>NC_134548.1:62913068-63213068 GCF_050624435.1 Tenrec ecaudatus | reverse complement strand
ATCGATGCAGATTCCTGTGCTGAATACGCCATGGACTAGCACAGGTGGGTGCTTGTCAGTATACCAGGCACACGCAGCAATTTCGTTTGTCAAGACCCACTTGGCTTGATAAAGGTTCTTTATTCCAGTGAAAACGATTTTTATCCAAATTCTAGAGGAGCACCAGTGTGCCTCTGGGAGCTACACCCGGGCCTGCAGAACAGAGGCTCCGGAGTTTTCACTTTCTGACTAAAATTCTACACGGAATTTCATGGATCTAAGGAAACCGTGAATTGTGGACGTACCAGATTCTCACATCTTCATTGTCTAATGGAAGCTGAAGTTTCCCAGTCTGATCCGGCTGCCACTTCATTTCTGGCAATGACCATTCAATTGTGGACGTTCAGCCTTCTTCGGAATTCTCTTATACCGGCATGTTCCCGCGCCACATTAAGACCACTCGGTGGAGGTTCATGTGACTCAGGACAACTCTTTATTTCAGGCGTCTAGAACAAAGGGAATTCACAGAGGTTGATGATCACTTATTAAAGTCCCGTTTCTCTATGATGCCCACTGATGACACTTCTACATCTGAGGGCAAAGAGCTCGTGCAGCATGATATTCTCATTTCAGCCACGCCGCCTGCAGTTTCTTCCTTGCAGAGAAATCTTTCCCAGTGTACTTCTTTAAAATGCTGCACAATAGTGGGAAAGAAGATTTCGGTTTAGCGTTAACTTTAAACGGGCATAGATACAGGCATGTGGGCATTTTAGACACAGTGTTTCACTGGTCTGGGGTAAAGGGTGGAGCGCCTGGGTTCCCGTGCTTCACTACTGTATGGCCTCAAGATGATGTTTGTAGGCACAGCGGCAAATCCATCGGTGGCAATACTCTCATATTGTCATTGCGATGGGAAGATTCCTTATTCGCTAGGAAATGTTTTACCGTGGAAGACGGGTCACCACATAGCTGTCTCTTTTGTGTTGAGACAAAGTGTGCTGAATTTACCTGCCAGCAGTTGCTTGTCCTCCCTTTCTTTTAAGGTCGATGGAGACGCACGAGTGTAAGGAGAACGGTGAATGGTGGCCGTTCATAACCCAGGATCATCAGAAACCGCAGAGTAAATTTTAGGAACGTAGCCGTAGGACAGAGGAGAAAACTTCACTCAGGGACTTCAGTGAACCCTCCTTACAATGCTGAGGCCTGACACGCCTAGTGCCTTGGGCAACACGGCTCCTGCCCCAGGTAGTTTTGTTGAGCGTGCCTCCCTCTGGGGGTGCCTTTTCTCTCCCAGCAATATTGCTCCGTGAAATTTGGCCGATGATGAAAACTATTTGCCATGGGTTTGTCCTTTCACCTCATTGGCCTCATCTTTGAAGTACAAATGCTTTTCTACACGGGTGCTGCCTCCCTGAGCTTTCCTTTGTCTTGGCTCAATCGATGCAGATTCCTGTGCTGAATACGCCATGGACTAGCACAGGTGGGTGCTTGTCAGTATAAGGGGCACACGCAGCAATTTCGTTTGTCAAGACCCACCTGGCTTGATCAAGGTTCTTTATTCCAGTGAAAACGATTTTTATCGAAATTCTAGAGGAGCACCAGGGTGCCTCTGGTAGCTACACCCGGGCCTGCAGAACAGAGGCTCCGGAGTTTTCATTTTCTGACTAAAATTCTACACGGAATTTCATGGATCTAAGGAAACCGTGAATTGTGGACGTACCAGATTCTCACATCTTCATTGTCTAATGGAAGCTGAAGTTTCCCAGTCTGATCCGGCTGCCACTTCATTTCTGGCAATGACCATTCAATTGTGGACGTTCAGCCTTCTTCGGAATTCTCTTATACCGGCATGTTCCCGCGCCACATTAAGACCACTCGGTGGAGGTTCATGTGACTCAGGACAACTCTTTATTTCAGGCGTCTAGAACAAAGGGAATTCACAGAGGTTGATGATCACTTATTAAAGTCCCGTTTCTCTATGATGCCCACTGAAGACACTTCTACATCTGAGGGCAAAGAGCTCGTGCAGCATGATATTCTCATTTCAGCCACGCCGCCTGCAGTTTCTTCCTTGCAGAGAAATCTTTCCCAGTGTACTTCTTTAAAATGCTGCAAAATAGTGGGAAAGAAGATTTCGGTTTAGCGTTAACTTTAAACGGGCATAGATACAGGCATGTGGGCATTTTAGACACAGTGTTTCACTGGTCTGGGGTAAAGGGTGGAGCGCCTGGGTTCCCGTGCTTCACTACTGTATGGCCTCAAGATGATGTTTGTAGGCACAGCGGCAAATCCATCGGTGGCAATACTCTCATATTGTCATTGCGATGGGAAGATTCCTTATTCGCTAGGAAATGTTTTACCGTGGAAGACGGGTCACCACATAGCTGTCTCTTTTGTGTTGAGACAAAGTGTGCTGAATTTACCTGCCAGCAGTTGCTTGTCCTCCCTTTCTTTTAAGGTCGATGGAGACGCACGAGTGTAAGGAGAACGGTGAATGGTGGCCGTTCATAACCCAGGATCATCAGAAACCGCAGAGTAAATTTTAGGAACGTAGACGTAGGACAGCGGAGAAAACTTCACTCAGGGACTTCAGTGAACCCTCCTTACAATGCTGAGGCCTGACACGCCTAGTGCCTTGGGCAACACGGCTCCTGCCCCAGGTAGTTTTGTTGAGCGTGCCTCCCTCTGGGGGTGCCTTTTCTCTCCCAGCAATATTGCTCCGTGAAATTCGGCCGATGATGAAAACTATTTGCCATAGGTTTGTCCTTTCACCTCATTGGCCTCATCTTTGAAGTACAAATGCTTTTCTACAAGGGTGCTGCCTCCCTGAGCTTTCCTTTGTCTTGGCTCAATCTATGCAGATTCCTGTGCTGAATACGCCATGGACTAGCACAGGTGGGTGCTTGTCAGTATACCGGGCACACGCAGCAATTTCGTTTGTCAAGACCCACTTGGCTTGATCAAGGTTCTTTATTCCAGTGAAAACGATTTTTATCCAAATTCTAGAGGAGCACCAGTGTGCCTCTGGGAGCTACACCCGGGCCTGCTGAACAGAGGCTCCGGAGTTTTCATTTTCTGACTAAAATTCTACACGGAATTTCATGGATCTAAGGAAACCGTGAATTGTGGACGTACCAGATTCTCACATCTTCATTGTCTAATGGAAGCTGAAGTTTCCCAGTCTGATCCGGCTGCCATTTCATTTCTGGCAATGACCATTCAATTGTGGACGTTCAGCTTTCTTCGGAATTCTCTTATACCGGCATGTTCCCGCGCCACATTAAGACCACTCGGTGGAGGTTCATGTGACTCAGGACAACTCTTTATTTCAGGCGTCTAGAACAAAGGGAATTCACAGAGGTTGATGATCACTTATTAAAGTCCCGTTTCTCTATGATGCCCACTGATGACACTTCTACATCTGAGGGCAAAGAGCTCATGCAGCATGATATTCTCATTTCAGCCACGCCGCCTGCAGTTTCTTCCTTGCAGAGAAATCTTTCCCAGTGTACTTCTTTAAAATGCTGCAAAATAGTGGGAAAGAAGATTTCGGTTTAGCGTTAACTTTAAACGGGCATAGATACAGGCATGTGGGCATTTTAGACACAGTGTTTCACTGGTCTAGGGTAAAGGGTGGAGTGCCTGGGTTCCCGTGCTTCACTACTGTATGGCCTCAAGATGATGTTTGTAGGCACAGCGGCAAATCCATCGGTGGCAATTCTCTGATATTGTCATTGCGATGGGAAGATTCCTTATTCGCTAGGAAATGTTTTACCGTGGAAGACGGGTCACCACAGAGCTGTCTCTTTTGTGTTGAGACAAAGTGTGCTGAATTTACCTGCCAGCAGTTGCCTGTCCTCCCTTTCTTTTAAGGTCGATGGAGACGCACGAGTGTAAGGAGAACTGTGAATGGTGGCCGTTCATAACCCTGGATCATCAGAAACCGCAGAGTAAATTTTAGGAACGTAGACGTAGGACAGCGGAGAAAACTTCACTCAGGGACTTCAGTGAACCCTCCTTACAATGCTGAGGCCTGACACGCCTAGTGCCTGGGGGCAACCCGGCTCCTGCCCTAGGTAGTTTTGTTGAGCGTGCCTCCCTCTGGGGGTGCCTTTTCTCTCCCAGGAATATTGCTCCGTGAAATTCGGCCTATGATGAAAACTATTTGCCATAGGTTTGTCCTTTCACCTCATTGGCCTCATCTTTGAAGTACAAATGCTTTTCTACAAGGGTGCTGCCTCCCTGAGCTTTCCTTTGTCTTGGCTCAATCTATGCAGATTCCTGTGCTGAATACGCCATGGACTAGCACAGGTGGGTGCTTGTCAGTATACCGGGCACACGCAGCAATTTCGTTTGTCAAGACCCACTTGGCTTGATCAAGGTTCTTTATTCCAGTGAAAACGATTTTTATCCAAATTCTAGAGGAGCACCAGTGTGCCTCTGGGAGCTACACCCGGGCCTGCTGAACAGAGGCTCCGGAGTTTTCATTTTCTGACTAAAATTCTACACGGAATTTCATGGATCTAAGGAAACCGTGAATTGTGGACGTACCAGATTCTCACATCTTCATTGTCTAATGGAAGCTGAAGTTTCCCAGTCTGATCCGGCTGCCATTTCATTTCTGGCAATGACCATTCAATTGTGGACGTTCAGCTTTCTTCGGAATTCTCTTATACCGGCATGTTCCCGCGCCACATTAAGACCACTCGGTGGAGGTTCATGTGACTCAGGACAACTCTTTATTTCAGGCGTCTAGAACAAAGGGAATTCACAGAGGTTGATGATCACTTATTAAAGTCCCGTTTCTCTATGATGCCCACTGATGACACTTCTACATCTGAGGGCAAAGAGCTCATGCAGCATGATATTCTCATTTCAGCCACGCCGCCTGCAGTTTCTTCCTTGCAGAGAAATCTTTCCCAGTGTACTTCTTTAAAATGCTGCAAAATAGTGGGAAAGAAGATTTCGGTTTAGCGTTAACTTTAAACGGGCATAGATACAGGCATGTGGGCATTTTAGACACAGTGTTTCACTGGTCTAGGGTAAAGGGTGGAGTGCCTGGGTTCCCGTGCTTCACTACTGTATGGCCTCAAGATGATGTTTGTAGGCACAGCGGCAAATCCATCGGTGGCAATTCTCTGATATTGTCATTGCGATGGGAAGATTCCTTATTCGCTAGGAAATGTTTTACCGTGGAAGACGGGTCACCACAGAGCTGTCTCTTTTGTGTTGAGACAAAGTGTGCTGAATTTACCTGCCAGCAGTTGCCTGTCCTCCCTTTCTTTTAAGGTCGATGGAGACGCACGAGTGTAAGGAGAACTGTGAATGGTGGCCGTTCATAACCCTGGATCATCAGAAACCGCAGAGTAAATTTTAGGAACGTAGACGTAGGACAGCGGAGAAAACTTCACTCAGGGACTTCAGTGAACCCTCCTTACAATGCTGAGGCCTGACACGCCTAGTGCCTGGGGGCAACCCGGCTCCTGCCCTAGGTAGTTTTGTTGAGCGTGCCTCCCTCTGGGGGTGCCTTTTCTCTCCCAGGAATATTGCTCCGTGAAATTCGGCCTATGATGAAAACTATTTGCCATAGGTTTGTCCTTTCACCTCATTGGCCTCATCTTTGAAGTACAAATGCTTTTCTACAAGGGTGCTGCCTCCCTGAGCTTTCCTTTGTCTTGGCTCAATCGATGCAGATTCCTGTGCTGAATACGCCATGGACTAGCACAGGTGGGTGCTTGTCAGTATACCGGGCACACGCAGCAATTTCGTTTGTCAAGACCCACTTGGCTTGATCAAGGTTCTTTATTCCAGTGAAAACGATTTTTATCCAAATTCTAGAGGAGCACCAGTGTGCCTCTGGGAGCTACACCCGGGCCTGCTGAACAGAGGCTCCGGAGTTTTCATTTTCTGACTAAAATTCTACACGGAATTTCATGGATCTAAGGAAACCGTGAATTGTGGACGTACCAGATTCTCACATCTTCATTGTCTAATGGAAGCTGAAGTTTCCCAGTCTGATCCGGCTGCCATTTCATTTCTGGCAATGACCATTCAATTGTGGACGTTCAGCTTTCTTCGGAATTCTCTTATACCGGCATGTTCCCGCGCCACATTAAGACCACTCGGTGGAGGTTCATGTGACTCAGGACAACTCTTTATTTCAGGCGTCTAGAACAAAGGGAATTCACAGAGGTTGATGATCACTTATTAAAGTCCCGTTTCTCTATGATGCCCACTGATGACACTTCTACATCTGAGGGCAAAGAACTCATGCAGCATGATATTCTCATTTCAGCCACGCCGCCTGCAGTTTCTTCCTTGCAGAGAAATCTTTCCCAGTGTACTTCTTTAAAATGCTGCAAAATAGTGGGAAAGAAGATTTCGGTTTAGCGTTAACTTTAAACGGGCATAGATACAGGCATGTGGGCATTTTAGACACAGTGTTTCACTGGTCTAGGGTAAAGGGTGGAGTGCCTGGGTTCCCGTGCTTCACTACTGTATGGCCTCAAGATGATGTTTGTAGGCACAGCGGCAAATCCATCGGTGGCAATTCTCTGATATTGTCATTGCGATGGGAAGATTCCTTATTCGCTAGGAAATGTTTTACCGTGGAAGACGGGTCACCACAGAGCTGTCTCTTTTGTGTTGAGACAAAGTGTGCTGAATTTACCTGCCAGCAGTTGCCTGTCCTCCCTTTCTTTTAAGGTCGATGGAGACGCACGAGTGTAAGGAGAACGGTGAATGGTGGCCGTTCATAACCCTGGATCATCAGAAACCGCAGAGTAAATTTTAGGAACGTAGACGTAGGACAGCGGAGAAAACTTCACTCAGGGACTTCAGTGAACCCTCCTTACAATGCTGAGGCCTGACACGCCTAGTGCCTGGGGGCAACCCGGCTTCTGCCCTAGGTAGTTTTGTTGAGCGTGCCTCCCTCTGGGGGTGCCTTTTCTCTCCCAGCAATATTGCTCCGTGAAATTTGGCCGATGATGAAAACTATTTGCCATGGGTTTGTCCTTTCACCTCATTGGCCTCATCTTTGAAGTACAAATGCTTTTCTACACGGGTGCTGCCTCCCTGAGCTTTCCTTTGTCTTGGCTCAATCGATGCAGATTCCTGTGCTGAATACGCCATGGACTAGCACAGGTGGGTGCTTGTCAGTATACCAGGCACACGCAGCAATTTCGTTTGTCAAGACCCACTTGGCTTGATAAAGGTTCTTTATTCCAGTGAAAATGATTTTTATCCAAATTCTAGAGGAGCACCAGTGTGCCTCTGGGAGCTACACCCGGGCCTGCAGAACAGAGGCTCCGGAGTTTTCACTTTCTGACTAAAATTCTACACGGAATTTCATGGATCTAAGGAAACCGTGAATTGTGGACGTACCAGATTCTCACATCTTCATTGTCTAATGGAAGCTGAAGTTTCCCAGTCTGATCCGGCTGCCACTTCATTTCTGGCAATGACCATTCAATTGTGGACGTTCAGCCTTCTTCGGAATTCTCTTATACCGGCATGTTCCCGCGCCACATTAAGACCACTCGGTGGAGGTTCATGTGACTCAGGACAACTCTTTATTTCAGGCGTCTAGAACAAAGGGAATTCACAGAGGTTGATGATCACTTATTAAAGTCCCGTTTCTCTATGATGCCCACTGATGACACTTCTACATCTGAGGGCAAAGAGCTCGTGCAGCATGATATTCTCATTTCAGCCACGCCGCCTGCAGTTTCTTCCTTGCAGAGAAATCTTTCCCAGTGTACTTCTTTAAAATGCTGCAAAATAGTGGGAAAGAAGATTTCGGTTTAGCGTTAACTTTAAACGGGCATAGATACAGGCATGTGGGCATTTTAGACACAGTGTTTCACTGGTCTGGGGTAAAGGGTGGAGCGCCTGGGTTCCCGTGCTTCACTACTGTATGGCCTCAAGATGATGTTTGTAGGCACAGCGGCAAATCCATCGGTGGCAATACTCTCATATTGTCATTGCGATGGGAAGATTCCTTATTCGCTAGGAAATGTTTTACCGTGGAAGACGGGTCACCACATAGCTGTCTCTTTTGTGTTGAGACAAAGTGTGCTGAATTTACCTGCCATCAGTTGCTTGTCCTCCCTTTCTTTTAAGGTCGATGGAGACGCACGAGTGTAAGGAGAACGGTGAATGGTGGCCGTTCATAACCCAGGATCATCAGAAACCGCAGAGTAAATTTTAGGAACGTAGACGTAGGACAGCGGAGAAAACTTCACTCAGGGACTTCAGTGAACCCTCCTTACAATGCTGAGGCCTGACACGCCTAGTGCCTTGGGCAACACGGCTCCTGCCCCAGGTAGTTTTGTTGAGCGTGCCTCCCTCTGGGGGTGCCTTTTCTCTCCCAGCAATATTGCTCCGTGAAATTCGGCCGATGATGAAAACTATTTGCCATAGGTTTGTCCTTTCACCTCATTGGCCTCATCTTTGAAGTACAAATGCTTTTCTACAAGGGTGCTGCCTCCCTGAGCTTTCCTTTGTCTTGGCTCAATCTATGCAGATTCCTGTGCTGAATACGCCATGGACTAGCACAGGTGGGTGCTTGTCAGTATACCGGGCACACGCAGCAATTTCGTTTGTCAAGACCCACTTGGCTTGATCAAGGTTCTTTATTCCAGTGAAAACGATTTTTATCGAAATTCTAGAGGAGCACCAGTGTGCCTCTGGGAGCTACACCCGGGCCTGCTGAACAGAGGCTCCGGAATTTTCATTTTCTGACTAAAATTCTACACGGAATTTCATGGATCTAAGGAAACCGTGAATTGTGGACGTACCAGATTCTCACATCTTCATTGTCTAATGGAAGCTGAAGTTTCCCAGTCTGATCCGGCTGCCATTTCATTTCTGGCAATGACCATTCAATTGTGGACGTTCAGCTTTCTTCGGAATTCTCTTATACCGGCATGTTCCCGCGCCACATTAAGACCACTCGGTGGAGGTTCATGTGACTCAGGACAACTCTTTATTTCAGGCGTCTAGAACAAAGGGAATTCACAGAGGTTGATGATCACTTATTAAAGTCCCGTTTCTCTATGATGCCCACTGATGACACTTCTACATCTGAGGGCAAAGAGCTCATGCAGCATGATATTCTCATTTCAGCCACGCCGCCTGCAGTTTCTTCCTTGCAGAGAAATCTTTCCCAGTGTACTTCTTTAAAATGCTGCAAAATAGTGGGAAAGAAGATTTCGGTTTAGCGTTAACTTTAAACGGGCATAGATACAGGCATGTGGGCATTTTAGACACAGTGTTTCACTGGTCTAGGGTAAAGGGTGGAGTGCCTGGGTTCCCGTGCTTCACTACTGTATGGCCTCAAGATGATGTTTGTAGGCACAGCGGCAAATCCATCGGTGGCAATTCTCTGATATTGTCATTGCGATGGGAAGATTCCTTATTCGCTAGGAAATGTTTTACCGTGGAAGACGGGTCACCACAGAGCTGTCTCTTTTGTGTTGAGACAAAGTGTGCTGAATTTACCTGCCAGCAGTTGCCTGTCCTCCCTTTCTTTTAAGGTCGATGGAGACGCACGAGTGTAAGGAGAACGGTGAATGGTGGCCGTTCATAACCCTGGATCATCAGAAACCGCAGAGTAAATTTTAGGAACGTAGACGTAGGACAGCGGAGAAAACTTCACTCAGGGACTTCAGTGAACCCTCCTTACAATGCTGAGGCCTGACACGCCTAGTGCCTGGGGGCAACCCGGCTTCTGCCCTAGGTAGTTTTGTTGAGCGTGCCTCCCTCTGGGGGTGCCTTTTCTCTCCCAGCAATATTGCTCCGTGAAATTTGGCCGATGATGAAAACTATTTGCCATGGGTTTGTCCTTTCACCTCATTGGCCTCATCTTTGAAGTACAAATGCTTTTCTACACGGGTGCTGCCTCCCTGAGCTTTCCTTTGTCTTGGCTCAATCGATGCAGATTCCTGTGCTGAATACGCCATGGACTAGCACAGGTGGGTGCTTGTCAGTATACCAGGCACACGCAGCAATTTCGTTTGTCAAGACCCACTTGGCTTGATCAAGGTTCTTTATTCCAGTGAAAACGATTTTTATCCAAATTCTAGAGGAGCACCAGTGTGCCTCTGGGAGCTACACCCGGGCCTGCAGAACAGAGGCTCCGGAGTTTTCACTTTCTGACTAAAATTCTACACGGAATTTCATGGATCTAAGGAAACCGTGAATTGTGGACGTACCAGATTCTCACATCTTCATTGTCTAATGGAAGCTGAAGTTTCCCAGTCTGATCCGGCTGCCACTTCATTTCTGGCAATGACCATTCAATTGTGGACGTTCAGCCTTCTTCGGAATTCTCTTATACCGGCATGTTCCCGCGCTACATTAAGACCACTCGGTGGAGGTTCATGTGACTCAGGACAACTCTTTATTTCAGGCGTCTAGAACAAAGGGAATTCACAGAGGTTGATGATCACTTATTAAAGTCCCGTTTCTCTATGATGCCCACTGATGACACTTCTACATCTGAGGGCAAAGAGCTCGTGCAGCATGATATTCTCATTTCAGCCACGCCGCCTGCAGTTTCTTCCTTGCAGAGAAATCTTTCCCAGTGTACTTCTTTAAAATGCTGCAAAATAGTGGGAAAGAAGATTTCGGTTTAGCGTTAACTTTAAACGGGCATAGATACAGGCATGTGGGCATTTTAGACACAGTGTTTCACTGGTCTAGGGTAAAGGGTGGAGTGCCTGGGTTCCCGTGCTTCACTACTGTATGGCCTCAAGATGATGTTTGTAGGCACAGCGGCAAATCCATCGGTGGCAATTCTCTGATATTGTCATTGCGATGGGAAGATTCCTTATTCGCTAGGAAATGTTTTACCGTGGAAGACGGGTCACCACAGAGCTGTCTCTTTTGTGTTGAGACAAAGTGTGCTGAATTTACCTGCCAGCAGTTGCCTGTCCTCCCTTTCTTTTAAGGTCGATGGAGACGCACGAGTGTAAGGAGAACGGTGAATGGTGGCCGTTCATAACCCTGGATCATCAGAAACCGCAGAGTAAATTTTAGGAACGTAGACGTAGGACAGCGGAGAAAACTTCACTCAGGGACTTCAGTGAACCCTCCTTACAATGCTGAGGCCTGACACGCCTAGTGCCTGGGGGCAACCCGGCTTCTGCCCTAGGTAGTTTTGTTGAGCGTGCCTCCCTCTGGGGGTGCCTTTTCTCTCCCAGCAATATTGCTCCGTGAAATTTGGCCGATGATGAAAACTATTTGCCATGGGTTTGTCCTTTCACCTCATTGGCCTCATCTTTGAAGTACAAATGCTTTTCTACACGGGTGCTGCCTCCCTGAGCTTTCCTTTGTCTTGGCTCAATCGATGCAGATTCCTGTGCTGAATACGCCATGGACTAGCACAGGTGGGTGCTTGTCAGTATACCAGGCACACGCAGCAATTTCGTTTGTCAAGACCCACTTGGCTTGATAAAGGTTCTTTATTCCAGTGAAAACGATTTTTATCCAAATTCTAGAGGAGCACCAGTGTGCCTCTGGGAGCTACACCCGGGCCTGCAGAACAGAGGCTCCGGAGTTTTCACTTTCTGACTAAAATTCTACACGGAATTTCATGGATCTAAGGAAACCGTGAATTGTGGACGTACCAGATTCTCACATCTTCATTGTCTAATGGAAGCTGAAGTTTCCCAGTCTGATCCGGCTGCCACTTCATTTCTGGCAATGACCATTCAATTGTGGACGTTCAGCCTTCTTCGGAATTCTCTTATACCGGCATGTTCCCGCGCCACATTAAGACCACTCGGTGGAGGTTCATGTGACTCAGGACAACTCTTTATTTCAGGCGTCTAGAACAAAGGGAATTCACAGAGGTTGATGATCACTTATTAAAGTCCCGTTTCTCTATGATGCCCACTGATGACACTTCTACATCTGAGGGCAAAGAGCTCGTGCAGCATGATATTCTCATTTCAGCCACGCCGCCTGCAGTTTCTTCCTTGCAGAGAAATCTTTCCCAGTGTACTTCTTTAAAATGCTGCAAAATAGTGGGAAAGAAGATTTCGGTTTAGCGTTAACTTTAAACGGGCATAGATACAGGCATGTGGGCATTTTAGACACAGTGTTTCACTGGTCTGGGGTAAAGGGTGGAGCGCCTGGGTTCCCGTGCTTCACTACTGTATGGCCTCAAGATGATGTTTGTAGGCACAGCGGCAAATCCATCGGTGGCAATACTCTCATATTGTCATTGCGATGGGAAGATTCCTTATTCGCTAGGAAATGTTTTACCGTGGAAGACGGGTCACCACATAGCTGTCTCTTTTGTGTTGAGACAAAGTGTGCTGAATTTACCTGCCATCAGTTGCTTGTCCTCCCTTTCTTTTAAGGTCGATGGAGACGCACGAGTGTAAGGAGAACGGTGAATGGTGGCCGTTCATAACCCTGGATCATCAGAAACCGCAGAGTAAATTTTAGGAACGTAGACGTAGGACAGCGGAGAAAACTTCACTCAGGGACTTCAGTGAACCCTCCTTACAATGCTGAGGCCTGACACGCCTAGTGCCTGGGGGCAACCCGGCTCCTGCCCTAGGTAGTTTTGTTGAGCGTGCCTCCCTCTGAGGGTGCCTTTTCTCTCCCAGGAATATTGCTCCGTGAAATTCGGCCTATGATGAAAACTATTTGCCATAGGTTTGTCCTTTCACCTCATTGGCCTCATCTTTGAAGTACAAATGCTTTTCTACAAGGGTGCTGCCTCCCTGAGCTTTCCTTTGTCTTGGCTCAATCTATGCAGATTCCTGTGCTGAATACGCCATGGACTAGCACAGGTGGGTGCTTGTCAGTATACCGGGCACACGCAGCAATTTCGTTTGTCAAGACCCACTTGGCTTGATCAAGGTTCTTTATTCCAGTGAAAACGATTTTTATCCAAATTCTAGAGGAGCACCAGTGTGCCTCTGGGAGCTACACCCGGGCCTGCTGAACAGAGGCTCCGGAGTTTTCATTTTCTGACTAAAATTCTACACGGAATTTCACGGATCTAAGGAAACCGTGAATTGTGGACGTACCAGATTCTCACATCTTCATTGTCTAATGGAAGCTGAAGTTTCCCAGTCTGATCCGGCTGCCATTTCATTTCTGGCAATGACCATTCAATTGTGGACGTTCAGCTTTCTTCGGAATTCTCTTATACCGGCATGTTCCCGCGCCACATTAAGACCACTCGGTGGAGGTTCATGTGACTCAGGACAACTCTTTATTTCAGGCGTCTAGAACAAAGGGAATTCACAGAGGTTGATGATCACTTATTAAAGTCCCGTTTCTCTATGATGCCCACTGATGACACTTCTACATCTGAGGGCAAAGAGCTCATGCAGCATGATATTCTCATTTCAGCCACGCCGCCTGCAGTTTCTTCCTTGCAGAGAAATCTTTCCCAGTGTACTTCTTTAAAATGCTGCAAAATAGTGGGAAAGAAGATTTCGGTTTAGCGTTAACTTTAAACGGGCATAGATACAGGCATGTGGGCATTTTAGACACAGTGTTTCACTGGTCTAGGGTAAAGGGTGGAGTGCCTGGGTTCCCGTGCTTCACTACTGTATGGCCTCAAGATGATGTTTGTAGGCACAGCGGCAAATCCATCGGTGGCAATTCTCTGATATTGTCATTGCGATGGGAAGATTCCTTATTCGCTAGGAAATGTTTTACCGTGGAAGACGGGTCACCACAGAGCTGTCTCTTTTGTGTTGAGACAAAGTGTGCTGAATTTACCTGCCAGCAGTTGCCTGTCCTCCCTTTCTTTTAAGGTCGATGGAGACGCACGAGTGTAAGGAGAACGGTGAATGGTGGCCGTTCATAACCCTGGATCATCAGAAACCGCAGAGTAAATTTTAGGAACGTAGACGTAGGACAGCGGAGAAAACTTCACTCAGGGACTTCAGTGAACCCTCCTTACAATGCTGAGGCCTGACACGCCTAGTGCCTGGGGGCTACCCGGCTCCTGCCCTAGGTAGTTTTGTTGAGCGTGCCTCCCTCTGGGGGTGCCTTTTCTCTCCCAGCAATATTGCTCCGTGAAATTTGGCCTATGATGAAAACTATTTGCCATAGGTTTGTCCTTTCACCTCATTGGCCTCATCTTTGAAGTACAAATGCTTTTCTACAAGGGTGCTGCCTCCCTGAGCTTTCCTTTGTCTTGGCTCAATCGATGCAGATTCCTGTGCTGAATACGCCATGGACTAGCACAGGTGGGTGCTTGTCAGTATACCGGGTACACGCAGCAATTTCGTTTGTCAAGACCCACTTGGCTTGATCAAGGTTCTTTATTCCAGTGAAAACGATTTTTATCCAAATTCTAGAGGAGCACCAGTGTGCCTCTGGGAGCTACACCCGGGCCTGCTGAACAGAGGCTCCGGAGTTTTCATTTTCTGACTAAAATTCTACACGGAATTTCATGGATCTAAGGAAACCGTGAATTGTGGACGTACCAGATTCTCACATCTTCATTGTCTAATGGAAGCTGAAGTTTCCCAGTCTGATCCGGCTGCCATTTCATTTCTGGCAATGACCATTCAATTGTGGACGTTCAGCTTTCTTCGGAATTCTCTTATACCGGCATGTTCCCGCGCCACATTAAGACCACTCGGTGGAGGTTCATGTGACTCAGGACAACTCTTTATTTCAGGCGTCTAGAACAAAGGGAATTCACAGAGGTTGATGATCACTTATTAAAGTCCCGTTTCTCTATGATGCCCACTGATGACACTTCTACATCTGAGGGCAAAGAGCTCATGCAGCATGATATTCTCATTTCAGCCACGCCGCCTGCAGTTTCTTCCTTGCAGAGAAATCTTTCCCAGTGTACTTCTTTAAAATGCTGCAAAATAGTGGGAAAGAAGATTTCGGTTTAGCGTTAACTTTAAACGGGCATAGATACAGGCATGTGGGCATTTTAGACACAGTGTTTCACTGGTCTAGGGTAAAGGGTGGAGTGCCTGGGTTCCCGTGCTTCACTACTGTATGGCCTCAAGATGATGTTTGTAGGCACAGCGGCAAATCCATCGGTGGCAATTCTCTGATATTGTCATTGCGATGGGAAGATTCCTTATTCGCTAGGAAATGTTTTACCGTGGAAGACGGGTCACCACAGAGCTGTCTCTTTTGTGTTGAGACAAAGTGTGCTGAATTTACCTGCCAGCAGTTGCCTGTCCTCCCTTTCTTTTAAGGTCGATGGAGACGCACGAGTGTAAGGAGAACGGTGAATGGTGGCCGTTCATAACCCTGGATCATCAGAAACCGCAGAGTAAATTTTAGGAACGTAGACGTAGGACAGCGGAGAAAACTTCACTCAGGGACTTCAGTGAACCCTCCTTACAATGCTGAGGCCTGACACGCCTAGTGCCTGGGGGCAACCCGGCTCCTGCCCTAGGTAGTTTTGTTGAGCGTGCCTCCCTCTGGGGGTGCCTTTTCTCTCCCAGCAATATTGCTCCGTGAAATTTGGCCGATGATGAAAACTATTTGCCATGGGTTTGTCCTTTCACCTCATTGGCCTCATCTTTGAAGTACAAATGCTTTTCTACAAGGGTGCTGCCTCCCTGAGCTTTCCTTTGTCTTGGCTCAATCGATGCAGATTCCTGTGCTGAATACGCCATGGACTAGCACAGGTGGGTGCTTGTCAGTATACAGGGCACACGCAGCAATTTCGTTTGTCAAGACCCACTTGGCTTGATCAAGGTTCTTTATTCCAGTGAAAACGATTTTTATCGAAATTCTAGAGGAGCACCAGAGTGCCTCTGGGAGCTACACCCGGGCCTGCAGAACAGAGGCTCCGGAGTTTTCATTTTCTGACTAAAATTCTACACGGAATTTCATGGATCTAAGGAAACCGTGAATTGTGGACGTACCAGATTCTCACATCTTCATTGTCTAATGGAAGCTGAAGTTTCCCAGTCTGATCCGGCTGCCACTTCCTTTCTGGCAATGACCATTCAATTGTGGACGTTCAGCCTTCTTCGGAATTCTCTTATACCGGCATGTTCCCGCGCCACATTAAGACCACTCGGTGGAGGTTCATGTGACTCAGGACAACTCTTTATTTCAGGCGTCTAGAACAAAGGGAATTCACAGAGGTTGATGATCACTTATTAAAGTCCCGTTTCTCTATGATGCCCACTGATGACACTTCTACATCTGAGGGCAAAGAGCTCATGCAGCATGATATTCTCATTTCAGCCACGCCGCCTGCAGTTTCTTCCTTGCAGAGAAATCTTTCCCAGTGTACTTCTTTAAAATGCTGCAAAATAGTGGGAAAGAAGATTTCGGTTTAGCGTTAACTTTAAACGGGCATAGATACAGGCATGTGGGCATTTTAGACACAGTGTTTCACTGGTCTAGGGTAAAGGGTGGAGTGCCTGGGTTCCCGTGCTTCACTACTGTATGGCCTCAAGATGATGTTTGTAGGCACAGCGGCAAATCCATCGGTGGCAATTCTCTGATATTGTCATTGCGATGGGAAGATTCCTTATTCGCTAGGAAATGTTTTACCGTGGAAGACGGGTCACCACAGAGCTGTCTCTTTTGTGTTGACACAAAGTGTGCTGAATTTACCTGCCAGCAGTTGCCTGTCCTCCCTTTCTTTTAAGGTCGATGGAGACGCACGAGTGTAAGGAGAACGGTGAATGGTGGCCGTTCATAACCCTGGATCATCAGAAACCGCAGAGTAAATTTTAGGAACGTAGACGTAGGACAGCGGAGAAAACTTCACTCAGGGACTTCAGTGAACCCTCCTTACAATGCTGAGGCCTGACACGCCTAGTGCCTGGGGGCAACCTGGCTCCTGCCCTAGGTAGTTTTGTTGAGCGTGCCTCCCTCTGGGGGTGCCTTTTCTCTCCCAGCAATATTGCTCCGTGAAATTTGGCCGATAATGAAAACTATTTACCATGGGTTTGTCCTTTCACCTCATTGGCCTCATCTTTGAAGTACAAATGCTTTTCTACAAGGGTGCTGCCTCCCTGAGCTTTCCTTTGTCTTGGCTCAATGGATGCAGATTCCTGTGCTGAATACGCCATGGACTAGCACAGGTGGGTGCTTGTCAGTATACAGGGCACACGCAGCAATTTCGTTTGTCAAGACCCACCTGGCTTGATCAAGGTTCTTTATTCCAGTGAAAACGATTTTTATCGAAATTCTAGAGGAGCACCAGGGTGCCTCTGGGAGCTACACCCGGGCCTGCAGAACAGAGGCTCCGGAGTTTTCATTTTCTGACTAAAATTCTACACGGAATTTCATGGATCTAAGGAAACCGTGAATTGTGGACGTACCAGATTCTCACATCTTCATTGTCTAATGGAAGCTGAAGTTTCCCAGTCTGATCCGGCTGCCATTTCATTTCTGGCAATGACCATTCAATTGTGGACGTTCAGCTTTCTTCGGAATTCTCTTATACCGGCATGTTCCCGCGCCACATTAAGACCACTCGGTGGAGGTTCATGTGACTCAGGACAACTCTTTATTTCAGGCGTCTAGAACAAAGGGAATTCACAGAGGTTGATGATCACTTATTAAAGTCCCGTTTCTCTATGATGCCCACTGATGACACTTCTACATCTGAGGGCAAAGAGCTCATGCAGCATGATATTCTCATTTCAGCCACGCCGCCTGCAGTTTCTTCCTTGCAGAGAAATCTTTCCCAGTGTACTTCTTTAAAATGCTGCAAAATAGTGGGAAAGAAGATTTCGGTTTAGCGTTAACTTTAAACGGGCATAGATACAGGCATGTGGGCATTTTAGACACAGTGTTTCACTGGTCTAGGGTAAAGGGTGGAGTGCCTGGGTTCCCGTGCTTCACTACTGTATGGCCTCAAGATGATGTTTGTAGGCACAGCGGCAAATCCATCGGTGGCAATTCTCTGATATTGTCATTGCGATGGGAAGATTCCTTATTCGCTAGGAAATGTTTTACCGTGGAAGACGGGTCACCACAGAGCTGTCTCTTTTGTGTTGAGACAAAGTGTGCTGAATTTACCTGCCAGCAGTTGCCTGTCCTCCCTTTCTTTTAAGGTCGATGGAGACGCACGAGTGTAAGGAGAACTGTGAATGGTGGCCGTTCATAACCCTGGATCATCAGAAACCGCAGAGTAAATTTTAGGAACGTAGACGTAGGACAGCGGAGAAAACTTCACTCAGGGACTTCAGTGAACCCTCCTTACAATGCTGAGGCCTGACACGCCTAGTGCCTGGGGGCAACCCGGCTCCTGCCCTAGGTAGTTTTGTTGAGCGTGCCTCCCTCTGGGGGTGCCTTTTCTCTCCCAGGAATATTGCTCCGTGAAATTCGGCCTATGATGAAAACTATTTGCCATAGGTTTGTCCTTTCACCTCATTGGCCTCATCTTTGAAGTACAAATGCTTTTCTACAAGGGTGCTGCCTCCCTGAGCTTTCCTTTGTCTTGGCTCAATCTATGCAGATTCCTGTGCTGAATACGCCATGGACTAGCACAGGTGGGTGCTTGTCAGTATACCGGGCACACGCAGCAATTTCGTTTGTCAAGACCCACTTGGCTTGATCAAGGTTCTTTATTCCAGTGAAAACGATTTTTATCCAAATTCTAGAGGAGCACCAGTGTGCCTCTGGGAGCTACACCCGGGCCTGCTGAACAGAGGCTCCGGAGTTTTCATTTTCTGACTAAAATTCTACACGGAATTTCATGGATCTAAGGAAACCGTGAATTGTGGACGTACCAGATTCTCACATCTTCATTGTCTAATGGAAGCTGAAGTTTCCCAGTCTGATCCGGCTGCCATTTCATTTCTGGCAATGACCATTCAATTGTGGACGTTCAGCTTTCTTCGGAATTCTCTTATACCGGCATGTTCCCGCGCCACATTAAGACCACTCGGTGGAGGTTCATGTGACTCAGGACAACTCTTTATTTCAGGCGTCTAGAACAAAGGGAATTCACAGAGGTTGATGATCACTTATTAAATCCCGTTTCTCTATGATGCCCACTGATGACACTTCTACATCTGAGGGCAAAGAGCTCATGCAGCATGATATTCTCATTTCAGCCACGCCGCCTGCAGTTTCTTCCTTGCAGAGAAATCTTTCCCAGTGTACTTCTTTAAAATGCTGCAAAATAGTGGGAAAGAAGATTTCGGTTTAGCGTTAACTTTAAACGGGCATAGATACAGGCATGTGGGCATTTTAGACACAGTGTTTCACTGGTCTAGGGTAAAGGGTGGAGTGCCTGGGTTCCCGTGCTTCACTACTGTATGGCCTCAAGATGATGTTTGTAGGCACAGCGGCAAATCCATCGGTGGCAATTCTCTGATATTGTCATTGCGATGGGAAGATTCCTTATTCGCTAGGAAATGTTTTACCGTGGAAGACGGGTCACCACAGAGCTGTCTCTTTTGTGTTGAGACAAAGTGTGCTGAATTTACCTGCCAGCAGTTGCCTGTCCTCCCTTTCTTTTAAGGTCGATGGAGACGCACGAGTGTAAGGAGAACGGTGAATGGTGGCCGTTCATAACCCTGGATCATCAGAAACCGCAGAGTAAATTTTAGGAACGTAGACGTAGGACAGCGGAGAAAACTTCACTCAGGGACTTCAGTGAACCCTCCTTACAATGCTGAGGCCTGACACGCCTAGTGCCTGGGGGCAACCCGGCTCCTGCCCTAGGTAGTTTTGTTGAGCGTGCCTCCCTCTGGGGGTGCCTTTTCTCTCCCAGCAATATTGCTCCGTGAAATTTGGCCTATGATGAAAACTATTTGCCATAGGTTTGTCCTTTCACCTCATTGGCCTCATCTTTGAAGTACAAATGCTTTTCTACAAGGGTGCTGCCTCCCTGAGCTTTCCTTTGTCTTGGCTCAATCGATGCAGATTCCTGTGCTGAATACGCCATGGACTAGCACAGGTGGGTGCTTGTCAGTATACCGGGTACACACAGCAATTTCGTTTGTCAAGACCCACTTGGCTTGATCAAGGTTCTTTATTCCAGTGAAAACGATTTTTATCGAAATTCTAGAGGAGCACCAGTGTGCCTCTGGGAGCTACACCCGGGCCTGCTGAACAGAGGCTCCGGAGTTTTCATTTTCTGACTAAATTTCTACACGGAATTTCATGGATCTAAGGAAACCGTGAATTGTGGACGTACCAGATTCTCACATCTTCATTGTCTAATGGAAGCTGAAGTTTCCCAGTCTGATCCGGCTGCCATTTCATTTCTGGCAATGACCATTCAATTGTGGACGTTCAGCTTTCTTCGGAATTCTCTTATACCGGCATGTTCCCGCGCCACATTAAGACCACTCGGTGGAGGTTCATGTGACTCAGGACAACTCTTTATTTCAGGCGTCTAGAACAAAGGGAATTCACAGAGGTTGATGATCACTTATTAAAGTCCCGTTTCTCTATGATGCCCACTGATGACACTTCTACATCTGAGGGCAAAGAGCTCATGCAGCATGATATTCTCATTTCAGCCACGCCGCCTGCAGTTTCTTCCTTGCAGAGAAATCTTTACCAGTGTACTTCTTTAAAATGCTGCGAAATAGTGGGAAAGAAGATTTCGGTTTAGCGTTAACTTTAAACGGGCATAGATACAGGCATGTGGGCATTTTAGACACAGTGTTTCACTGGTCTAGGGTAAAGGGTGGAGCGCCTGGGTTCCCGTGCTTCACTACTGTATAGCCTCAAGATGATGTTTGTAGGCACAGCGGCAAATCCATCGGTGGCAATTCTCTCATATTGTCATTGCGATGGGAAGATTCCTTATTCGCTAGGAAATGTTTTACCGTGGAAGACGGGTCACCACAGAGCTGTCTCTTTTGTGTTGAGACAAAGTGTGCTGAATTTACCTGCCAGCAGTTGCTTGTCCTCCCTTTCTTTTAAGGTCGATGGAGATGCACGAGTGTAAGGAGAACGGTGAATGGTGGCCATTCATAACCCTGGATCATCAGAAACCGCAGAGGAAATTTCAGGAACGTAGACGTAGGACAGCGGAGAAAACTTCACTCAGGGACTTCAGTGAACCCTCCTTACAATGCTGAGGCCTGACGCGCCTAGTGCCTTGGGCAACACGGCTCCTGCCCCAGGTAGTTTTGTTGAGCGTGCCTCCCTCTGGGGGTGCCTTTTCTCTCCCAGCAATATTGCTCCGTGAAATTCGGCCGATGATGAAAACTATTTGCCATGGGTTTGTCCTTTCACCTCATTGGCCTCATCTTTGAAGTACAAATGCTTTTCTACAAGGGTGCTGCCTCCCTGAGCGTTCCTTTGTCTTGGCTCAATAGATGCAGATTCCTGTGCTGAATACGCCATGGACTAGCACAGGTGGGTGCTTGTCAGTATACCAGGCACACGCAGCAATTTAGTTTGTCAAGACCCACCTGGCTTGATCAAGGTTCTTTATTCCAGTGAAAACGATTTTTATCCAAATTCTAGAGGAGTACCAGGGTGCCTCTGGGAGCTACACCCGGGCCTGCAGAACAGAGGCTCCGGAGTTTTCATTTTCTGACTAAAATTCTACACGGAATTTCATGGATATAAGGAAACCGTGAATTGTGGACGTACCAGATTCTCACATCTTCATTGTCTAATGGAAGCTGAAGTTTCCCAGTCTGATCCGGCTGCCACTTCATTTCTGGCAATGACCATTCAATTGTGGACGTTCAGCCTTCTTCGGAATTCTCTTATACCGGCATGTTCCCGCGCCACATTAAGACCACTCGGTGGAGGTTCATGTGACTCAGGACAACTCTTTATTTCAGGCGTCTAGAACAAAGGGAATTCACAGAGGTTGATGATCACTTATTAAAGTCCCGTTTCTCTATGATGCCCACTGATGACACTTCTACATCTGAGGGCAAAGAGCTCATGCAGCATGATATTCTCATTTCAGCCACGCCGCCTGCAGATTCTTCCTTGCAGAGAAATCTTTCCCAGTGTACTTCTTTAAAATGCTGCAAAATAGTGGGAAAGAAGATTTCGGTTTAGCGTTAACTTTAAACGGGCATAGATACAGGCATGTGGGCATTTCAGACACAGTGTTTCACTGGTCTGGGGTAAAGGGTGGAGCGCCTGGGTTCCCGTGCTTCACTACTGTATGGCCTCAAGATGATGTTTTTAGGCACAGCGGCAAATCCATCGGTGGCAATTTTCTCATATTGTCATTGCGATGGGAAGATTCCTTATTCGCTAGGAAATGTTTTACCGTGGAAGACGGGTCACCACAGAGCTGTCTCTTTTGTGTTGAGACAAAGTGTGCTGAATTTACCTGCCAGCAGTTGCCTGTCCTCCCTTTCTTTTAAGGTCGATGGAGACGCACGAGTGTAAGGAAAACGGTGAATGGTGGCCGTTCTTAACCCAGGATCATCAGAAACCGCAGAGTAAATTTTAGGAACGTAGACGTAGGACAGCGGAGAAAACTTCACTCAGGGACTTCAGTGAACCCTCCTTACAATGCTGAGGCCTGACACGCCTAGTGCCTTGGGCAACACGGCTCCTGCCCCAGGTAGTTTTGTTGAGCGTGCCTCCCTCTGGGGGTGCCTTTTCTCTCCCAGCAATATTGCTCCGTGAAATTCGGCCGATGATGAAAACTATTTGCCATGGGTTTGTCCTTTCACCTCATTGGCCTCATCTTTGAAGTACAAATGCTTTTCTACAAGGGTGCTGCCTCCCTGAGCTTTCCTTTGTCTTGGCTCAATCGATGCAGATTCCTGTGCTGAATACGCCATGGACTAGCACAGGTGGGTGCTTGTCAGTATACCCGGCACATGCAGCAATTTCGTTTGTCAAGACCCACCTGGCTTGATCAAGGTTCTTTATTCCAGTGAAAACGATTTTTATCCAAATTCTAGAGGAGCACCAGGGTGCCTCTGGGAGCTACACCCGGGCCTGCAGAACAGAGGCTCCGGAGTTTTCATTTTCTGACTAAAATTCTACACGGAATTTCATGGATCTAAGGAAACCATGAATTGTGGACGTACCAGATTCTCACATCTTCATTGTCTAATGGAAGCTGAAGTTTCCCAGTCTGATCCGGCTGCCACTTCATTTCTGGCAATGACCATTCAATTGTGGACGTTCAGCCTTCTTCGGAATTCTCTTATACCGGCATGTTCCCGCGCCACATTAAGACCACTCGGTGGAGGTTCATGTGACTCAGGACAACTCTTTATTTCAGGCGTCTAGAACAAAGGGAATTCACAGAGGTTGATGATCACTTATTAAAGTCCCGTTTCTCTATGATGCCCACTGATGACACTTCTACATCTGAGGGCAAAGAGCTCATGCAGCATGATATTCTCATTTCAGCCACGCCGCCTGCAGTTTCTTCCTTGCAGAGAAATCTTTACCAGTGTACTTCTTTAAAATGCTGCGAAATAGTGGGAAAGAAGATTTCGGTTTAGCGTTAACTTTAAACGGGCATAGATACAGGCATGTGGGCATTTTAGACACAGTGTTTCACTGGTCTAGGGTAAAGGGTGGAGCGCCTGGGTTCCCGTGCTTCACTACTGTATAGCCTCAAGATGATGTTTGTAGGCACAGCGGCAAATCCATCGGTGGCAATTCTCTCATATTGTCATTGCGATGGGAAGATTCCTTATTCGCTAGGAAATGTTTTACCGTGGAAGACGGGTCACCACAGAGCTGTCTCTTTTGTGTTGAGACAAAGTGTGCTGAATTTACCTGCCAGCAGTTGCCTGTCCTCCCTTTCTTTTAAGGTCGATGGAGACGCACCGGTGTAAGGAAAACGGTGAATGGTGGCCGTTCTTAACCCAGGATCATCAGAAACCGCAGAGTAAATTTTAGGAACGTAGACGTAGGACAGCGGAGAAAACTTCACTCAGGGACTTCAGTGAACCCTCCTTACAATGCTGAGGCCTGACACGCCTAGTGCCTTGGGCAACACGGCTCCTGCCCCAGGTAGTTTTGTTGAGCGTGCCTCCCTCTGGGGGTGCCTTTTCTCTCCCAGCAATATTGCTCCGTGAAATTCGGCCGATGATGAAAACTATTTGCCATGGGTTTGTCCTTTCACCTCATTGGCCTCATCTTTGAAGTACAAATGCTTTTCTACAAGGGTGCTGCCTCCCTGAGCTTTCCTTTGTCTTGGCTCAATCGATGCAGATTCCTGTGCTGAATACGCCATGGACTAGCACAGGTGGGTGCTTGTCAGTATACCGGGCACACGCAGCAATTTCGTTTGTCAAGACCCACCTGGCTTGATCAAGGTTCTTTATTCCAGTGAAAACGATTTTTATCCAAATTCTAGAGGAGCACCAGGGTGCCTCTGGGAGCTACACCCGGGCCTGCAGAACAGAGGCTCCGGAGTTTTCATTTTCTGACTAAAATTCTACACGGAATTTCATGGATCTAAGGAAACCATGAATTGTGGACGTACCAGATTCTCACATCTTCATTGTCTAATGGAAGCTGAAGTTTCCCAGTCTGATCCGGCTGCCACTTCATTTCTGGCAATGACCATTCAATTGTGGACGTTCAGCCTTCTTCGGAATTCTCTTATACCGGCATGTTCCCGCGCCACATTAAGACCACTCGGTGGAGGTTCATGTGACTCAGGACAACTCTTTATTTCAGGCGTCTAGAACAAAGGGAATTCACAGAGGTTGATGATGACTTATTAAAGTCCCGTTTCTCTATGATGCCCACTGATGACACTTCTACATCTGAGGGCAAAGAGCTCGTGCAGCATGATATTCTCATTTCAGCCACGCCGCCTGCAGATTCTTCCTTGCAGAGAAATCTTTCCCAGTGTACTTCTTTAAAATGCTGCAAAATAGTGGGAAAGAAGATTTCGGTTTAGCGTTAACTTTAAACGGGCATAGATACAGGCATGTGGGCATTTTAGACACAGTGTTTCACTGGTCTAGGGTAAAGGGTGGAGCGCCTGGGTTCCCGTGCTTCACTACTGTATAGCCTCAAGATGATGTTTGTAGGCACAGCGGCAAATCCATCGGTGGCAATTCTCTCATATTGTCATTGCGATGGGAAGATTCCTTATTCGCTAGGAAATGTTTTACCGTGGAAGACGGGTCACCACAGAGCTGTCTCTTTTGTGTTGAGACAAAGTGTGCTGAATTTACCTGCCAGCAGTTGCCTGTCCTCCCTTTCTTTTAAGGTCGATGGAGACGCACCGGTGTAAGGAAAACGGTGAATGGTGGCCGTTCTTAACCCAGGATCATCAGAAACCGCAGAGTAAATTTTAGGAACGTAGACGTAGGACAGCGGAGAAAACTTCACTCAGGGACTTCAGTGAACCCTCCTTACAATGCTGAGGCCTGACACGCCTAGTGCCTTGGGCAACACGGCTCCTGCCCCAGGTAGTTTTGTTGAGCGTGCCTCCCTCTGGGGGTGCCTTTTCTCTCCCAGCAATATTGCTCCGTGAAATTCGGCCGATGATGAAAACTATTTGCCATGGGTTTGTCCTTTCACCTCATTGGCCTCATCTTTGAAGTACAAATGCTTTTCTACAAGGGTGCTGCCTCCCTGAGCTTTCCTTTGTCTTGGCTCAATCGATGCAGATTCCTGTGCTGAATACGCCATGGACTAGCACAGGTGGGTGCTTGTCAGTATACCGGGCACACGCAGCAATTTCGTTTGTCAAGACCCACCTGGCTTGATCAAGGTTCTTTATTCCAGTGAAAACGATTTTTATCCAAATTCTAGAGGAGCACCAGGGTGCCTCTGGGAGCTACACCCGGGCCTGCAGAACAGAGGCTCCGGAGTTTTCATTTTCTGACTAAAATTCTACACGGAATTTCATGGATCTAAGGAAACCATGAATTGTGGACGTACCAGATTCTCACATCTTCATTGTCTAATGGAAGCTGAAGTTTCCCAGTCTGATCCGGCTGCCACTTCATTTCTGGCAATGACCATTCAATTGTGGACGTTCAGCCTTCTTCGGAATTCTCTTATACCGGCATGTTCCCGCGCCACATTAAGACCACTCGGTGGAGGTTCATGTGACTCAGGACAACTCTTTATTTCAGGCGTCTAGAACAAAGGGAATTCACAGAGGTTGATGATCACTTATTAAAGTCCCGTTTCTCTATGATGCCCACTGATGACACTTCTACATCTGAGGGCAAAGAGCTCATGCAGCATGATATTCTCATTTCAGCCACGCCGCCTGCAGTTTCTTCCTTGCAGAGAAATCTTTACCAGTGTACTTCTTTAAAATGCTGCGAAATAGTGGGAAAGAAGATTTCGGTTTAGCGTTAACTTTAAACGGGCATAGATACAGGCATGTGGGCATTTTAGACACAGTGTTTCACTGGTCTAGGGTAAAGGGTGGAGCGCCTGGGTTCCCGTGCTTCACTACTGTATAGCCTCAAGATGATGTTTGTAGGCACAGCGGCAAATCCATCGGTGGCAATTCTCTCATATTGTCATTGCGATGGGAAGATTCCTTATTCGCTAGGAAATGTTTTACCGTGGAAGACGGGTCACCACAGAGCTGTCTCTTTTGTGTTGAGACAAAGTGTGCTGAATTTACCTGCCAGCAGTTGCTTGTCCTCCCTTTCTTTTAAGGTCGATGGAGATGCACGAGTGTAAGGAGAACGGTGAATGGTGGCCATTCATAACCCTGGATCATCAGAAACCGCAGAGTAAATTTCAGGAACGTAGACGTAGGACAGCGGAGAAAACTTCACTCAGGGACTTCAGTGAACCCTCCTTACAATGCTGAGGCCTGACACGCCTAGTGCCTTGGGCAACACGGCTCCTGCCCCAGGTAGTTTTGTTGAGCGTGCCTCCCTCTGGGGGTGCCTTTTCTCTCCCAGCAATATTGCTCCGTGAAATTCGGCCGATGATGAAAACTATTTGCCATGGGTTTGTCCTTTCACCTCATTGGCCTCATCTTTGAAGTACAAATGCTTTTCTACAAGGGTGCTGCCTCCCTGAGCGTTCCTTTGTCTTGGCTCAATCGATGCAGATTCCTGTGCTGAATACGCCATGGACTAGCACAGGTGGGTGCTTGTCAGTATACCAGGCACACGCAGCAATTTCGTTTGTCAAGACCCACCTGGCTTGATCAAGGTTCTTTATTCCAGTGAAAACGATTTTTATCCAAATTCTAGAGGAGTACCAGGGTGCCTCTGGGAGCTACACCCGGGCCTGCAGAACAGAGGCTCCGGAGTTTTCATTTTCTGACTAAAATTCTACACGGAATTTCATGGATATAAGGAAACCGTGAATTGTGGACGTACCAGATTCTCACATCTTCATTGTCTAATGGAAGCTGAAGTTTCCCAGTCTGATCCGGCTGCCACTTCATTTCTGGCAATGACCATTCAATTGTGGACGTTCAGCCTTCTTCGGAATTCTCTTATACCGGCATGTTCCCGCGCCACATTAAGACCACTCGGTGGAGGTTCATGTGACTCAGGACAACTCTTTATTTCAGGCGTCTAGAACAAAGGGAATTCACAGAGGTTGATGATCACTTATTAAAGTCCCGTTTCTCTATGATGCCCACTGATGACACTTCTACATCTGAGGGCAAAGAGCTCGTGCAGCATGATATTCTCATTTCAGCCACGCCGCCTGCAGTTTCTTCCTTGCAGAGAAATCTTTCCCAGTGTACTTCTTTAAAATGCTGCAAAATAGTGGGAAAGAAGATTTCGGTTTAGCGTTAACTTTAAACGGGCATAGATACAGGCATGTGGGCATTTCAGACACAGTGTTTCACTGGTCTGGGGTAAAGGGTGGAGCGCCTGGGTTCCCGTGCTTCACTACTGTATGGCCTCAAGATGATGTTTTTAGGCACAGCGGCAAATCCATCGGTGGCAATTTTCTCATATTGTCATTGCGATGGGAAGATTCCTTATTCGCTAGGAAATGTTTTACCGTGGAAGACGGGTCACCACAGAGCTGTCTCTTTTGTGTTGAGACAAAGTGTGCTGAATTTACCTGCCAGCAGTTGCCTGTCCTCCCTTTCTTTTAAGGTCGATGGAGACGCACGAGTGTAAGGAAAACGGTGAATGGTGGCCGTTCTTAACCCAGGATCATCAGAAACCGCAGAGTAAATTTTAGGAACGTAGACGTAGGACAGCGGAGAAAACTTCACTCAGGGACTTCAGTGAACCCTCCTTACAATGCTGAGGCCTGACACGCCTAGTGCCTTGGGCAACACGGCTCCTGCCCCAGGTAGTTTTGTTGAGCGTGCCTCCCTCTGGGGGTGCCTTTTCTCTCCCAGCAATATTGCTCCGTGAAATTCGGCCGATGATGAAAACTATTTGCCATGGGTTTGTCCTTTCACCTCATTGGCCTCATCTTTGAAGTACAAATGCTTTTCTACAAGGGTGCTGCCTCCCTGAGCTTTCCTTTGTCTTGGCTCAATCGATGCAGATTCCTGTGCTGAATATGCCATGGACTAGCACAGGTGGGTGCTTGTCAGTATACCGGGCACACGCAGCAATTTCGTTTGTCAAGACCCACCTGGCTTGATCAAGGTTCTTTATTCCAGTGAAAACGATTTTTATCCAAATTCTAGAGGAGCACCAGGGTGCCTCTGGGAGCTACACCCGGGCCTGCAGAACAGAGGCTCCGGAGTTTTCATTTTCTGACTAAAATTCTACACGGAATTTCATGGATCTAAGGAAACCGTGAATTGTGGACGTACCAGATTCTCACATCTTCATTGTCTAATGGAAGCTGAAGTTTCCCAGTCTGATCCGGCTGCCATTTCATTTCTGGCAATGACCATTCAATTGTGGACGTTCAGCTTTCTTCGGAATTCTCTTATACCGGCATGTTCCCGCGCCACATTAAGACCACTCGGTGGAGGTTCATGTGACTCAGGACAACTCTTTATTTCAGGCGTCTAGAACAAAGGGAATTCACAGAGGTTGATGATCACTTATTAAAGTCCCGTTTCTCTATGATGCCCACTGATGACACTTCTACATCTGAGGGCAAAGAGCTCATGCAGCATGATATTCTCATTTCAGCCACGCCGCCTGCAGTTTCTTCCTTGCAGAGAAATCTTTCCCAGTGTACTTCTTTAAAATGCTGCAAAATAGTGGGAAAGAAGATTTCGGTTTAGCGTTAACTTTAAACGGGCATAGATACAGGCATGTGGGCATTTTAGACACAGTGTTTCACTGGTCTAGGGTAAAGGGTGGAGTGCCTGGGTTCCCGTGCTTCACTACTGTATGGCCTCAAGATGATGTTTGTAGGCACAGCGGCAAATCCATCGGTGGCAATTCTCTGATATTGTCATTGCGATGGGAAGATTCCTTATTCGCTAGGAAATGTTTTACCGTGGAAGACGGGTCACCACAGAGCTGTCTCTTTTGTGTTGAGACAAAGTGTGCTGAATTTACCTGCCAGCAGTTGCCTGTCCTCCCTTTCTTTTAAGGTCGATGGAGACGCACGAGTGTAAGGAGAACGGTGAATGGTGGCCATTCATAACCCTGGATCATCAGAAACCGCAGAGTAAATTTCAGGAACGTAGACGTAGGACAGCGGAGAAAACTTCACTCAGGGACTTCAGTGAACCCTCCTTACAATGCTGAGGCCTGACACGCCTAGTGCCTTGGGCAACACGGCTCCTGCCCCAGGTAGTTTTGTTGAGCGTGCCTCCCTCTGGGGGTGCCTTTTCTCTCCCAGCAATATTGCTCCGTGAAATTCGGCCGATGATGAAAACTATTTGCCATGGGTTTGTCCTTTCACCTCATTGGCCTCATCTTTGAAGTACAAATGCTTTTCTACAAGGGTGCTGCCTCCCTGAGCGTTCCTTTGTCTTGGCTCAATCGATGCAGATTCCTGTGCTGAATACGCCATGGACTAGCACAGGTGGGTGCTTGTCAGTATACCAGGCACACGCAGCAATTTCGTTTGTCAAGACCCACCTGGCTTGATCAAGGTTCTTTATTCCAGTGAAAACGATTTTTATCCAAATTCTAGAGGAGTACCAGGGTGCCTCTGGGAGCTACACCCGGGCCTGCAGAACAGAGGCTCCGGAGTTTTCATTTTCTGACTAAAATTCTACACGGAATTTCATGGATATAAGGAAACCGTGAATTGTGGACGTACCAGATTCTCACATCTTCATTGTCTAATGGAAGCTGAAGTTTCCCAGTCTGATCCGGCTGCCACTTCATTTCTGGCAATGACCATTCAATTGTGGACGTTCAGCCTTCTTCGGAATTCTCTTATACCGGCATGTTCCCGCGCCACATTAAGACCACTCGGTGGAGGTTCATGTGACTCAGGACAACTCTTTATTTCAGGCGTCTAGAACAAAGGGAATTCACAGAGGTTGATGATCACTTATTAAAGTCCCGTTTCTCTATGATGCCCACTGATGACACTTCTACATCTGAGGGCAAAGAGCTCGTGCAGCATGATATTCTCATTTCAGCCACGCCGCCTGCAGTTTCTTCCTTGCAGAGAAATCTTTCCCAGTGTACTTCTTTAAAATGCTGCAAAATAGTGGGAAAGAAGATTTCGGTTTAGCGTTAACTTTAAACGGGCATAGATACAGGCATGTGGGCATTTCAGACACAGTGTTTCACTGGTCTGGGGTAAAGGGTGGAGCGCCTGGGTTCCCGTGCTTCACTACTGTATGGCCTCAAGATGATGTTTTTAGGCACAGCGGCAAATCCATCGGTGGCAATTTTCTCATATTGTCATTGCGATGGGAAGATTCCTTATTCGCTAGGAAATGTTTTACCGTGGAAGACGGGTCACCACAGAGCTGTCTCTTTTGTGTTGAGACAAAGTGTGCTGAATTTACCTGCCAGCAGTTGCCTGTCCTCCCTTTCTTTTAAGGTCGATGGAGACGCACGAGTGTAAGGAAAACGGTGAATGGTGGCCGTTCTTAACCCAGGATCATCAGAAACCGCAGAGTAAATTTTAGGAACGTAGACGTAGGACAGCGGAGAAAACTTCACTCAGGGACTTCAGTGAACCCTCCTTACAATGCTGAGGCCTGACACGCCTAGTGCCTTGGGCAACACGGCTCCTGCCCCAGGTAGTTTTGTTGAGCGTGCCTCCCTCTGGGGGTGCCTTTTCTCTCCCAGCAATATTGCTCCGTGAAATTCGGCCGATGATGAAAACTATTTGCCATGGGTTTGTCCTTTCACCTCATTGGCCTCATCTTTGAAGTACAAATGCTTTTCTACAAGGGTGCTGCCTCCCTGAGCTTTCCTTTGTCTTGGCTCAATCGATGCAGATTCCTGTGCTGAATATGCCATGGACTAGCACAGGTGGGTGCTTGTCAGTATACCGGGCACACGCAGCAATTTCGTTTGTCAAGACCCACCTGGCTTGATCAAGGTTCTTTATTCCAGTGAAAACGATTTTTATCCAAATTCTAGAGGAGCACCAGGGTGCCTCTGGGAGCTACACCCGGGCCTGCAGAACAGAGGCTCCGGAGTTTTCATTTTCTGACTAAAATTCTACACGGAATTTCATGGATCTAAGGAAACCGTGAATTGTGGACGTACCAGATTCTCACATCTTCATTGTCTAATGGAAGCTGAAGTTTCCCAGTCTGATCCGGCTGCCATTTCATTTCTGGCAATGACCATTCAATTGTGGACGTTCAGCTTTCTTCGGAATTCTCTTATACCGGCATGTTCCCGCGCCACATTAAGACCACTCGGTGGAGGTTCATGTGACTCAGGACAACTCTTTATTTCAGGCGTCTAGAACAAAGGGAATTCACAGAGGTTGATGATCACTTATTAAAGTCCCGTTTCTCTATGATGCCCACTGATGACACTTCTACATCTGAGGGCAAAGAGCTCATGCAGCATGATATTCTCATTTCAGCCACGCCGCCTGCAGTTTCTTCCTTGCAGAGAAATCTTTCCCAGTGTACTTCTTTAAAATGCTGCAAAATAGTGGGAAAGAAGATTTCGGTTTAGCGTTAACTTTAAACGGGCATAGATACAGGCATGTGGGCATTTTAGACACAGTGTTTCACTGGTCTAGGGTAAAGGGTGGAGTGCCTGGGTTCCCGTGCTTCACTACTGTATGGCCTCAAGATGATGTTTGTAGGCACAGCGGCAAATCCATCGGTGGCAATTCTCTGATATTGTCATTGCGATGGGAAGATTCCTTATTCGCTAGGAAATGTTTTACCGTGGAAGACGGGTCACCACAGAGCTGTCTCTTTTGTGTTGAGACAAAGTGTGCTGAATTTACCTGCCAGCAGTTGCCTGTCCTCCCTTTCTTTTAAGGTCGATGGAGACGCACGAGTGTAAGGAGAACGGTGAATGGTGGCCGTTCATAACCCTGGATCATCAGAAACCGCAGAGTAAATTTTAGGAACGTAGACGTAGGACAGCGGAGAAAACTTCACTCAGGGACTTCAGTGAACCCTCCTTACAATGCTGAGGCCTGACACGCCTAGTGCCTGGGGGCAACCCGGCTCCTGCCCTAGGTAGTTTTGTTGAGCGTGCCTCCCTCTGGGGGTGCCTTTTCTCTCCCAGCAATATTGCTCCGTGAAATTTGGCCTATGATGAAAACTATTTGCCATAGGTTTGTCCTTTCACCTCATTGGCCTCATCTTTGAAGTACAAATGCTTTTCTACAAGGGTGCTGCCTCCCTGAGCTTTCCTTTGTCTTGGCTCAATCGATGCAGATTCCTGTGCTGAATACGCCATGGACTAGCACAGGTGGGTGCTTGTCAGTATACCGGGTACACGCAGCAATTTCGTTTGTCAAGACCCACTTGGCTTGATCAAGGTTCTTTATTCCAGTGAAAACGATTTTTATCCAAATTCTAGAGGAGCACCAGTGTGCCTCTGGGAGCTACACCCGGGCCTGCTGAACAGAGGCTCCGGAGTTTTCATTTTCTGACTAAAATTCTACACGGAATTTCATGGATCTAAGGAAACCGTGAATTGTGGACGTACCAGATTCTCACATCTTCATTGTCTAATGGAAGCTGAAGTTTCCCAGTCTGATCCGGCTGCCATTTCATTTCTGGCAATGACCATTCAATTGTGGACGTTCAGCTTTCTTCGGAATTCTCTTATACCGGCATGTTCCCGCGCCACATTAAGACCACTCGGTGGAGGTTCATGTGACTCAGGACAACTCTTTATTTCAGGCGTCTAGAACAAAGGGAATTCACAGAGGTTGATGATCACTTATTAAAGTCCCGTTTCTCTATGATGCCCACTGATGACACTTCTACATCTGAGGGCAAAGAGCTCATGCAGCATGATATTCTCATTTCAGCCACGCCGCCTGCAGTTTCTTCCTTGCAGAGAAATCTTTACCAGTGTACTTCTTTAAAATGCTGCGAAATAGTGGGAAAGAAGATTTCGGTTTAGCGTTAACTTTAAACGGGCATAGATACAGGCATGTGGGCATTTTAGACACAGTGTTTCACTGGTCTAGGGTAAAGGGTGGAGCGCCTGGGTTCCCGTGCTTCACTACTGTATAGCCTCAAGATGATGTTTGTAGGCACAGCGGCAAATCCATCGGTGGCAATTCTCTCATATTGTCATTGCGATGGGAAGATTCCTTATTCGCTAGGAAATGTTTTACCGTGGAAGACGGGTCACCACAGAGCTGTCTCTTTTGTGTTGAGACAAAGTGTGCTGAATTTACCTGCCAGCAGTTGCTTGTCCTCCCTTTCTTTTAAGGTCGATGGAGATGCACGAGTGTAAGGAGAACGGTGAATGGTGGCCATTCATAACCCTGGATCATCAGAAACCGCAGAGGAAATTTCAGGAACGTAGACGTAGGACAGCGGAGAAAACTTCACTCAGGGACTTCAGTGAACCCTCCTTACAATGCTGAGGCCTGACACGCCTAGTGCCTTGGGCAACACGGCTCCTGCCCCAGGTAGTTTTGTTGAGCGTGCCTCCCTCTGGGGGTGCCTTTTCTCTCCCAGCAATATTGCTCCGTGAAATTCGGCCGATGATGAAAACTATTTGCCATGGGTTTGTCCTTTCACCTCATTGGCCTCATCTTTGAAGTACAAATGCTTTTCTACAAGGGTGCTGCCTCCCTGAGCGTTCCTTTGTCTTGGCTCAATCGATGCAGATTCCTGTGCTGAATACGCCATGGACTAGCACAGGTGGGTGCTTGTCAGTATACCAGGCACACGCAGCAATTTCGTTTGTCAAGACCCACCTGGCTTGATCAAGGTTCTTTATTCCAGTGAAAACGATTTTTATCCAAATTCTAGAGGAGTACCAGGGTGCCTCTGGGAGCTACACCCGGGCCTGCAGAACAGAGGCTCCGGAGTTTTCATTTTCTGACTAAAATTCTACACGGAATTTCATGGATATAAGGAAACCGTGAATTGTGGACGTACCAGATTCTCACATCTTCATTGTCTAATGGAAGCTGAAGTTTCCCAGTCTGATCCGGCTGCCACTTCATTTCTGGCAATGACCATTCAATTGTGGACGTTCAGCCTTCTTCGGAATTCTCTTATACCGGCATGTTCCCGCGCCACATTAAGACCACTCGGTGGAGGTTCATGTGACTCAGGACAACTCTTTATTTCAGGCGTCTAGAACAAAGGGAATTCACAGAGGTTGATGATCACTTATTAAAGTCCCGTTTCTCTATGATGCCCACTGATGACACTTCTACATCTGAGGGCAAAGAGCTCGTGCAGCATGATATTCTCATTTCAGCCACGCCGCCTGCAGATTCTTCCTTGCAGAGAAATCTTTCCCAGTGTACTTCTTTAAAATGCTGCAAAATAGTGGGAAAGAAGATTTCGGTTTAGCGTTAACTTTAAACGGGCATAGATACAGGCATGTGGGCATTTCAGACACAGTGTTTCACTGGTCTGGGGTAAAGGGTGGAGCGCCTGGGTTCCCGTGCTTCACTACTGTATGGCCTCAAGATGATGTTTTTAGGCACAGCGGCAAATCCATCGGTGGCAATTCTCTGATATTGTCATTGCGATGGGAAGATTCCTTATTCGCTAGGAAATGTTTTACCGTGGAAGACGGGTCACCACAGAGCTGTCTCTTTTGTGTTGAGACAAAGTGTGCTGAATTTACCTGCCAGCAGTTGCCTGTCCTCCCTTTCTTTTAAGGTCGATGGAGACGCACGAGTGTAAGGAGAACGGTGAATGGTGGCCGTTCATAACCCTGGATCATCAGAAACCGCAGAGTAAATTTTAGGAACGTAGACGTAGGACAGCGGAGAAAACTTCACTCAGGGACTTCAGTGAACCCTCCTTACAATGCTGAGGCCTGACACGCCTAGTGCCTTGGGCAACACGGCTCCTGCCCCAGGTAGTTTTGTTGAGCGTGCCTCCCTCTGGGGGTGCCTTTTCTCTCCCAGCAATATTGCTCCGTGAAATTCGGCCGATGATGAAAACTATTTGCCATGGGTTTGTCCTTTCACCTCATTGGCCTCATCTTTGAAGTACAAATGCTTTTCTACAAGGGTGCTGCCTCCCTGAGCGTTCCTTTGTCTTGGCTCAATCGATGCAGATTCCTGTGCTGAATACGCCATGGACTAGCACAGGTGGGTGCTTGTCAGTATACCAGGCACACGCAGCAATATCGTTTGTCAAGACCCACCTGGCTTGATCAAGGTTCTTTATTCCAGTGAAAACGATTTTTATCCAAATTCTAGAGGAGTACCAGGGTGCCTCTGGGAGCTACACCCGGGCCTGCAGAACAGAGGCTCCGGAGTTTTCATTTTCTGACTAAAATTCTACACGGAATTTCATGGATCTAAGGAAACCGTGAATTGTGGACGTACCAGATTCTCACATCTTCATTGTCTAATGGAAGCTGAAGTTTCCCAGTCTGATCCGGCTGCCACTTCCTTTCTGGCAATGACCATTCAATTGTGGACGTTCAGCCTTCTTCGGAATTCTCTTATACCGGCATGTTCCCGCGCCACATTAAGACCACTCGGTGGAGGTTCATGTGACTCAGGACAACTCTTTATTTCAGGCGTCTAGAACAAAGGGAATTCACAGAGGTTGATGATCACTTATTAAAGTCCCGTTTCTCTATGATGCCCACTGATGACACTTCTACATCTGAGGGCAAAGAGCTCATGCAGCATGATATTCTCATTTCAGCCACGCCGCCTGCAGTTTCTTCCTTGCAGAGAAATCTTTCCCAGTGTACTTCTTTAAAATGCTGCGAAATAGTGGGAAAGAAGATTTCGGTTTAGCGTTAACTTTAAACGGGCATAGATACAGGCATGTGGGCATTTTAGACACAGTGTTTCACTGGTCTAGGGTAAAGGGTGGAGCGCCTGGGTTCCCGTGCTTCACTACTGTATAGCCTCAAGATGATGTTTGTAGGCACAGCGGCAAATCCATCGGTGGCAATTCTCTCATATTGTCATTGCGATGGGAAGATTCCTTATTCGCTAGGAAATGTTTTACCGTGGAAGACGGGTCACCACAGAGCTGTCTCTTTTGTGTTGAGACAAAGTGTGCTGAATTTACCTGCCAGCAGTTGCTTGTCCTCCCTTTCTTTTAAGGTCGATGGAGATGCACGAGTGTAAGGAGAACGGTGAATGGTGGCCATTCATAACCCTGGATCATCAGAAACCGCAGAGGAAATTTCAGGAACGTAGACGTAGGACAGCGGAGAAAACTTCACTCAGGGACTTCAGTGAACCCTCCTTACAATGCTGAGGCCTGACACGCCTAGTGCCTTGGGCAACACGGCTCCTGCCCCAGGTAGTTTTGTTGAGCGTGCCTCCCTCTGGGGGTGCCTTTTCTCTCCCAGCAATATTGCTCCGTGAAATTCGGCCGATGATGAAAACTATTTGCCATGGGTTTGTCCTTTCACCTCATTGGCCTCATCTTTGAAGTACAAATGCTTTTCTACAAGGGTGCTGCCTCCCTGAGCGTTCCTTTGTCTTGGCTCAATCGATGCAGATTCCTGTGCTGAATACGCCATGGACTAGCACAGGTGGGTGCTTGTCAGTATACCAGGCACACGCAGCAATTTCGTTTGTCAAGACCCACCTGGCTTGATCAAGGTTCTTTATTCCAGTGAAAACGATTTTTATCCAAATTCTAGAGGAGTACCAGGGTGCCTCTGGGAGCTACACCCGGGCCTGCAGAACAGAGGCTCCGGAGTTTTCATTTTCTGACTAAAATTCTACACGGAATTTCATGGATATAAGGAAACCGTGAATTGTGGACGTACCAGATTCTCACATCTTCATTGTCTAATGGAAGCTGAAGTTTCCCAGTCTGATCCGGCTGCCACTTCATTTCTGGCAATGACCATTCAATTGTGGACGTTCAGCCTTCTTCGGAATTCTCTTATACCGGCATGTTCCCGCGCCACATTAAGACCACTCGGTGGAGGTTCATGTGACTCAGGACAACTCTTTATTTCAGGCGTCTAGAACAAAGGGAATTCACAGAGGTTGATGATCACTTATTAAAGTCCCGTTTCTCTATGATGCCCACTGATGACACTTCTACATCTGAGGGCAAAGAGCTCGTGCAGCATGATATTCTCATTTCAGCCACGCCGCCTGCAGATTCTTCCTTGCAGAGAAATCTTTCCCAGTGTACTTCTTTAAAATGCTGCAAAATAGTGGGAAAGAAGATTTCGGTTTAGCGTTAACTTTAAACGGGCATAGATACAGGCATGTGGGCATTTCAGACACAGTGTTTCACTGGTCTGGGGTAAAGGGTGGAGCGCCTGGGTTCCCGTGCTTCACTACTGTATGGCCTCAAGATGATGTTTTTAGGCACAGCGGCAAATCCATCGGTGGCAATTCTCTGATATTGTCATTGCGATGGGAAGATTCCTTATTCGCTAGGAAATGTTTTACCGTGGAAGACGGGTCACCACAGAGCTGTCTCTTTTGTGTTGAGACAAAGTGTGCTGAATTTACCTGCCAGCAGTTGCCTGTCCTCCCTTTCTTTTAAGGTCGATGGAGACGCACGAGTGTAAGGAGAACGGTGAATGGTGGCCATTCATAACCCTGGATCATCAGAAACCGCAGAGTAAATTTTAGGAACGTAGACGTAGGACAGCGGAGAAAACTTCACTCAGGGACTTCAGTGAACCCTCCTTACAATGCTGAGGCCTGACACGCCTAGTGCCTTGGGCAACACGGCTCCTGCCCCAGGTAGTTTTGTTGAGCGTGCCTCCCTCTGGGGGTGCCTTTTCTCTCCCCGCAATATTGCTCCGTGAAATTCGGCCGATGATGAAAACTATTTGCCATGGGTTTGTCCTTTCACCTCATTGGCCTCATCTTTGAAGTACAAATGCTTTTCTACAAGGGTGCTGCCTCCCTGAGCGTTCCTTTGTCTTGGCTCAATCGATGCAGATTCCTGTGCTGAATACGCCATGGACTAGCACAGGTGGGTGCTTGTCAGTATACCAGGCACACGCAGCAATTTCGTTTGTCAAGACCCACCTGGCTTGATCAAGGTTCTTTATTCCAGTGAAAACGATTTTTATCCAAATTCTAGAGGAGTACCAGGGTGCCTCTGGGAGCTACACCCGGGCCTGCAGAACAGAGGCTCCGGAGTTTTCATTTTCTGACTAAAATTCTACACGGAATTTCATGGATATAAGGAAACCGTGAATTGTGGACGTACCAGATTCTCACATCTTCATTGTCTAATGGAAGCTGAAGTTTCCCAGTCTGATCCGGCTGCCACTTCATTTCTGGCAATGACCATTCAATTGTGGACGTTCAGCCTTCTTCGGAATTCTCTTATACCGGCATGTTCCCGCGCCACATTAAGACCACTCGGTGGAGGTTCATGTGACTCAGGACAACTCTTTATTTCAGGCGTCTAGAACAAAGGGAATTCACAGAGGTTGATGATCACTTATTAAAGTCCCGTTTCTCTATGATGCCCACTGATGACACTTCTACATCTGAGGGCAAAGAGCTCGTGCAGCATGATATTCTCATTTCAGCCACGCCGCCTGCAGATTCTTCCTTGCAGAGAAATCTTTCCCAGTGTACTTCTTTAAAATGCTGCAAAATAGTGGGAAAGAAGATTTCGGTTTAGCGTTAACTTTAAACGGGCATAGATACAGGCATGTGGGCATTTCAGACACAGTGTTTCACTGGTCTGGGGTAAAGGGTGGAGCGCCTGGGTTCCCGTGCTTCACTACTGTATGGCCTCAAGATGATGTTTTTAGGCACAGCGGCAAATCCATCGGTGGCAATTTTCTCATATTGTCATTGCGATGGGAAGATTCCTTATTCGCTAGGAAATGTTTTACCGTGGAAGACGGGTCACCACAGAGCTGTCTCTTTTGTGTTGAGACAAAGTGTGCTGAATTTACCTGCCAGCAGTTGCCTGTCCTCCCTTTCTTTTAAGGTCGATGGAGACGCACGAGTGTAAGGAAAACGGTGAATGGTGGCCGTTCTTAACCCAGGATCATCAGAAACCGCAGAGTAAATTTTAGGAACGTAGACGTAGGACAGCGGAGAAAACTTCACTCAGGGACTTCAGTGAACCCTCCTTACAATGCTGAGGCCTGACACGCCTAGTGCCTTGGGCAACACGGCTCCTGCCCCAGGTAGTTTTGTTGAGCGTGCCTCCCTCTGGGGGTGCCTTTTCTCTCCCAGCAATATTGCTCCGTGAAATTCGGCCGATGATGAAAACTATTTGCCATGGGTTTGTCCTTTCACCTCATTGGCCTCATCTTTGAAGTACAAATGCTTTTCTACAAGGGTGCTGCCTCCCTGAGCTTTCCTTTGTCTTGGCTCAATCGATGCAGATTCCTGTGCTGAATACGCCATGGACTAGCACAGGTGGGTGCTTGTCAGTATACCGGGCACACGCAGCAATTTCGTTTGTCAAGACCCACCTGGCTTGATCAAGGTTCTTTATTCCAGTGAAAACGATTTTTATCCAAATTCTAGAGGAGCACCAGGGTGCCTCTGGGAGCTACACCCGGGCCTGCAGAACAGAGGCTCCGGAGTTTTCATTTTCTGACTAAAATTCTACACGGAATTTCATGGATCTAAGGAAACCATGAATTGTGGACGTACCAGATTCTCACATCTTCATTGTCTAATGGAAGCTGAAGTTTCCCAGTCTGATCCGGCTGCCACTTCATTTCTGGCAATGACCATTCAATTGTGGACGTTCAGCCTTCTTCGGAATTCTCTTATACCGGCATGTTCCCGCGCCACATTAAGACCACTCGGTGGAGGTTCATGTGACTCAGGACAACTCTTTATTTCAGGCGTCTAGAACAAAGGGAATTCACAGAGGTTGATGATCACTTATTAAAGTCCCGTTTCTCTATGATGCCCACTGATGACACTTCTACATCTGAGGGCAAAGAGCTCATGCAGCATGATATTCTCATTTCAGCCACGCCGCCTGCAGTTTCTTCCTTGCAGAGAAATCTTTACCAGTGTACTTCTTTAAAATGCTGCGAAATAGTGGGAAAGAAGATTTCGGTTTAGCGTTAACTTTAAACGGGCATAGATACAGGCATGTGGGCATTTTAGACACAGTGTTTCACTGGTCTAGGGTAAAGGGTGGAGCGCCTGGGTTCCCGTGCTTCACTACTGTATAGCCTCAAGATGATGTTTGTAGGCACAGCGGCAAATCCATCGGTGGCAATTCTCTCATATTGTCATTGCGATGGGAAGATTCCTTATTCGCTAGGAAATGTTTTACCGTGGAAGACGGGTCACCACAGAGCTGTCTCTTTTGTGTTGAGACAAAGTGTGCTGAATTTACCTGCCAGCAGTTGCTTGTCCTCCCTTTCTTTTAAGGTCGATGGAGATGCACGAGTGTAAGGAGAACGGTGAATGGTGGCCATTCATAACCCTGGATCATCAGAAACCGCAGAGTAAATTTCAGGAACGTAGACGTAGGACAGCGGAGAAAACTTCACTCAGGGACTTCAGTGAACCCTCCTTACAATGCTGAGGCCTGACACGCCTAGTGCCTTGGGCAACACGGCTCCTGCCCCAGGTAGTTTTGTTGAGCGTGCCTCCCTCTGGGGGTGCCTTTTCTCTCCCAGCAATATTGCTCCGTGAAATTCGGCCGATGATGAAAACTATTTGCCATGGGTTTGTCCTTTCACCTCATTGGCCTCATCTTTGAAGTACAAATGCTTTTCTACAAGGGTGCTGCCTCCCTGAGCGTTCCTTTGTCTTGGCTCAATCGATGCAGATTCCTGTGCTGAATACGCCATGGACTAGCACAGGTGGGTGCTTGTCAGTATACCAGGCACACGCAGCAATTTCGTTTGTCAAGACCCACCTGGCTTGATCAAGGTTCTTTATTCCAGTGAAAACGATTTTTATCCAAATTCTAGAGGAGTACCAGGGTGCCTCTGGGAGCTACACCCGGGCCTGCAGAACAGAGGCTCCGGAGTTTTCATTTTCTGACTAAAATTCTACACGGAATTTCATGGATCTAAGGAAACCGTGAATTGTGGACGTACCAGATTCTCACATCTTCATTGTCTAATGGAAGCTGAAGTTTCCCAGTCTGATCCGGCTGCCACTTCATTTCTGGCAATGACCATTCAATTGTGGACGTTCAGCCTTCTTCGGAATTCTCTTATACCGGCATGTTCCCGCGCCACATTAAGACCACTCGGTGGAGGTTCATGTGACTCAGGACAACTCTTTATTTCAGGCGCCTAGAACAAAGGGAATTCACAGAGGTTGATGATCACTTATTAAAGTCCCGTTTCTCTATGATGCCCACTGATGACACTTCTACATCTGAGGGCAAAGAGCTCGTGCAGCATGATATTCTCATTTCAGCCACGCCGCCTGCAGTTTCTTCCTTGCAGAGAAATCTTTCCCAGTGTACTTCTTTAAAATGCTGCAAAATAGTGGGAAAGAAGATTTCGGTTTAGCGTTAACTTTAAACGGGCATAGATACAGGCATGTGGGCATTTTAGACACAGTGTTTCACTGGTCTGGGGTAAAGGGTGGAGCGCCTGGGTTCCCGTGCTTCACTACTGTATGGCCTCAAGATGATGTTTGTAGGCACAGCGGCAAATCCATCGGTGGCAATACTCTCATATTGTCATTGCGATGGGAAGATTCCTTATTCGCTAGGAAATGTTTTACCGTGGAAGACGGGTCACCACAGAGCTGTCTCTTTTGTGTTGAGACAAAGTGTGCTGAATTTACCTGCCAGCAGTTGCTTGTCCTCCCTTTCTTTTAAGGTCGATGGAGACGCACGAGTGTAAGGAGAACGGTGAATGGTGGCCGTTCATAACCCAGGATCATCAGAAACCGCAGAGTAAATTTTAGGAACGTAGCCGTAGGACAGCGGAGAAAACTTCACTCAGGGACTTCAGTGAACCCTCCTTACAATGCTGAGGCCTGACACGCCTAGTGCCTTGGGCAACACGGCTCCTGCCCCAGGTAGTTTTGTTGAGCGTGCCTCCCTCTGGGGGTGCCTTTTCTCTCCCAGCAATATTGCTCCGTGAAATTCGGCCGATGATGAAAACTATTTGCCATAGGTTTGTCCTTTCACCTCATTGGCCTCATCTTTGAAGTACAAATGCTTTTCTACACGGGTGCTGCCTCCCTGAGCTTTCCTTTGTCTTGGCTCAATCGATGCAGATTCCTGTGCTGAATATGCCATGGACTAGCACAGGTGGGTGCTTGTCAGTATACCGGGCACACGCAGCAATTTCGTTTGTCAAGACCCACTTGGCTTGATCAAGGTTCTTTATTCCAGTGAAAACGATTTTTATCCAAATTCTAGAGGAGCACCAGTGTGCCTCTGGGAGCTACACCCGGGCCTGCTGAACAGAGGCTCCGGAGTTTTCATTTTCTGACTAAAATTCTACACGGAATTTCATGGATCTAAGGAAACCGTGAATTGTGGACGTACCAGATTCTCACATCTTCATTGTCTAATGGAAGCTGAAGTTTCCCAGTCTGATCCGGCTGCCATTTCATTTCTGGCAATGACCATTCAATTGTGGACGTTCAGCTTTCTTCGGAATTCTCTTATACCGGCATGTTCCCGCGCCACATTAAGACCACTCGGTGGAGGTTCATGTGACTCAGGACAACTCTTTATTTCAGGCGTCTAGAACAAAGGGAATTCACAGAGGTTGATGATCACTTATTAAAGTCCCGTTTCTCTATGATGCCCACTGATGACACTTCTACATCTGAGGGCAAAGAGCTCATGCAGCATGATATTCTCATTTCAGCCACGCCGCCTGCAGTTTCTTCCTTGCAGAGAAATCTTTCCCAGTGTACTTCTTTGAAATGCTGCAAAATAGTGGGAAAGAAGATTTCGGTTTAGCGTTAACTTTAAACGGGCATAGATACAGGCATGTGGGCATTTTAGACACAGTGTTTCACTGGTCTAGGGTAAAGGGTGGAGCGCCTGGGTTCCCGTGCTTCACTACTGTATGGCCTCAAGATGATGTTTGTAGGCACAGCGGCAAATCCATCGGTGGCAATTCTCTCATATTGTCATTGCGATGGGAAGATTCCTTATTCGCTAGGAAATGTTTTACCGTGGAAGACGGGTCACCACAGAGCTGTCTCTTTTGTGTTGAGACAAAGTGTGCTGAATTTACCTGCCAGCAGTTGCCTGTCCTCCCTTTCTTTTAAGGTCGATGGAGACGCACGAGTGTAAGGAGAATGGTGAATGGTGGCCGTTCATAACCCTGGATCATCAGAAACCGCAGAGTAAATTTTAGGAACGTAGACGTAGGACAGCGGAGAAAACTTCACTCAGGGACTTCAGTGAACCCTCCTTACAATGCTGAGGCCTGACACGCCTAGTGCCTGGGGGCAACCCGGCTCCTGCCCTAGGTAGTTTTGTTGAGCGTGCCTCCCTCTGGGGGTGCCTTTTCTCTCCCAGCAATATTGCTCCGTGAAATTTGGCCGATGATGAAAACTATTTGCCATGGGTTTGTCCTTTCACCTCATTGGCCTCATCTTTGAAGTACAAATGCTTTTCTACACGGGTGCTGCCTCCCTGAGCTTTCCTTTGTCTTGGCTCAATCGATGCAGATTCCTGTGCTGAATACGCCATGGACTAGCACAGGTGGGTGCTTGTCAGTATACCGGGCACACGCAGCAATTTCGTTTGTCAAGACCCACCGGGCTTGATCAAGGTTCTTTATTCCAGTGAAAACGATTTTTATCGAAATTCTAGAGGAGCACCAGGGTGCCTCTGGCAGCTACACCCGGGCCTGCAGAACAGAGGCTCCGGAGTTTTCATTTTCTGACTAAAATTCTACACGGAATTTCATGGATCTAAGGAAACCGTGAATTGTGGACGTACCAGATTCTCACATCTTCATTGTCTAATGGAAGCTGAAGTTTCCCAGTCTGATCCGGCTGCCACTTCATTTCTGGCAATGACCATTCAATTGTGGACGTTCAGCCTTCTTCGGAATTCTCTTATACCGGCATGTTCCCGCGCCACATTAAGACCACTCGGTGGAGGTTCATGTGACTCAGGACAACTCTTTATTTCAGGCGTCTAGAACAAAGGGAATTCACAGAGGTTGATGATGACTTATTAAAGTCCCGTTTCTCTATGATGCCCACTGATGACACTTCTACATCTGAGGGCAAAGAGCTCATGCAGCATGATATTCTCATTTCAGCCACGCCGCCTGCAGTTTCTTCCTTGCAGAGAAATCTTTCCCAGTGTACTTCTTTAAAATGCTGCAAAATAGTGGGAAAGAAGATTTCGGTTTAGCGTTAACTTTAAACGGGCATAGATACAGGCATGTGGGCATTTTAGACACAGTGTTTCACTGGTCTAGGGTAAAGGGTGGAGCGCCTGGGTTCCCGTGCTTCACTACTGTATGGCCTCAAGATGATGTTTGTAGGCACAGCGGCAAATCCATCGGTGGCAATACTCTCATATTGTCATTGCGATGGGAAGATTCCTTATTCGCTAGGAAATGTTTTACCGTGGAAGACGGGTCACCACATAGCTGTCTCTTTTGTGTTGAGACAAAGTGTGCTGAATTTACCTGCCAGCAGTTGCTTGTCCTCCCTTTCTTTTAAGGTCGATGGAGACGCACGAGTGTAAGGAGAACGGTGAATGGTGGCCGTTCATAACCCAGGATCATCAGAAACCGCAGAGTAAATTTTAGGAACGTAGCCGTAGGACAGCGGAGAAAACTTCACTCAGGGACTTCAGTGAACCCTCCTTACAATGCTGAGGCCTGACACGCCTAGTGCCTTGGGCAACACGGCTCCTGCCCCAGGTAGTTTTGTTGAGCGTGCCTCCCTCTGGGGGTGCCTTTTCTCTCCCAGCAATATTGCTCCGTGAAATTCGGCCGATGATGAAAACTATTTGCCATAGGTTTGTCCTTTCACCTCATTGGCCTCATCTTTGAAGTACAAATGCTTTTCTACACGGGTGCTGCCTCCCTGAGCTTTCCTTTGTCTTGGCTCAATCGATGCAGATTCCTGTGCTGAATACGCCATGGACTAGCACAGGTGGGTGCTTGTCAGTATACCGGGCACACGCAGCAATTTCGTTTGTCAAGACCCACTTGGCTTGATCAAGGTTCTTTATTCCAGTGAAAACGATTTTTATCCAAATTCTAGAGGAGCACCAGTGTGCCTCTGGGAGCTACACCCGGGCCTGCTGAACAGAGGCTCCGGAGTTTTCATTTTCTGACTAAAATTCTACACGGAATTTCATGGATCTAAGGAAACCGTGAATTGTGGACGTACCAGATTCTCACATCTTCATTGTCTAATGGAAGCTGAAGTTTCCCAGTCTGATCCGGCTGCCATTTCATTTCTGGCAATGACCATTCAATTGTGGACGTTCAGCTTTCTTCGGAATTCTCTTATACCGGCATGTTCCCGCGCCACATTAAGACCACTCGGTGGAGGTTCATGTGACTCAGGACAACTCTTTATTTCAGGCGTCTAGAACAAAGGGAATTCACAGAGGTTGATGATCACTTATTAAAGTCCCGTTTCTCTATGATGCCCACTGATGACACTTCTACATCTGAGGGCAAAGAGCTCATGCAGCATGATATTCTCATTTCAGCCACGCCGCCTGCAGTTTCTTCCTTGCAGAGAAATCTTTCCCAGTGTTCTTCTTTGAAATGCTGCAAAATAGTGGGAAAGAAGATTTCGGTTTAGCGTTAACTTTAAACGGGCATAGATACAGGCATGTGGGCATTTTAGACACAGTGTTTCACTGGTCTAGGGTAAAGGGTGGAGCGCCTGGGTTCCCGTGCTTCACTACTGTATGGCCTCAAGATGATGTTTGTAGGCACAGCGGCAAATCCATCGGTGGCAATTCTCTCATATTGTCATTGCGATGGGAAAATTCCTTATTCGCTAGGAAATGTTTTACCGTGGAAGACGGGTCACCACAGAGCTGTCTCTTTTGTGTTGAGACAAAGTGTGCTGAATTTACCTGCCAGCAGTTGCCTGTCCTCCCTTTCTTTTAAGGTCGATGGAGACGCACGAGTGTAAGGAGAACGGTGAATGGTGGCCGTTCATAACCCTGGATCATCAGAAACCGCAGAGTAAATTTTAGGAACGTAGACGTAGGACAGCGGAGAAAACTTCACTCAGGGACTTCAGTGAACCCTCCTTACAATGCTGAGGCCTGACACGCCTAGTGCCTGGGGGCAACCCGGCTCCTGCCCTAGGTAGTTTTGTTGAGCGTGCCTCCCTCTGGGGGTGCCTTTTCTCTCCCAGCAATATTGCTCCGTGAAATTTGGCCTATGATGAAAACTATTTGCCATGGGTTTGTCCTTTCACCTCATTGGCCTCATCTTTGAAGTACAAATGCTTTTCTACAAGGGTGCTGCCTCCCTGAGCTTTCCTTTGTCTTGGCTCAATCGATGCAGATTCCTGTGCTGAATACGCCATGGACTAGCACAGGTGGGTGCTTGTCAGTATACCGGGCACACGCAGCAATTTCGTTTGTCAAGACCCACCGGGCTTGATCAAGGTTCTTTATTCCAGTGAAAACGATTTTTATCGAAATTCTAGAGGAGCACCAGGGTGCCTCTGGGAGCTACACCCGGGCCTGCAGAACAGAGGCTCCGGAGTTTTCATTTTCTGACTAAAATTCTACACGGAATTTCATGGATCTAAGGAAACCGTGAATTGTGGACGTACCAGATTCTCACATCTTCATTGTCTAATGGAAGCTGAAGTTTCCCAGTCTGATCCGACTGCCACTTCATTTCTGGCAATGACCATTCAATTGTGGACGTTCAGCCTTCTTCGGAATTCTCTTATACCGGCATGTTCCCGCGCCACATTAAGACCACTCAGTGGAGGTTCATGTGACTCAGGACAACTCTTTATTTCAGGCGTCTAGAACAAAGGGAATTCACAGAGGTTGATGATCACTTATTAAAGTCCCGTTTCTCTATGATGCCCACTGATGACACTTCTACATCTGAGGGCAAAGAGCTCGTGCAGCATGATATTCTCATTTCAGCCACGCCGCCTGCAGTTTCTTCCTTGCAGAGAAATCTTTCCCAGTGTACTTCTTTAAAATGCTGCAAAATAGTGGGAAAGAAGATTTCGGTTTAGCGTTAACTTTAAACGGGCATAGATACAGGCATGTGGGCATTTTAGACACAGTGTTTCACTGGTCTAGGGTAAAGGGTGGAGCGCCTGGGTTCCCGTGCTTCACTACTGTATGGCCTCAAGATGATGTTTGTAGGCACAGCGGCAAATCCATCGGTGGCAATACTCTCATATTGTCATTGCGATGGGAAGATTCCTTATTCGCTAGGAAATGTTTTACCGTGGAAGACGGGTCACCACATAGCTGTCTCTTTTGTGTTGAGACAAAGTGTGCTGAATTTACCTGCCAGCAGTTGCTTGTCCTCCCTTTCTTTTAAGGTCGATGGAGACGCACGAGTGTAAGGAGAACGGTGAATGGTGGCCGTTCATAACCCAGGATCATCAGAAACCGCAGAGTAAATTTTAGGAACGTAGCCGTAGGACAGCGGAGAAAACTTCACTCAGGGACTTCAGTGAACCCTCCTTACAATGCTGAGGCCTGACACGCCTAGTGCCTTGGGCAACACGGCTCCTGCCCCAGGTAGTTTTGTTGAGCGTGCCTCCCTCTGGGGGTGCCTTTTCTCTCCCAGCAATATTGCTCCGTGAAATTCGGCCAATGATGAAAACTATTTGCCATAGGTTTGTCCTTTCACCTCATTGGCCTCATCTTTGAAGTACAAATGCTTTTCTACAAGGGTGCTGCCTCCCTGAGCTTTCCTTTGTCTTGGCTCAATCGATGCAGATTCCTGTGCTGAATACGCCATGGACTAGCACAGGTGGGTGCTTGTCAGTATACCGGGCACACGCAGCAATTTCGTTTGTCAAGACCCACTTGGCTTGATCAAGGTTCTTTATTCCAGTGAAAACGATTTTTATCCAAATTCTAGAGGAGCACCAGTGTGCCTCTGGGAGCTACACCCGGGCCTGCTGAACAGAGGCTCCGGAGTTTTCATTTTCTGACTAAAATTCTACACGGAATTTCATGGATCTAAGGAAACCGTGAATTGTGGACGTACCAGATTCTCACATCTTCATTGTCTAATGGAAGCTGAAGTTTCCCAGTCTGATCCGGCTGCCATTTCATTTCTGGCAATGACCATTCAATTGTGGACGTTCAGCTTTCTTCGGAATTCTCTTATACCGGCATGTTCCCGCGCCACATTAAGACCACTCGGTGGAGGTTCATGTGACTCAGGACAACTCTTTATTTCAGGCGTCTAGAACAAAGGGAATTCACAGAGGTTGATGATCACTTATTAAAGTCCCGTTTCTCTATGATGCCCACTGATGACACTTCTACATCTGAGGGCAAAGAGCTCATGCAGCATGATATTCTCATTTCAGCCACGCCGCCTGCAGTTTCTTCCTTGCAGAGAAATCTTTCCCAGTGTACTTCTTTAAAATGCTGCAAAATAGTGGGAAAGAAGATTTCGGTTTAGCGTTAACTTTAAACGGGCATAGATACAGGCATGTGGGCATTTTAGACACAGTGTTTCACTGGTCTAGGGTAAAGGGTGGAGCGCCTGGGTTCCCGTGCTTCACTACTGTATGGCCTCAAGATGATGTTTGTAGGCACAGCGGCAAATCCATCGGTGGCAATTTTCTCATATTGTCATTGTGATGGGAAGATTCCTTATTCGCTAGGAAATGTTTTACCGTGGAAGACGGGTCACCACAGAGCTGTCACTTTTGTGTTGAGACAAAGTGTGCTGAATTTACCTGCCAGCAGTTGCCTGTCCTCCCTTTCTTTTAAGGTCGATGGAGACGCACGAGTGTAAGGAGAACGGTGAATGGTGGCCGTTCATAACCCTGGATCATCAGAAACCGCAGAGTAAATTTTAGGAACGTAGACGTAGGACAGCGGAGAAAACTTCACTCAGGGACTTCAGTGAACCCTCCTTACAATGCTGAGGCCTGACACGCCTAGTGCCTGGGGGCAACCCGGCTCCTGCCCTAGGTAGTTTTGTTGAGCGTGCCTCCCTCTGGGGGTGCCTTTTCTCTCCCAGCAATATTGCTCCGTGAAATTTGGCCTATGATGAAAACTATTTGCCATGGGTTTGTCCTTTCACCTCATTGGCCTCATCTTTGAAGTACAAATGCTTTTCTACAAGGGTGCTGCCTCCCTGAGCTTTCCTTTGTCTTGGCTCAATCGATGCAGATTCCTGTGCTGAATACGCCATGGACTAGCACAGGTGGGTGCTTGTCAGTATACCGGGCACACGCAGCAATTTCGTTTGTCAAGACCCACCGGGCTTGATCAAGGTTCTTTATTCCAGTGAAAACGATTTTTATCGAAATTCTAGAGGAGCACCAGGGTGCCTCTGGGAGCTACACCCGGGCCTGCAGAACAGAGGCTCCGGAGTTTTCATTTTCTGACTAAAATTCTACACGGAATTTCATGGATCTAAGGAAACCGTGAATTGTGGACGTACCAGATTCTCACATCTTCATTGTCTAATGGAAGCTGAAGTTTCCCAGTCTGATCCGACTGCCACTTCATTTCTGGCAATGACCATTCAATTGTGGACGTTCAGCCTTCTTCGGAATTCTCTTATACCGGCATGTTCCCGCGCCACATTAAGACCACTCAGTGGAGGTTCATGTGACTCAGGACAACTCTTTATTTCAGGCGTCTAGAACAAAGGGAATTCACAGAGGTTGATGATCACTTATTAAAGTCCCGTTTCTCTATGATGCCCACTGATGACACTTCTACATCTGAGGGCAAAGAGCTCGTGCAGCATGATATTCTCATTTCAGCCATGCCGCCTGCAGTTTCTTCCTTGCAGAGAAATCTTTCCCAGTGTACTTCTTTAAAATGCTGCAAAATAGTGGGAAAGAAGATTTCGGTTTAGCGTTAACTTTAAACGGGCATAGATACAGGCATGTGGGCATTTTAGACACAGTGTTTCACTGGTCTAGGGTAAAGGGTGGAGCGCCTGGGTTCCCGTGCTTCACTACTGTATGGCCTCAAGATGATGTTTGTAGGCACAGCGGCAAATCCATCGGTGGCAATACTCTCATATTGTCATTGCGATGGGAAGATTCCTTATTCGCTAGGAAATGTTTTACCGTGGAAGACGGGTCACCACATAGCTGTCTCTTTTGTGTTGAGACAAAGTGTGCTGAATTTACCTGCCAGCAGTTGCTTGTCCTCCCTTTCTTTTAAGGTCGATGGAGACGCACGAGTGTAAGGAGAACGGTGAATGGTGGCCGTTCATAACCCAGGATCATCAGAAACCGCAGAGTAAATTTTAGGAACGTAGCCGTAGGACAGCGGAGAAAACTTCACTCAGGGACTTCAGTGAACCCTCCTTACAATGCTGAGGCCTGACACGCCTAGTGCCTTGGGCAACACGGCTCCTGCCCCAGGTAGTTTTGTTGAGCGTGCCTCCCTCTGGGGGTGCCTTTTCTCTCCCAGCAATATTGCTCCGTGAAATTCGGCCAATGATGAAAACTATTTGCCATAGGTTTGTCCTTTCACCTCATTGGCCTCATCTTTGAAGTACAAATGCTTTTCTACAAGGGTGCTGCCTCCCTGAGCTTTCCTTTGTCTTGGCTCAATCGATGCAGATTCCTGTGCTGAATACGCCATGGACTAGCACAGGTGGGTGCTTGTCAGTATACCGGGCACACGCAGCAATTTCGTTTGTCAAGACCCACTTGGCTTGATCAAGGTTCTTTATTCCAGTGAAAACGATTTTTATCCAAATTCTAGAGGAGCACCAGTGTGCCTCTGGGAGCTACACCCGGGCCTGCTGAACAGAGGCTCCGGAGTTTTCATTTTCTGACTAAAATTCTACACGGAATTTCATGGATCTAAGGAAACCGTGAATTGTGGACGTACCAGATTCTCACATCTTCATTGTCTAATGGAAGCTGAAGTTTCCCAGTCTGATCCGGCTGCCATTTCATTTCTGGCAATGACCATTCAATTGTGGACGTTCAGCTTTCTTCGGAATTCTCTTATACCGGCATGTTCCCGCGCCACATTAAGACCACTCGGTGGAGGTTCATGTGACTCAGGACAACTCTTTATTTCAGGCGTCTAGAACAAAGGGAATTCACAGAGGTTGATGATCACTTATTAAAGTCCCGTTTCTCTATGATGCCCACTGATGACACTTCTACATCTGAGGGCAAAGAGCTCATGCAGCATGATATTCTCATTTCAGCCACGCCGCCTGCAGTTTCTTCCTTGCAGAGAAATCTTTCCCAGTGTACTTCTTTAAAATGCTGCAAAATAGTGGGAAAGAAGATTTCGGTTTAGCGTTAACTTTAAACGGGCATAGATACAGGCATGTGGGCATTTTAGACACAGTGTTTCACTGGTCTAGGGTAAAGGGTGGAGCGCCTGGGTTCCCGTGCTTCACTACTGTATGGCCTCAAGATGATGTTTGTAGGCACAGCGGCAAATCCATCGGTGGCAATTTTCTCATATTGTCATTGTGATGGGAAGATTCCTTATTCGCTAGGAAATGTTTTACCGTGGAAGACGGGTCACCACAGAGCTGTCTCTTTTGTGTTGAGACAAAGTGTGCTGAATTTACCTGCCAGCAGTTGCCTGTCCTCCCTTTCTTTTAAGGTCGATGGAGACGCACGAGTGTAAGGAGAACGGTGAATGGTGGCCGTTCATAACCCTGGATCATCAGAAACCGCAGAGTAAATTTTAGGAACGTAGACGTAGGACAGCGGAGAAAACTTCACTCAGGGACTTCAGTGAACCCTCCTTACAATGCTGAGGCCTGACACGCCTAGTGCCTGGGGGCAACCCGGCTCCTGCCCTAGGTAGTTTTGTTGAGCGTGCCTCCCTCTGGGGGTGCCTTTTCTCTCCCAGCAATATTGCTCCGTGAAATTTGGCCGATGATGAAAACTATTTGCCATGGGTTTGTCCTTTCACCTCATTGGCCTCATCATTGAAGTACAAATGATTTTCTACACGGGTGCTGCCTCCCTGAGCTTTCCTTTGTCTTGGCTCAATCGATGCTGATTCCTGTGCTGAATACGCCATGGACTAGCACAGGTGGGTGCTTGTCAGTATACCGGGCACACGCAGCAATTTCGTTTGTCAAGACCCACCGGGCTTGATCAAGGTTCTTTATTCCAGTGAAAATGATTTTTATCCAAATTCTAGAGGAGCACCAGGGTGCCTCTGGGAGCTACACCCGGGCCTGCAGAACAGAGGCTCCGGAGTTTTCATTTTCTGACTAAAATTCTACACGGAATTTCATGGATCTAAGGAAACCGTGAATTGTGGACGTACCAGATTCTCACATCTTCATTGTCTAATGGAAGCTGAAGTTTCCCAGTCTGATCCGGCTGCCACTTCATTTCTGGCAATGACCATTCAATTGTGGACGTTCAGCCTTCTTCGGAATTCTCTTATACCGGCATGTTCCCGCGCCACATTAAGACCACTCGGTGGAGGTTCATGTGACTCAGGACAACTCTTTATTTCAGGCGTCTAGAACAAAGGGAATTCACAGAGGTTGATGATGACTTATTAAAGTCCCGTTTCTCTATGATGCCCACTGATGACACTTCTACATCTGAGGGCAAAGAGCTCGTGCAGCATGATATTCTCATTTCAGCCACGCCGCCTGCAGATTCTTCCTTGCAGAGAAATCTTTCCCAGTGTACTTCTTTAAAATGCTGCAAAATAGTGGGAAAGAAGATTTCGGTTTAGCGTTAACTTTAAACGGGCATAGATACAGGCATGTGGGCATTTTAGACACAGTGTTTCACTGGTCTGGGGTAAAGGGTGGAGCGCCTGGGTTCCCGTGCTTCACTACTGTATGGCCTCAAGATGATGTTTGTAGGCACAGCGGCAAATCCATCGGTGGCAATTTTCTCATATTGTCATTGCGATGGGAAGATTCCTTATTCGCTAGGAAATGTTTTACCGTGGAAGACGGGTCACCACAGAGCTGTCTCTTTTGTGTTGAGACAAAGTGTGCTGAATTTACCTGCCAGCAGTTGCCTGTCCTCCCTTTCTTTTAAGGTCGATGGAAACGCACGAGTGTAAGGAGAACGGTGAATGGTGGCCGTTCATAACCCAGGATCATCAGAAACCGCAGAGTAAATTTTAGGAACGTATACGTAGGACAGCGGAGAAAACTTCACTCAGGGACTTCAGTGAACCCTCCTTACAATGCTGAGGCCTGACACGCCTAGTGCCTTGGGCAACACGGCTCCTGCCCCAGGTAGTTTTGTTGAGCGTGCCTCCCTCTGGGGGTGCCTTTTCTCTCCCAGCAATATTGCTCCGTGAAATTCGGCCGATGATGAAAACTATTTGCCATGGGTTTGTCCTTTCACCTCATTGGCCTCATCTTTGAAGTACAAATGCTTTTCTACACGGGTGCTGCCTCCCTGAGCTTTCCTTTGTCTTGGCTCAATCGATGCAGATTCCTGTGCTGAATAAGCCATGGACTAGCACAGGTGGGTGCTTGTCAGTATACCGGGCACACGCAGCAATTTCGTTTGTCAAGACCCACCTGGCTTGATCAAGGTTCTTTATTCCAGTGAAAACGATTTTTATCCAAATTCTAGAGGAGCACCAGGGTGCCTCTGGGAGCTACACCCGGGCCTGCAGAACAGAGGCTCCGGAGTTTTCATTTTCTGACTAAAATTCTACACGGAATTTCATGGATCTAAGGAAACCGTGAATTGTGGACGTACCAGATTCTCACATCTTCATTGTCTAATGGAAGCTGAAGTTTCCCAGTCTGATCTGGCTGCCACTTCATTTCTGGCAATGACCATTCAATTGTGGACGTTCAGCCTTCTTCGGAATTCTCTTATACCGGCATGTTCCCGCGCCACATTAAGACCACTCGGTGGAGGTTCATGTGACTCAGGACAACTCTTTATTTCAGGCGTCTAGAACAAAGGGAATTCACAGAGGTTGATGATCACTTATTAAAGTCCCGTTTCTCTATGATGCCCACTGATGACACTTCTACATCTGAGGGCAAAGAGCTCATGCAGCATGATATTCTCATTTCAGCCACGCCGCCTGCAGTTTCTTCCTTGCAGAGAAATCTTTCCCAGTGTACTTCTTTAAAATGCTGCAAAATAGTGGGAAAGAAGATTTCGGTTTAGCGTTAACTTTAAACGGGCATAGATATAGGCATGTGGGCATTTTAGACACAGTGTTTCACTGGTCTAGGGTAAAGGGTGGAGCGCCTGGGTTCCCGTGCTTCACTACTGTATGGCCTCAAGATGATGTTTGTAGGCACAGCGGCAAATCCATCGGTGGCAATTCTCTCATATTGTCATTGCGATGGGAAGATTCCTTATTCGCTAGGAAATGTTTTACCGTGGAAGACGGGTCACCACAGAGCTGTCTCTTTTGTGTTGAGACAAAGTGTGCTGAATTTACCTGCCAGCAGTTGCCTGTCCTCCCTTTCTTTTAAGGTCGATGGAGACGCACGAGTGTAAGGAGAACGGTGAATGGTGGCCGTTCATAACCCTGGATCATCAGAAACCGCAGAGTAAATTTTAGGAACGTAGACATAGGACAGCGGAGAAAACTTCACTCAGGGACTTCAGTGAACCCTCCTTACAATGCTGAGGCCTGACACGCCTAGTGCCTGGGGGCAACCCGGCTCCTGCCCTAGGTAGTTTTGTTGAGCGTGCCTCCCTCTGGGGGTGCCTTTTCTCTCCCAGCAATATTGCTCCGTGAAATTTGGCCGATGATGAAAACTATTTGCCATGGGTTTGTCCTTTCACCTCATTGGCCTCATCTTTGAAGTACAAATGCTTTTCTACACGGGTGCTGCCTCCCTGAGCTTTCCTTTGTCTTGGCTCAATCGATGCAGATTCCTGTGCTGAATACGCCATGGACTAGCACAGGTGGGTGCTTGTCAGTATACCGGGCACACGCAGCAATTTCGTTTGTCAAGACCCACCTGGCTTGATCAAGGTTCTTTATTCCAGTGAAAACGATTTTTATCCAAATTCTAGAGGAGCACCAGGGTGCCTCTGGGAGCTACACCCGGGCCTGCAGAACAGAGGCTCCGGAGTTTTCATTTTCTGACTAAAATTCTACACGGAATTTCATGGATCTAAGGAAACCGTGAATTGTGGACGTACCAGATTCTCACATCTTCATTGTCTAATGGAAGCTGAAGTTTCCCAGTCTGATCCGGCTGCCACTTCATTTCTGGCAATGACCATTCAATTGTGGACGTTCAGCCTTCTTCGGAATTCTCTTATACCGGCATGTTCCCGCGCCACATTAAGACCACTCGGTGGAGGTTCATGTGACTCAGGACAACTCTTTATTTCAGGCGTCTAGAACAAAGGGAATTCACAGAGGTTGATGATCACTTATTAAAGTCCCGTTTCTCTATGATGCCCACTGATGACACTTCTACATCTGAGGGCAAAGAGCTCGTGCAGCATGATATTCTCATTTCAGCCACGCCGCCTGCAGTTTCTTCCTTGCAGAGAAATCTTTCCCAGTGTACTTCTTTAAAATGCTGCAAAATAGTGGGAAAGAAGATTTCGGTTTAGCGTTAACTTTAAACGGGCATAGATACAGGCATGTGGGCATTTTAGACACAGTGTTTCACTGGTCTGGGGTAAAGGGTGGAGCGCCTGGGTTCCCGTGCTTCACTACTGTATGGCCTCAAGATGATGTTTGTAGGCACAGCGGCAAATCCATCGGTGGCAATTCTCTCATATTGTCATTGCGATGGGAAGATTCCTTATTCGCTAGGAAATGTTTTACCGTGGTAGACGGGTCACCACAGAGCTGTCTCTTTTGTGTTGAGACAAAGTGTGCTGAATTTACCTGCCAGCAGTTGCCTGTCCTCCCTTTCTTTTAAGGTCGATGGAGACGCACGAGTGTAAGGAGAACGGTGAATGGTGGCCGTTCATAACCCAGGATCATCAGAAACCGCAGAGTAAATTTTAGGAACGTAGACGTAGGACAGCGGAGAAAACTTCACTCAGGGACTTCAGTGAACCCTCCTTACAATGCTGAGGCCTGACACGCCTAGTGCCTTGGGCAACGCGGCTCCTGCCCTAGGTAGTTTTGTTGAGCGTGCCTCCCTCTGGGGGTGCCTTTTCTCTCCCAGCAATATTGCTCCGTGAAATTCGGCCGATGATGAAAACTATTTGCCATGGGTTTGTCCTTTCACCTCATTGGCCTCATCTTTGATGTACAAATGCTTTTCTACACGGGTGCTGCCTCCCTGAGCTTTCCTTTGTCTTGGCTCAATCGATGCAGATTCCTGTGCTGAATACGCTATGGACTAGCACAGGTGGGTGCTTGTCAGTATACCGGGCACACGCAGCAATTTCGTTTGTCAAGACCCACCTGGCTTGATCAAGGTTCTTTATTCAAGTGAAAACGATTTTTATCCAAATTCTAGAGGAGCACCAGGGTGCCTCTGGGAGCTACACCCGGGCCTGCAGAACAGAGGCTCCGGAGTTTTCATTTTCTGACTAAAATTCTACACGGAATTTCATGGATCTAAGGAAACCGTGAATTGTGGACGTACCAGATTCTCACATCTTCATTGTCTAATGGAAGCTGAAGTTTCCCAGTCTGATCCGGCTGCCACTTCATTTCTGGCAATGACCATTCAATTGTGGACGTTCAGCCTTCTTCGGAATTCTCTTATACCGGCATGTTCCCGCGCCACATTAAGACCACTCGGTGGAGGTTCATGTGACTCAGGACAACTCTTTATTTCAGGCGTCTAGAACAAAGGGAATTCACAGAGGTTGATGATCACTTATTAAAGTCCCGTTTCTCTATGATGCCCACTGATGACACTTCTACATCTGAGGGCAAAGAGCTCGTGCAGCATGATATTCTCAGTTCAGCCACGCCGCCTGCAGTTTCTTCCTTGCAGAGAAATCTTTCCCAGTGTACTTCTTTAAAATGCTGCAAAATAGTGGGAAAGAAGATTTCGGTTTAGCATTAACTTTAAACGGGCATAGATACAGGCATGTGGGCATTTTAGACACAGTGTTTCACTGGTCTGGGGTAAAGGGTGGAGCGCCTGGGTTCCCGTGCTTCACTACTGTATGGCCTCAAGATGACGTTTGTAGGCACAGCGGCAAATCCATCGGTGGCAATTCTCTCATATTGTCATTGCGATGGGAATATTCCTTATTCGCTAGGAAATGTTTTACCGTGGTAGACGGGTCACCACAGAGCTGTCTCTTTTGTGTTGAGACAAAGTGTGCTGAATTTACCTGCCAGCAGTTGCCTGTCCTCCCTTTCTTTTAAGGTCGATGGAGACGCACGAGTGTAAGGAGAACGGTGAATGGTGGCCGTTCATAACCCAGGATCATCAGAAACCGCAGAGTAAATTTTAGGAACGTAGACGTAGGACAGCGGAGAAAACTTCACTCAGGGACTTCAGTGAACCCTCCTTACAATGCTGAGGCCTGACACGCCTAGTGCCTTGGGCAACCCGGCTCCTGCCCTAGGTAGTTTTGTTGAGCGTGCCTCCCTCTGGGGGTGCCTTTTCTCTCCCAGCAATATTGCTCCGTGAAATTCGGCCGATGATGAAAACTATTTGCCATGGGTTTGTCCTTTCACCTCATTGGCCTCATCTTTGATGTACAAATGCTTTTCTACACGGGTGCTGCCTCCCTGAGCTTTCCTTTGTCTTGGCTCAATCGATGCAGATTCCTGTGCTGAATACGCCATGGACTAGCACAGGTGGGTGCTTGTCAGTATACCGGGCACACGCAGCAATTTCGTTTGTCAAGACCCACCGGGCTTGATCAAGGTTCTTTATTCCAGTGAAAACGATTTTTATCGAAATTCTAGAGGAGCACCAGGGTGCCTCTGGGAGCTACACCCGGGCCTGCAGAACAGAGGCTCCGGAGTTTTCATTTTCTGACTAAAATTCTACACGGAATTTCATGGATCTAAGGAAACCGTGAATTGTGGACGTACCAGATTCTCACATCTTCATTGTCTAATGGAAGCTGAAGTTTCCCAGTCTGATCCGGCTGCCACTTCATTTCTGGCAATGACCATTCAATTGTGGACGTTCAGCCTTCTTCGGAATTCTCTTATACCGGCATGTTCCCGCGCCACATTAAGACCACTCGGTGGAGGTTCATGTGACTCAGGACAACTCTTTATTTCAGGCGTCTAGAACAAAGGGAATTCACAGAGGTTGATGATCACTTATTAAAGTCCCGTTTCTCTATGATGCCCACTGATGACACTTCTACATCTGAGGGCAAAGAGCTCGTGCAGCATGATATTCTCATTTCAGCCACGCCGCCTGCAGATTCTTCCTTGCAGAGAAATCTTTCCCAGTGTACTTCTTTAAAATGCTGCAAAATAGTGGGAAAGAAGATTTCGGTTTAGCGTTAACTTTAAACGGGCATAGATACAGGCATGTGGGCATTTTAGACACAGTGTTTCACTGGTCTGGGGTAAAGGGTGGAGCGCCTGGGTTCCCGTGCTTCACTACTGTATGGCCTCAAGATGATGTTTGTAGGCACAGCGGCAAATCCATCGGTGGCAATTCTCTCATATTGTCATTGCGATGGGAAGATTCCTTATTCGCTAGGAAATGTTTTACCGTGGAAGACGGGTCACCACAGAGCTGTCTCTTTTGTGTTGAGACAAAGTGTGCTGAATTTACCTGCCAGCAGTTGCCTGTCCTCCCTTTCTTTTAAGGTCGATGGAGACGCACGAGTGTAAGGAGAACGGTGAATGGTGGCCGTTCATAACCCAGGATCATCAGAAACCGCAGAGTAAATTTTAGGAACGTATACGTAGGACAGCGGAGAAAACTTCACTCAGGGACTTCAGTGAACCCTCCTTACAATGCTGAGGCCTGACACGCCTAGTGCCTTGGGCAACACGGCTCCTGCCCCAGGTAGTTTTGTTGAGCGTGCCTCCCTCTGGGGGTGCCTTTTCTCTCCCAGCAATATTGCTCCGTGAAATTCGGCCGATGATGAAAACTATTTGCCATGGGTTTGTCCTTTCACCTCATTGGCCTCATCTTTGAAGTACAAATGCTTTTCTACACGGGTGCTGCCTCCCTGAGCGTTCCTTTGTCTTGGCTCAATCGATGCAGATTCCTGTGCTGAATACGCCATGGACTAGCACAGGTGGGTGCTTGTCAGTATACCGGGCACACGCAGCAATTTCGTTTGTCAAGACCCACCTGGCTTGATCAAGGTTCTTTATTCCAGTGAAAACGATTTTTATCCAAATTCTAGAGGAGCACCAGGGTGCCTCTGGGAGCTACACCCGGGCCTGCAGAACAGAGGCTCCGGAGTTTTCATTTTCTGACTAAAATTCTACACGGAATTTCATGGATCTAAGGAAACCGTGAATTGTGGACGTACCAGATTCTCACATCTTCATTGTCTAATGGAAGCTGAAGTTTCCCAGTCTGATCCGGCTGCCACTTCATTTCTGGCAATGACCATTCAATTGTGGACGTTCAGCCTTCTTCGGAATTCTCTTATACCGGCATGTTCCCGCGCCACATTAAGACCACTCGGTGGAGGTTCATGTGACTCAGGACAACTCTTTATTTCAGGCGTCTAGAACAAAGGGAATTCACAGAGGTTGATGATCACTTATTAAAGTCCCGTTTCTCTATGATGCCCACTGATGACACTTCTACATCTGAGGGCAAAGAGCTCATGCAGCATGATATTCTCATTTCAGCCACGCCGCCTGCAGTTTCTTCCTTGCAGAGAAATCTTTCCCAGTGTACTTCTTTAAAATGCTGCAAAATAGTGGGAAAGAAGATTTCGGTTTAGCGTTAACTTTAAACGGGCATAGATATAGGCATGTGGGCATTTTAGACACAGTGTTTCACTGGTCTAGGGTAAAGGGTGGAGCGCCTGGGTTCCCGTGCTTCACTACTGTATGGCCTCAAGATGATGTTTGTAGGCACAGCGGCAAATCCATCGGTGGCAATTCTCTCATATTGTCATTGCGATGGGAAGATTCCTTATTCGCTAGGAAATGTTTTACCGTGGAAGACGGGTCACCACAGAGCTGTCTCTTTTGTGTTGAGACAAAGTGTGCTGAATTTACCTGCCAGCAGTTGCCTGTCCTCCCTTTCTTTTAAGGTCGATGGAGACGCACGAGTGTTAGGAGAACGGTGAATGGTGGCCGTTCATAAACCAGGATCATCAGAAACCGCAGAGTAAATTTTAGGAACGTATACGTAGGACAGCGGAGAAAACTTCACTCAGGGACTTCAGTGAACCCTCCTTACAATGCTGAGGCCTGACACGCCTAGTGCCTTGGGCAACACGGCTCCTGCCCCAGGTAGTTTTGTTGAGCGTGCCTCCCTCTGGGGGTGCCTTTTCTCTCCCAGCAATATTGCTCCGTGAAATTCGGCCGATGATGAAAACTCTTTGCCATGGGTTTGTCCTTTCACCTCATTGGCCTCATCTTTGAAGTACAAATGCTTTTCTACACGGGTGCTGCCTCCCTGAGCGTTCCTTTGTCTTGGCTCAATCGATGCAGATTCCTGTGCTGAATAAGCCATGGACTAGCACAGGTGGGTGCTTGTCAGTATACCGGGCACACGCAGCAATTTCGTTTGTCAAGACCCACCTGGCTTGATCAAGGTTCTTTATTCCAGTGAAAACGATTTTTATCCAAATTCTAGAGGAGCACCAGGGTGCCTCTGGGAGCTACACCCGGGCCTGCAGAACAGAGGCTCCGGAGTTTTCATTTTCTGACTAAAATTCTACACGGAATTTCATGGATCTAAGGAAACCGTGAATTGTGGACGTACCAGATTCTCACATCTTCATTGTCTAATGGAAGCTGAAGTTTCCCAGTCTGATCCGGCTGCCACTTCATTTCTGGCAATGACCATTCAATTGTGGACGTTCAGCCTTCTTCGGAATTCTCTTATACCGGCATGTTCCCGCGCCACATTAAGACCACTCGGTGGAGGTTCATGTGACTCAGGACAACTCTTTATTTCAGGCGTCTAGAACAAAGGGAATTCACAGAGGTTGATGATCACTTATTAAAGTCCCGTTTCTCTATGATGCCCACTGATGACACTTCTACATCTGAGGGCAAAGAGCTCATGCAGCATGATATTCTCATTTCAGCCACGCCGCCTGCAGTTTCTTCCTTGCAGAGAAATCTTTCCCAGTGTACTTCTTTAAAATGCTGCAAAATAGTGGGAAAGAAGATTTCGGTTTAGCGTTAACTTTAAACGGGCATAGATATAGGCATGTGGGCATTTTAGACACAGTGTTTCACTGGTCTAGGGTAAAGGGTGGAGCGCCTGGGTTCCCGTGCTTCACTACTGTATGGCCTCAAGATGATGTTTGTAGGCACAGCGGCAAATCCATCGGTGGCAATTCTCTCATATTGTCATTGCGATGGGAAGATTCCTTATTCGCTAGGAAATGTTTTACCGTGGAAGACGGGTCACCACAGAGCTGTCTCTTTTGTGTTGAGACAAAGTGTGCTGAATTTACCTGCCAGCAGTTGCCTGTCCTCCCTTTCTTTTAAGGTCGATGGAGACGCACGAGTGTAAGGAGAACGGTGAATGGTGGCCGTTCATAACCCTGGATCATCAGAAACCGCAGAGTAAATTTTAGGAACGTAGACATAGGACAGCGGAGAAAACTTCACTCAGGGACTTCAGTGAACCCTCCTTACAATGCTGAGGCCTGACACGCCTAGTGCCTGGGGGCAACCCGGCTCCTGCCCTAGGTAGTTTTGTTGAGCGTGCCTCCCTCTGGGGGTGCCTTTTCTCTCCCAGCAATATTGCTCCGTGAAATTTGGCCGATGATGAAAACTATTTGCCATGGGTTTGTCCTTTCACCTCATTGGCCTCATCTTTGAAGTACAAATGCTTTTCTACACGGGTGCTGCCTCCCTGAGCTTTCCTTTGTCTTGGCTCAATCGATGCAGATTCCTGTGCTGAATACGCCATGGACTAGCACAGGTGGGTGCTTGTCAGTATACCGGGCACACGCAGCAATTTCGTTTGTCAAGACCCACCTGGCTTGATCAAGGTTCTTTATTCCAGTGAAAACGATTTTTATCCAAATTCTAGAGGAGCACCAGGGTGCCTCTGGGAGCTACACCCGGGCCTGCAGAACAGAGGCTCCGGAGTTTTCATTTTCTGACTAAAATTCTACACGGAATTTCATGGATCTAAGGAAACCGTGAATTGTGGACGTACCAGATTCTCACATCTTCATTGTCTAATGGAAGCTGAAGTTTCCCAGTCTGATCCGGCTGCCACTTCATTTCTGGCAATGACCATTCAATTGTGGACGTTCAGCCTTCTTCGGAATTCTCTTATACCGGCATGTTCCCGCGCCACATTAAGACCACTCGGTGGAGGTTCATGTGACTCAGGACAACTCTTTATTTCAGGCGTCTAGAACAAAGGGAATTCACAGAGGTTGATGATCACTTATTAAAGTCCCGTTTCTCTATGATGCCCACTGATGACACTTCTACATCTGAGGGCAAAGAGCTCATGCAGCATGATATTCTCATTTCAGCCACGCCGCCTGCAGTTTCTTCCTTGCAGAGAAATCTTTCCCAGTGTACTTCTTTAAAATGCTGCAAAATAGTGGGAAAGAAGATTTCGGTTTAGCGTTAACTTTAAACGGGCATAGATACAGGCATGTGGGCATTTTAGACACAGTGTTTCACTGGTCTGGGGTAAAGGGTGGAGCGCCTGGGTTCCCGTGCTTCACTACTGTATGGCCTCAAGATGATGTTTGTAGGCACAGCGGCAAATCCATCGGTGGCAATACTCTCATATTGTCATTGCGATGGGAAGATTCCTTATTCGCTAGGAAATGTTTTACCGTGGAAGACGGGTCACCACATAGCTGTCTCTTTTGTGTTGAGACAAAGTGTGCTGAATTTACCTGCCAGCAGTTGCTTGTCCTCCCTTTCTTTTAAGGTCGATGGAGACGCACGAGTGTAAGGAGAACGGTGAATGGTGGCCGTTCATAACCCAGGATCATCAGAAACCGCAGAGTAAATTTTAGGAACGTAGACGTAGGACAGCGGAGAAAACTTCACTCAGTGACTTCAGTGAACCCTCGTTACAATGCTGAGGCCTGACACGCCTAGTGCCTTGGGCAACCCGGCTCCTGCCCTAGGTAGTTTTGTTGAGCGTGCCTCCCTCTGGGGGTGCCTTTTCTCTCCCAGCAATATTGCTCCGTGAAATTCGGCCGATGATGAAAACTATTTGCCATGGGTTTGTCCTTTCACCTCATTGGCCTCATCTTTGATGTACAAATGCTCTTCTACACGGGTGCTGCCTCCCTGAGCTTTCCTTTGTCTTGGCTCAATCGATGCAGATTCCTGTGCTGAATACGCTATGGACTAGCACAGGTGGGTGCTTGTCAGTATACCGGGCACACGCAGCAATTTCGTTTGTCAAGACCCACCTGGCTTGATCAAGGTTCTTTATTCAAGTGAAAACGATTTTTATCCAAATTCTAGAGGAGCACCAGGGTGCCTCTGGGAGCTACACCCGGGCCTGCAGAACAGAGGCTCCGGAGTTTTCATTTTCTGACTAAAATTCTACACGGAATTTCATGGATCTAAGGAAACCGTGAATTGTGGACGTACCAGATTCTCACATCTTCATTGTCTAATGGAAGCTGAAGTTTCCCAGTCTGATCCGGCTGCCACTTCATTTCTGGCAATGACCATTCAATTGTGGACGTTCAGCCTTCTTCGGAATTCTCTTATACCGGCATGTTCCCGCGCCACATTAAGACCACTCGGTGGCGGTTCATGTGACTCAGGACAACTCTTTATTTCAGGCGTCTAGAACAAAGGGAATTCACAGAGGTTGATGATCACTTATTAAAGTCCCGTTTCTCTATGATGCCCACTGATGACACTTCTACATCTGAGGGCAAAGAGCTCGTGCAGCATGATATTCTCATTTCAGCCACGCCGCCTGCAGTTTCTTCCTTGCAGAGAAATCTTTCCCAGTGTACTTCTTTAAAATGCTGCAAAATAGTGGGAAAGAAGATTTCGGTTTAGCGTTAACTTTAAACGGGCATAGATACAGGCATGTGGGCATTTTAGACACAGTGTTTCACTGGTCTGGGGTAAAGGGTGGAGCGCCTGGGTTCCCGTGCTTCACTACTGTATGGCCTCAACATGACGTTTGTAGGCACAGCGGCAAATCCATCGGTGGCAATTCTCTCATATTGTCATTGCGATGGGAAGATTCCTTATTCGCTAGGAAATGTTTTACCGTGGTAGACGGGTCACCACAGAGCTGTCTCTTTTGTGTTGAGACAAAGTGTGCTGAATTTACCTGCCAGCAGTTGCCTGTCCTCCCTTTCTTTTAAGGTCGATGGAGACGCACGAGTGTAAGGAGAACGGTGAATGGTGGCCGTTCATAACCCAAGATCATCAGAAACCGCAGAGTAAATTTTAGGAACGTAGACGTAGGACAGCGGAGAAAACTTCACTCAGGGACTTCAGTGAACCCTCCTTACAATGCTGAGGCCTGACACGCCTAGTGCCTTGGGCAACCCGGCTCCTGCCCTAGGTAGTTTTGTTGAGCGTGCCTCCCTCTGGGGGTGCCTTTTCTCTCCCAGCAATATTGCTCCGTGAAATTCGGCCGATGATGAAAACTATTTGCCATGGGTTTGTCCTTTCACCTCATTGGCCTCATCTTTGATGTACAAATGCTTTTCTACACGGGTGCTGCCTCCCTGAGCTTTCCTTTGTCTTGGCTCAATCGATGCAGATTCCTGTGCTGAATACGCCATGGACTAGCACAGGTGGGTGCTTGTCAGTATACCGGGCACACGCAGCAATTTCGTTTGTCAAGACCCACCTGGCTTGATCAAGGTTCTTTATTCCAGTGAAAACGATTTTTATCCAAATTCTAGAGGAGCACCAGGGTGCCTCTGGGAGCTACACCCGGGCCTGCAGAACAGAGGCTCCGGAGTTTTCATTTTCTGACTAAAATTCTACACGGAATTTCATGGATCTAAGGAAACCGTGAATTGTGGACGTACCAGATTCTCACATCTTCATTGTCTAATGGAAGCTGAAGTTTCCCAGTCTGATCCGGCTGCCACTTCATTTCTGGCAATGACCATTCAATTGTGGACGTTCAGCCTTCTTCGGAATTCTCTTATACCGGCATGTTCCCGCGCCACATTAAGACCACTCGGTGGAGGTTCATGTGACTCAGGACAACTCTTTATTTCAGGCGTCTAGAACAAAGGGAATTCACAGAGGTTGATGATCACTTATTAAAGTCCCGTTTCTCTATGATGCCCACTGATGACACTTCTACATCTGAGGGCAAAGAGCTCATGCAGCATGATATTCTCATTTCAGCCACGCCGCCTGCAGTTTCTTCCTTGCAGAGAAATCTTTCCCAGTGTACTTCTTTAAAATGCTGCAAAATAGTGGGAAAGAAGATTTCGGTTTAGCGTTAACTTTAAACGGGCATAGATACAGGCATGTGGGCATTTTAGACACAGTGTTTCACTGGTCTGGGGTAAAGGGTGGAGCGCCTGGGTTCCCGTGCTTCACTACTGTATGGCCTCAAGATGATGTTTGTAGGCACAGCGGCAAATCCATCGGTGGCAATACTCTCATATTGTCATTGCGATGGGAAGATTCCTTATTCGCTAGGAAATGTTTTACCGTGGAAGACGGGTCACCACATAGCTGTCTCTTTTGTGTTGAGACAAAGTGTGCTGAATTTACCTGCCAGCAGTTGCTTGTCCTCCCTTTCTTTTAAGGTCGATGGAGACGCACGAGTGTAAGGAGAACGGTGAATGGTGGCGGTTCATAACCCAGGATCATCAGAAACCGCAGAGTAAATTTTAGGAACGTAGACGTAGGACAGCGGAGAAAACTTCACTCAGGGACTTCAGTGAACCCTCCTTACAATGCTGAGGCCTGACACGCCTAGTGCCTTGGGCAACCCGGCTCCTGCCCTAGGTAGTTTTGTTGAGCGTGCCTCCCTCTGGGGGTGCCTTTTCTCTCCCAGCAATATTGCTCCGTGAAATTCGGCCGATGATGAAAACTATTTGCCATGGGTTTGTCCTTTCACCTCATTGGCCTCATCTTTGATGTACAAATGCTTTTCTACACGGGTGCTGCCTCCCTGAGCTTTCCTTTGTCTTGGCTCAATCGATGCAGATTCCTGTGCTGAATACGCTATGGACTAGCACAGGTGGGTGCTTGTCAGGATACCGGGCACACGCAGCAATTTCGTTTGTCAAGACCCACCTGGCTTGATCAAGGTTCTTTATTCCAGTGAAAACGATTTTTATCCAAATTCTAGAGGAGCACCAGGGTGCCTCTGGGAGCTACACCCGGGCCTGCAGAACAGAGGCTCCGGAGTTTTCATTTTCTGACTAAAATTCTACACGGAATTTCATGGATCTAAGGAAACCGTGAATTGTGGACGTACCAGATTCTCACATCTTCATTGTCTAATGGAAGCTGAAGTTTCCCAGTCTGATCCGGCTGCCACTTCATTTCTGGCAATGACCATTCAATTGTGGACGTTCAGCCTTCTTCGGAATTCTCTTATACCGGCATGTTCCCGCGCCACATTAAGACCACTCGGTGGAGGTTCATGTGACTCAGGACAACTCCTTATTTCAGGCGTCTAGAACAAAGGGAATTCACAGAGGTTGATGATCACTTATTAAAGTCCCATTTCTCTATGATGCCCACTGATGACACTTCTACATCTGAGGGCAAAGAGCTCGTGCAGCATGATATTCTCATTTCAGCCACGCCGCCTGCAGTTTCTTCCTTGCAGAGAAATCTTTCCCAGTGTACTTCTTTAAAATGCTGCAAAATAGTGGGAAAGAAGATTTCGGTTTAGCGTTAACTTTAAACGGGCATAGATACAGGCATGTGGGCATTTTAGACACAGTGTTTCACTGGTCTGGGGTAAAGGGTGGAGCGCCTGGGTTCCCGTGCTTCACTACTGTATGGCCTCAACATGACGTTTGTAGGCACAGCGGCAAATCCATCGGTGGCAATTCTCTCATATTGTCATTGCGATGGGAAGATTCCTTATTCGCTAGGAAATGTTTTACCGTGGTAGACGGGTCACCACAGAGCTGTCTCTTTTGTGTTGAGACAAAGTGTGCTGAATTTACCTGCCAGCAGTTGCCTGTCCTCCCTTTCTTTTAAGGTCGATGGAGACGCACGAGTGTAAGGAGAACGGTGAATGGTGGCCGTTCATAACCCAGGATCATCAGAAACCGCAGAGTAAATTTTAGGAACGTAGACGTAGGACAGCGGAGAAAACTTCACTCAGGGACTTCAGTGAACCCTCCTTACAATGCTGAGGCCTGACACGCCTAGTGCCTTGGGCAACCCGGCTCCTGCCCTAGGTAGTTTTGTTGAGCGTGCCTCCCTCTGGGGGTGCCTTTTCTCTCCCAGCAATATTGCTCCGTGAAATTCGGCCGATGATGAAAACTATTTGCCATGGGTTTGTCCTTTCACCTCATTGGCCTCATCTTTGATGTACAAATGCTTTTCTACACGGGTGCTGCCTCCCTGAGCTTTCCTTTGTCTTGGCTCAATCGATGCAGATTCCTGTGCTGAATACGCCATGGACTAGCACAGGTGGGTGCTTGTCAGTATACCGGGCACACACAGCAATTTCGTTTGTCAAGACCCACCTGGCTTGATCAAGGTTCTTTATTCCAGTGAAAACGATTTTTATCCAAATTCTAGAGGAGCACCAGGGTGCCTCTGGGAGCTACACCCGGGCCTGCAGAACAGAGGCTCCGGAGTTTTCATTTTCTGACTAAAATTCTACACGGAATTTCATGGATCTAAGGAAACCGTGAATTGTGGACGTACCAGATTCTCACATCTTCATTGTCTAATGGAAGCTGAAGTTTCCCAGTCTGATCCGGCTGCCACTTCATTTCTGGCAATGACCATTCAATTGTGGACGTTCAGCCTTCTTCGGAATTCTCTTATACCGGCATGTTCCCGCGCCACATTAAGACCACTCGGTGGAGGTTCATGTGACTCAGGACAACTCTTTATTTCAGGCGTCTAGAACAAAGGGAATTCACAGAGGTTGATGATCACTTATTAAAGTCCCGTTTCTCTATGATGCCCACTGATGACACTTCTACATCTGAGGGCAAAGAGCTCATGCAGCATGATATTCTCATTTCAGCCACGCCGCCTGCAGTTTCTTCCTTGCAGAGAAATCTTTCCCAGTGTACTTCTTTAAAATGCTGCAAAATAGTGGGAAAGAAGATTTCGGTTTAGCGTTAACTTTAAACGGGCATAGATACAGGCATGTGGGCATTTTAGACACAGTGTTTCACTGGTCTGGGGTAAAGGGTGGAGCGCCTGGGTTCCCGTGCTTCACTACTGTATGGCCTCAAGATGATGTTTGTAGGCACAGCGGCAAATCCATCGGTGGCAATACTCTCATATTGTCATTGCGATGGGAAGATTCCTTATTCGCTAGGAAATGTTTTACTGTGGAAGACGGGTCACCACATAGCTGTCTCTTTTGTGTTGAGACAAAGTGTGCTGAATTTACCTGCCAGCAGTTGCTTGTCCTCCCTTTCTTTTAAGGTCGATGGAGACGCACGAGTGTAAGGAGAACGGTGAATGGTGGCCGTTCATAACCCAGGATCATCAGAAACCGCAGAGTAAATTTTAGGAACGTAGACGTAGGACAGCGGAGAAAACTTCACTCAGGGACTTCAGTGAACCCTCCTTACAATGCTGAGGCCTGACACGCCTAGTGCCTTGGGCAACCCGGCTCCTGCCCTAGGTAGTTTTGTTGAGCGTGCCTCCCTCTGGGGGTGCCTTTTCTCTCCCAGCAATATTGCTCCGTGAAATTCGGCCGATGATGAAAACTATTTGCCATGGGTTTGTCCTTTCACCTCATTGGCCTCATCTTTGATGTACAAATGCTTTTCTACACGGGTGCTGCCTCCCTGAGCTTTCCTTTGTCTTGGCTCAATCGATGCAGATTCCTGTGCTGAATACGCTATGGACTAGCACAGGTGGGTGCTTGTCAGTATACCGGGCACACGCAGCAATTTCGTTTGTCAAGACCCACCTGGCTTGATCAAGGTTCTTTATTCCAGTGAAAACGATTTTTATCCAAATTCTAGAGGAGCACCAGGGTGCCTCTGGGAGCTACACCCGGGCCTGCAGAACAGAGGCTCCGGAGTTTTCATTTTCTGACTAAAATTCTACACGGAATTTCATGGATCTAAGGAAACCGTGAATTGTGGACGTACCAGATTCTCACATCTTCATTGTCTAATGGAAGCTGAAGTTTCCCAGTCTGATCCGGCTGCCACTTCATTTCTGGCAATGACCATTCAATTGTGGACGTTCAGCCTTCTTCGGAATTCTCTTATACCGGCATGTTCCCGCGCCACATTAAGACCACTCGGTGGAGGTTCATGTGACTCAGGACAACTCTTTATTTCAGGCGTCTAGAACAAAGGGAATTCACAGAGGTTGATGATCACTTATTAAAGTCCCGTTTCTCTATGATGCCCACTGATGACACTTCTACATCTGAGGGCAAAGAGCTCGTGCAGCATGATATTCTCATTTCAGCCACGCCGCCTGCAGTTTCTTCCTTGCAGAGAAATCTTTCCCAGTGTACTTCTTTAAAATGCTGCAAAATAGTGGGAAAGAAGATTTCGGTTTAGCGTTAACTTTAAACGGGCATAGATACAGGCATGTGGGCATTTTAGACACAGTGTTTCACTGGTCTGGGGTAAAGGGTGGAGCGCCTGGGTTCCCGTGCTTCACTACTGTATGGCCTCAAGATGACGTTTGTAGGCACAGCGGCGAACCATCGGTGGCAATTCTCTCATATTGTCATTGCGATGGGAAGATTCCTTATTCGCTAGGAAATGTTTTACCGTGGTAGACGGGTCACCACAGAGCTGTCTCTTTTGTGTTGAGACAAAGTGTGCTGAATTTACCTGCCAGCAGTTGCCTGTCCTCCCTTTCTTTTAAGGTCGATGGAGACGCACGAGTGTAAGGAGAACGGTGAATGGTGGCCGTTCATAACCCAGGATCATCAGAAACCGCAGAGTAAATTTTAGGAACGTAGACGTAGGACAGCGGAGAAAACTTCACTCAGGGACTTCAGTGAACCCTCCTTACAATGCTGAGGCCTGACACGCCTAGTGCCTTGGGCAACCCGGCTCCTGCCCTAGGTAGTTTTGTTGAGCGTGCCTCCCTCTGGGGGTGCCTTTTCTCTCCCAGCAATATTGCTCGGTGAAATTCGGCCGATGATGAAAACTATTTGCCATGGGTTTGTCCTTTCACCTCATTGGCCTCATCTTTGATGTACAAATGCTTTTCTACACGGGTGCTGCCTCCCTGAGCTTTCCTTTGTCTTGGCTCAATCGATGCAGATTCCTGTGCTGAATACGCTATGGACTAGCACAGGTGGGTGCTTGTCAGTATACCGGGCACATGCAGCAATTTCGTTTGTCAAGACCCACCTGGCTTGATCAAGGTTCTTTATTCCAGTGAAAACGATTTTTATCCAAATTCTAGAGGAGCACCAGGGTGCCTCTGGGAGCTACACCCGGGCCTGCAGAACAGAGGCTCCGGAGTTTTCATTTTCTGACTAAAATTCTACACGGAATTTCATGGATCTAAGGAAACCGTGAATTGTGGACGTACCAGATTCTCACATCTTCATTGTCTAATGGAAGCTGAAGTTTCCCAGTCTGATCCGGCTGCCACTTCATTTCTGGCAATGACCATTCAATTGTGGACCTTCAGCCTTCTTCGGAATTCTCTTATACCGGCATGTTCCCGCGCCACATTAAGACCACTCAGTGGAGGTTCATGTGACTCAGGACAACTCTTTATTTCAGGCGCCTAGAACAAAGGGAATTCACAGAGGTTGATGATCACTTATTAAAGTCCCGTTTCTCTATGATGCCCACTGATGACACTTCTACATCTGAGGGCAAAGAGCTCGTGCAGCATGATATTCTCATTTCAGCCACGCCGCCTGCAGTTTCTTCCTTGCAGAGAAATCTTTCCCAGTGTACTTCTTTAAAATGCTGCAAAATAGTGGGAAAGAAGATTTCGGTTTAGCGTTAACGTTAAACGGGCATAGATACAGGCATGTGGGCATTTTAGACACAGTGTTTCACTGGTCTGGGGTAAAGGGTGGAGCGCCTGGGTTCCCGTGCTTCACTACTGTATGGCCTCAAGATGATGTTTGTAGGCACAGCGGCAAATCCATCGGTGGCAATACCCTCATATTGTCATTGCGATGGGAAGATTCCTTATTCGCTAGGAAATGTTTTACCGTGGAAACAGGTCACCACATAGCTGTCTCTTTTTTGTTGAGACAAAGTGTGCTGAATTTACCTGCCAGCAGTTGCCTGTCCTCTCTTTCTTTTAAGGTCGATGGAGACGCACGAGTGTAAGGAGAACGGTGAATGGTGGCCGTTCATAACCCAGGATCATCAGAAACCGCAGAGTAAATTTTAGGAACGTAGACGTAGGACAGCGGAGAAAACTTCACTCAGGGACTTCAGTGAACCCTACTTACAATGCTGAGGCCTGACACACCTAGTGCCTTGGGCAACCCGGCTCCTGCCCCAGGTAGTTTTGTTGAGCGTGCCTCCCTCTGGGGGTGCCTTTTCTCTCCCAGCAATATTGCTCCGTGAAATTCGGCCGATGATGAAAACTATTTGCCATGGGTTTGTCCTTTCACCTCATTGGCCTCATCTTTGAAGTACAAATGCTTTTCTACACGGGTGCTGCCTCCCTGAGCGTTCCTTTGTCTTGGCTCAATCGATGCAGATTCCTGTGCTGAATACGCCATGGACTAGCACAGGTGGGTGCTTGTCAGTATACCGGGCACACGCAGCAATTTCGTTTGTCAAGACCCACCTGGCTTGATCAAGGTTCTTTATTCCAGTGAAAACGATTTTTATCCAAATTCTAGAGGAGCACCAGGGTGCCTCTGGGAGCTACACCCGGGTCTGCAGAACAGAGGCTCCGGAGTTTTCATTTTCTGACTAAAATTCTACACGGAATTTCATGGATCTAAGGAAACCGTGAATTGTGGACGTACCAGATTCTCACATCTTCATTGTCTAATGGAAGCTGAAGTTTCCCAGTCTGATCCGGCTGCCACTTCATTTCTGGCAATGACCATTCAATTGTGGACGTTCAGCCTTCTTCGGAATTCTCTTATACCGGCATGTTCCCGCGCCACATTAAGACCACTCGGTGGAGGTTCATGTGACTCAGGACAACTCTTTATTTCAGGCGTCTAGAACAAAGGGAATTCACAGAGGTTGAGGATCACTTATTAAAGTCCCGTTTCTCTATGATGCCCACTGATGACACTTCTACATCTGAGGGCAAAGAGCTCGTGCAGCATGATATTCTCATTTCAGCCACGCCGCCTGCAGTTTCTTCCTTGCAGAGAAATCTTTCCCAGTGTACTTCTTTAAAATGCTGCAAAATAGTGGGAAAGAAGATTTCGGTTTAGCGTTAACTTTAAACGGGCATAGATACAGGCATGTGGGCATTTTAGACACAGTGTTTCACTGGTCTGGGGTAAAGGGTGGAGCGCCTGGGTTCCCGTGCTTCACTACTGTATGGCCTCAAGATGATGTTTGTAGGCACAGCGGCAAATCCATCGGTGGCAATACTCTCATATTGTCATTGCGATGGGAAGATTCCTTATTCGCTAGGAAATGTTTTACCGTGGAAGACGGGTCACCACAGAGCTGTCTCTTTTGTGTTGAGACAAAGTGTGCTGAATTTACCTGCCAGCAGTTGCCTGTCCTCCCTTTCTTTTAAGGTCGATGGAGACGCACGAGTGTAAGGAGAACGGTGAATGGTGGCCGTTCATAACCCAGGATCATCAGAAACCGCAGAGTAAATTTTAGGAACGTAGACGTTGGACAGCGGAGAAAACTTCACTCAGGGACTTCAGTGAACCCTCCTTACAATGCTGAGGCCTGACACGCCTAGTGCCTTGGGCAACCCGGCTCCTGCCCCAGGTAGTTTTGTTGAGCGTGCCTCCCTCTGGGGGTGCCTTTTCTCTCCCAGCAATATTGCTCCGTGAAATTTGGCCGATGATGAAAACTATTTGCCATGGGTTTGTCCTTTCACCTCATTGGCCTCATCTTTGAAGTACAAATGCTTTTCTACACGAGTGCTGCCTCCCTGAGCTTTCCTTTGTCTTGGCTCAATCGATGCAGATTCCTGTGCTGAATACGCCATGGACTAGCACAGGTGGGTGCTTGTCAGTATACCGGGCACACGCAGCAATTTCGTTTGTCAAGACCCAACTGGCTTGATCAAGGTTCTTTATTCCAGTGAAAACGATTTTTATCGAAATTCTAGAGGAGCACCAGGGTGCCTCTGGGAGCTACACCCGGGACTGCAGAACAGAGGCTCCGGAGTTTTCATTTTCTGACTAAAATTCTACACGGAATTTCATGGATCTAAGGAAACCGTGAATTGTGGACGTACCAGATTCTCACATCTTCATTGTCTAATGGAAGCTGAAGTTTCCCAGTCTGATCCGGCTGCCACTTCATTTCTGGCAATGACCATTCAATTGTGGACGTTCAGCCTTCTTCGGAATTCTCTTATACCGGCATGTTCCCGCGCCACATTAAGACCACTCGGTGGAGGTTCATGTGACTCAGGACAACTCTTTATTTCAGGCGTCTAGAACAAAGGGAATTCACAGAGGTTGAGGATCACTTATTAAAGTCCCGTTTCTCTATGATGCCCACTGATGACACTTCTACATCTGAGGGCAAAGAGCTCGTGCAGCATGATATTCTCATTTCAGCCACGCCGCCTGCAGTTTCTTCCTTGCAGAGAAATCTTTCCCAGTGTACTTCTTTAAAATGCTGCAAAATAGTGGGAAAGAAGATTTCGGTTTAGCGTTAACTTTAAACGGGCATAGATACAGGCATGTGGGCATTTTAGACACAGTGTTTCACTGGTCTGGGGTAAAGGGTGGAGCGCCTGGGTTCCCGTGCTTCACTACTGTATGGCCTCAAGATGATGTTTGTAGGCACAGCGGCAAATCCATCGGTGGCAATACTCTCATATTGTCATTGCGATGGGAAGATTCCTTATTCGCTAGGAAATGTTTTACCGTGGAAGACGGGTCACCACAGAGCTGTCTCTTTTGTGTTGAGACAAAGTGTGCTGAATTTACCTGCCAGCAGTTGCCTGTCCTCCCTTTCTTTTAAGGTCGATGGAGACGCACGAGTGTAAGGAGAACGGTGAATGGTGGCCGTTCATAACCCAGGATCATCAGAAACCGCAGAGTAAATTTTAGGAACGTAGACGTAGGACAGCGGAGAAAACTTCACTCAGGGACTTCAGTGAACCCTCCTTACAATGCTGAGGCCTGACACGCCTAGTGCCTTGGGCAACACGGCTCCTGCCCCAGGTAGTTTTGTTGAGCGTGCCTCCCTCTGGGGGTGCCTTTTCTCTCCCAGCAATATTGCTCCGTGAAATTCGGCCGATGATGAAAACTATTTGCCATGGGTTTGTCCTTTCACCTCATTGGCCTCATCTTTGAAGTACAAATGCTTTTCTACACGGGTGCTGCCTCCCTGAGCGTTCCTTTGTCTTGGCTCAATCGATGCAGATTCCTGTACTGAATACGCCATGGACTAGCACAGGTGGGTGCTTGTCAGTATACCGGGCACACGCAGCAATTTCGTTTGTCAAGACCCACCTGGCTTGATCAAGGTTCTTTATTCCAGTGAAAACGATTTTTATCCAAATTCTAGAGGAGCACCAGGGTGCCTCTGGGAGCTACACCTGGGCCTGCAGAACAGAGGCTCCGGAGTTTTCATTTTCTGACTAAAATTCTACACGGAATTTCATGGATCTAAGGAAACCGTGAATTGTGGACGTACCAGATTCTCACATCTTCATTGTCTAATGGAAGCTGAAGTTTCCCAGTCTGATCCGGCTGCCACTTCATTTCTGGCAATGACCATCCAATTGTGGACGTTCAGCCTTCTTCGGAATTCTCTTATACCGGCATGTTCCCGCGCCACATTAAGACCACTCGGTGGAGGTTCATGTGACTCAGGACAACTCTTTATTTCAGGTGTCTAGAACAAAGGGAATTCACAGAGGTTGATGATCACTTATTAAAGTCCCGTTTCTCTATGATGCCCACTGATGACACTTCTACATCTGAGGGCAAAGAGCTCGTGCAGCATGATATTCTCATTTCAGCCACGCCGCCTGCAGTTTCTTACTTGCAGAGAAATCTTTCCCAGTGTACTTCTTTAAAATGCTGCAAAATAGTGGGAAAGAAGATTTCGGTTTAGCGTTAACTTTAAACGGGCATAGATACAGGCATGTGGGCATTTTAGACACAGTGTTTCACTGGTCTGGGGTAAAGGGTGGAGCGCCTGGGTTCCCGTGCTTCACTACTGTATGGCCTCAAGATGATGTTTGTAGGCACAGCGGCAAATCCATCGGTGGCAATACTCTCATATTGTCATTGCGATGGGAAGATTCCTTATTCGCTAGGAAATGTTTAACCGTGGAAGACGGGTCACCACAGAGCTGTCTCTTTTGTGTTGAGACAAAGTGTGCTGAATTTACCTGCCAGCAGTTGCCTGTCCTCCCTTTCTTTTAAGGTCGATGGAGACGCACGAGTGTAAGGAGAACGGTGAATGGTGGCCGTTCATAACCCAGGATCATCAGAAACCGCAGAGTAAATTTTAGGAACGTAGACGTAGGACAGCGGAGAAAACTTCACTCAGGGACTTCAGTGAACCCTCCTTACAATGCTGAGGCCTGACACGCCTAGTGCCTTGGGCAACACGGCTCCTGCCCCAGGTAGTTTTGTTGAGCGTGCCTCCCTCTGGGGGTGCCTTTTCTCTCCCAGCAATATTGCTCCGTGAAATTCGGCCGATGATGAAAACTATTTGCCATGGGTTTGTCCTTTCACCTCATTGGCCTCATCTTTGATGTACAAATGCTTTTCTACACGGGTGCTGCCTCCCTGAGCTTTCCTTTGTCTTGGCTCAATCGATGCAGATTCCTGTGCTGAATACGCTATGGACTAGCACAGGTGGGTGCTTGTCAGTATACCGGGCACACGCAGCAATTTCGTTTGTCAAGACCCACTTGGCTTGATCAAGGTTCTTTATTCCAGTGAAAACGATTTTTATCCAAATTCTAGAGGAGCACCAGTGTGCCTCTGGGAGCTACACCCGGGCCTGCAGAACAGAGGCTCCGGAGTTTTCATTTTCTGACTAAAATTCTACACGGAATTTCATGGATCTAAGGAAACCGTGAATTGTGGACGTACCAGATTCTCACATCTTCATTGTCTAATGGAAGCTGAAGTTTCCCAGTCTGATCCGGCTGCCACTTCATTTCTGGCAATGACCATTCAATTGTGGACATTCAGCTTTCTTCGGAATTCTCTTATACCGGCATGTTCCCGCGCCACATTAAGACCACTCGGTGGAGGTTCATGTGACTCAGGACAACTCTTTATTTCAGGCGTCTAGAACAAAGGGAATTCACAGAGGTTGATGATCACTTATTAAAGTCCCGTTTCTCTATGATGCCCACTGATGACACTTCTACATCTGAGGGCAAAGAGCTCGTGCAGCATGATATTCTCATTTCAGCCACGCCGCCTGCAGTTTCTTCCTTGCAGAGAAATCTTTCCCAGTGTACTTCTTTAAAATGCTGCAAAATAGTGGGAAAGAAGATTTCGGTTTAGCGTTAACTTTAAACGGGCATAGATACAGGCATGTGGGCATGTTAGACACAGTGTTTCACTGGTCTGGGGTAAAGGGTGGAGCGCCTGGGTTCCCGTGCTTCACTACTGTATGGCCTCAAGATGACGTTTGTAGGCACAGCGGCAAATCCATCGGTGGCAATTCTCTCATATTGTCATTGCGATGGGAAGATTCCTTATTCGCTAGGAAATGTTTTACCGTGGTAGACGGGTCACCACAGAGCTGTCTCTTTTGTGTTGAGACAAAGTGTGCTGAATTTACCTGCCAGCAGTTGCCTGTCCTCCCTTTCTTTTAAGGTCGATGGAGACGCACGAGTGTAAGGAGAACGGTGAATGGTGGCCGTTCATAACCCAGGATCATCAGAAACCGCAGAGTAAATTTTAGGAACGTAGACGTAGGACAGCGGAGAAAACTTCACTCAGGGACTTCAGTGAACCCTCCTTACAATGCTGAGGCCTGACACGCCTAGTGCCTTGGGCAACCCGGCTCCTGCCCTAGGTAGTTTTGTTGAGCGTGCCTCCCTCTGGGGGTGCCTTTTCTCTCCCAGCAATATTGCTCCGTGAAATTCGGCCGATGATGAAAACTATTTGCCATGGGTTTGTCCTTTCACCTCATTGGCCTCATCTTTGAAGTACAAATGCTTTTCTACAAGGGTGCTGCCTCCCTGAGCTTTCCTTTGTCTTGGCTCAATCGATGCAGATTCCTGTGCTGAATACGCCATGGACTAGCACAGGTGGGTGCTTGTCAGTATACCGGGCACACGCAGCAATTTCGTTTGTCAAGACCCACCGGGCTTGATCAAGGTTCTTTATTCCAGTGAAAACGATTTTTATCGAAATTCTAGAGGAGCACCAGGGTGCCTCTGGGAGCTACACCCGGGCCTGCAGAACAGAGGCTCCGGAGTTTTCATTTTCTGACTAAAATTCTACACGGAATTTCATGGATCTAAGGAAACCGTGAATTGTGGACGTACCAGATTCTCACATCTTCATTGTCTAATGGAAGCTGAAGTTTCCCAGTCTGATCCGACTGCCACTTCATTTCTGGCAATGACCATTCAATTGTGGACGTTCAGCCTTCTTCGGAATTCTCTTATACCGGCATGTTCCCGCGCCACATTAAGACCACTCAGTGGAGGTTCATGTGACTCAGGACAACTCTTTATTTCAGGCGTCTAGAACAAAGGGAATTCACAGAGGTTGATGATCACTTATTAAAGTCCCGTTTCTCTATGATGCCCACTGATGACACTTCTACATCTGAGGGCAAAGAGCTCGTGCAGCATGATATTCTCATTTCAGCCACGCCGCCTGCAGTTTCTTCCTTGCAGAGAAATCTTTCCCAGTGTACTTCTTTAAAATGCTGCAAAATAGTGGGAAAGAAGATTTCGGTTTAGCGTTAACTTTAAACGGGCATAGATACAGGCATGTGGGCATTTTAGACACAGTGTTTCACTGGTCTAGGGTAAAGGGTGGAGCGCCTGGGTTCCCGTGCTTCACTACTGTATGGCCTCAAGATGATGTTTGTAGGCACAGCGGCAAATCCATCGGTGGCAATACTCTCATATTGTCATTGCGATGGGAAGATTCCTTATTCGCTAGGAAATGTTTTACCGTGGAAGACGGGTCACCACATAGCTGTCTCTTTTGTGTTGAGACAAAGTGTGCTGAATTTACCTGCCAGCAGTTGCTTGTCCTCCCTTTCTTTTAAGGTCGATGGAGACGCACGAGTGTAAGGAGAACGGTGAATGGTGGCCGTTCATAACCCAGGATCATCAGAAACCGCAGAGTAAATTTTAGGAACGTAGCCGTAGGACAGCGGAGAAAACTTCACTCAGGGACTTCAGTGAACCCTCCTTACAATGCTGAGGCCTGACACGCCTAGTGCCTTGGGCAACACGGCTCCTGCCCCAGGTAGTTTTGTTGAGCGTGCCTCCCTCTGGGGGTGCCTTTTCTCTCCCAGCAATATTGCTCCGTGAAATTCGGCCAATGATGAAAACTATTTGCCATAGGTTTGTCCTTTCACCTCATTGGCCTCATCTTTGAAGTACAAATGCTTTTCTACAAGGGTGCTGCCTCCCTGAGCTTTCCTTTGTCTTGGCTCAATCGATGCAGATTCCTGTGCTGAATACGCCATGGACTAGCACAGGTGGGTGCTTGTCAGTATACCGGGCACACGCAGCAATTTCGTTTGTCAAGACCCACTTGGCTTGATCAAGGTTCTTTATTCCAGTGAAAACGATTTTTATCCAAATTCTAGAGGAGCACCAGTGTGCCTCTGGGAGCTACACCCGGGCCTGCTGAACAGAGGCTCCGGAGTTTTCATTTTCTGACTAAAATTCTACACGGAATTTCATGGATCTAAGGAAACCGTGAATTGTGGACGTACCAGATTCTCACATCTTCATTGTCTAATGGAAGCTGAAGTTTCCCAGTCTGATCCGGCTGCCATTTCATTTCTGGCAATGACCATTCAATTGTGGACGTTCAGCTTTCTTCGGAATTCTCTTATACCGGCATGTTCCCGCGCCACATTAAGACCACTCGGTGGAGGTTCATGTGACTCAGGACAACTCTTTATTTCAGGCGTCTAGAACAAAGGGAATTCACAGAAGTTGATGATCACTTATTAAAGTCCCGTTTCTCTATGATGCCCACTGATGACACTTCTACATCTGAGGGCAAAGAGCTCATGCAGCATGATATTCTCATTTCAGCCACGCCGCCTGCAGTTTCTTCCTTGCAGAGAAATCTTTCCCAGTGTACTTCTTTAAAATGCTGCAAAATAGTGGGAAAGAAGATTTCGGTTTAGCGTTAACTTTAAACGGGCATAGATACAGGCATGTGGGCATTTTAGACACAGTGTTTCACTGGTCTAGGGTAAAGGGTGGAGCGCCTGGGTTCCCGTGCTTCACTACTGTATGGCCTCAAGATGATGTTTGTAGGCACAGCGGCAAATCCATCGGTGGCAATTCTCTCATATTGTCATTGCGATGGGAAGATTCCTTATTCGCTAGGAAATGTTTTACCGTGGAAGACGGGTCACCACAGAGCTGTCTCTTTTGTGTTGAGACAAAGTGTGCTGAATTTACCTGCCAGCAGTTGCCTGTCCTCCCTTTCTTTTAAGGTCGATGGAGACGCACGAGTGTAAGGAGAACGGTGAATGGTGGCCGTTCATAACCCTGGATCATCAGAAACCGCAGAGTAAATTTTAGGAACGTAGACGTAGGACAGCGGAGAAAACTTCACTCAGGGACTTCAGTGAACCCTCCTTACAATGCTGAGGCCTGACACGCCTAGTGCCTGGGGGCAACCCGGCTCCTGCCCTAGGTAGTTTTGTTGAGCGTGCCTCCCTCTGGGGGTGCCTTTTCTCTCCCAGCAATATTGCTCCGTGAAATATGGCCGATGATGAAAACTATTTGCCATGGGTTTGTCCTTTCACCTCATTGGCCTCATCATTGAAGTACAAATGCTTTTCTACACGGGTGCTGCCTCCCTGAGCTTTCCTTTGTCTTGGCTCAATCGATGCTGATTCCTGTGCTGAATACGCCATGGACTAGCACAGGTGGGTGCTTGTCAGTATACCGGGCACACGCAGCAATTTCGTTTGTCAAGACCCGCCGGGCTTGATCAAGGTTCTTTATTCCAGTGAAAATGATTTTTATCGAAATTCTAGAGGAGCACCAGGGTGCCTCTGGGAGCTACACCCGGGCCTGCAGAACAGAGGCTCCGGAGTTTTCATTTTCTGACTAAAATTCTACACGGAATTTCATGGATCTAAGGAAACCGTGAATTGTGGACGTACCAGATTCTCACATCTTCATTGTCTAATGGAAGCTGAAGTTTCCCAGTCTGATCCGGCTGCCACTTCATTTCTGGCAATGACCATTCAATTGTGGACGTTCAGCCTTCTTCGGAATTCTCTTATACCGGCATGTTCCCGCGCCACATTAAGACCACTCGGTGGAGGTTCATGTGACTCAGGACAACTCTTTATTTCAGGCGTCTAGAACAAAGGGAATTCACAGAGGTTGATGATGACTTATTAAAGTCCCGTTTCTCTATGATGCCCACTGATGACACTTCTACATCTGAGGGCAAAGAGCTCGTGCAGCATGATATTCTCATTTCAGCCACGCCGCCTGCAGATTCTTCCTTGCAGAGAAATCTTTCCCAGTGTACTTCTTTAAAATGCTGCAAAATAGTGGGAAAGAAGATTTCGGTTTAGCGTTAACTTTAAACGGGCATAGATACAGGCATGTGGGCATTTTAGACACAGTGTTTCACTGGTCTGGGGTAAAGGGTGGAGCGCCTGGGTTCCCGTGCTTCACTACTGTATGGCCTCAAGATGATGTTTGTAGGCACAGCGGCAAATCCATCGGTGGCAATTTTCTCATATTGTCATTGCGATGGGAAGATTCCTTATTCGCTAGGAAATGTTTTACCGTGGAAGACGGGTCACCACAGAGCTGTCTCTTTTGTGTTGAGACAAAGTGTGCTGAATTTACCTGCCAGCAGTTGCCTGTCCTCCCTTTCTTTTAAGGTCGATGGAGACGCACGAGTGTAAGGAGAACGGTGAATGGTGGCCGTTCATAACCCAGGATCATCAGAAACCGCAGAGTAAATTTTAGGAACGTATACGTAGGACAGCGGAGAAAACTTCACTCAGGGACTTCAGTGAACCCTCCTTACAATGCTGAGGCCTGACACGCCTAGTGCCTTGGGCAACACGGCTCCTGCCCCAGGTAGTTTTGTTGAGCGTGCCTCCCTCTGGGGGTGCCTTTTCTCTCCCAGCAATATTGCTCAGTGAAATTCGGCCGATGATGAAAACTATTTGCCATGGGTTTGTCCTTTCACCTCATTGGCCTCATCTTTGAAGTACAAATGCTTTTCTACACGGGTGCTGCCTCCCTGAGCGTTCCTTTGTCTTGGCTCAATCGATGCAGATTCCTGTGCTGAATAAGCCATGGACTAGCACAGGTGGGTGCTTGTCAGTATACCGGGCACACGCAGCAATTTCGTTTGTCAAGACCCACCTGGCTTGATCAAGGTTCTTTATTCCAGTGAAAACGATTTTTATCCAAATTCTAGAGGAGCACCAGGGTGCCTCTGGGAGCTACACCCGGGCCTGCAGAACAGAGGCTCCGGAGTTTTCATTTTCTGACTAAAATTCTACACGGAATTTCATGGATCTAAGGAAACCGTGAATTGTGGACGTACCAGATTCTCACATCTTCATTGTCTAATGGAAGCTGAAGTTTCCCAGTCTGATCTGGCTGCCACTTCATTTCTGGCAATGACCATTCAATTGTGGACGTTCAGCCTTCTTCGGAATTCTCTTATACCGGCATGTTCCCGCGCCACATTAAGACCACTCGGTGGAGGTTCATGTGACTCAGGACAACTCTTTATTTCAGGCGTCTAGAACAAAGGGAATTCACAGAGGTTGATGATCACTTATTAAAGTCCCGTTTCTCTATGATGCCCACTGATGACACTTCTACATCTGAGGGCAAAGAGCTCATGCAGCATGATATTCTCATTTCAGCCACGCCGCCTGCAGTTTCTTCCTTGCAGAGAAATCTTTCCCAGTGTACTTCTTTAAAATGCTGCAAAATAGTGGGAAAGAAGATTTCGGTTTAGCGTTAACTTTAAACGGGCATAGATATAGGCATGTGGGCATTTTAGACACAGTGTTTCACTGGTCTAGGGTAAAGGGTGGAGCGCCTGGGTTCCCGTGCTTCACTACTGTATGGCCTCAAGATGATGTTTGTAGGCACAGCGGCAAATCCATCGGTGGCAATTCTCTCATATTGTCATTGCGATGGGAAGATTCCTTATTCGCTAGGAAATGTTTTACCGTGGAAGACGGGTCACCACAGAGCTGTCTCTTTTGTGTTGAGACAAAGTGTGCTGAATTTACCTGCCAGCAGTTGCCTGTCCTCCCTTTCTTTTAAGGTCGATGGAGACGCACGAGTGTAAGGAGAACGGTGAATGGTGGCCGTTCATAACCCTGGATCATCAGAAACCGCAGAGTAAATTTTAGGAACGTAGACATAGGACAGCGGAGAAAACTTCACTCAGGGACTTCAGTGAACCCTCCTTACAATGCTGAGGCCTGACACGCCTAGTGCCTGGGGGCAACCCGGCTCCTGCCCTAGGTAGTTTTGTTGAGCGTGCCTCCCTCTGGGGGTGCCTTTTCTCTCCCAGCAATATTGCTCCGTGAAATTTGGCCAATGATGAAAACTATTTGCCATGGGTTTGTCCTTTCACCTCATTGGCCTCATCTTTGAAGTACAAATGCTTTTCTACACGGGTGCTGCCTCCCTGAGCTTTCCTTTGTCTTGGCTCAATCGATGCAGATTCCTGTGCTGAATACGCCATGGACTAGCACAGGTGGGTGCTTGTCAGTATACCGGGCACACGCAGCAATTTCGTTTGTCAAGACCCACCTGGCTTGATCAAGGTTCTTTATTCCAGTGAAAACGATTTTTATCCAAATTCTAGAGGAGCACCAGGGTGCCTCTGGGAGCTACACCCGGGCCTGCAGAACAGAGGCTCCGGAGTTTTCATTTTCTGACTAAAATTCTACACGGAATTTCATGGATCTAAGGAAACCGTGAATTGTGGACGTACCAGATTCTCACATCTTCATTGTCTAATGGAAGCTGAAGTTTCCCAGTCTGATCCGGCTGCCACTTCATTTCTGGCAATGACCATTCAATTGTGGACGTTCAGCCTTCTTCGGAATTCTCTTATACCGGCATGTTCCCGCGCCACATTAAGACCACTCGGTGGAGGTTCATGTGACTCAGGACAACTCTTTATTTCAGGCGTCTAGAACAAAGGGAATTCACAGAGGTTGATGATCACTTATTAAAGTCCCGTTTCTCTATGATGCCCACTGATGACACTTCTACATCTGAGGGCAAAGAGCTCATGCAGCATGATATTCTCATTTCAGCCACGCCGCCTGCAGTTTCTTCCTTGCAGAGAAATCTTTCCCAGTGTACTTCTTTAAAATGCTGCAAAATAGTGGGAAAGAAGATTTCGGTTTAGCGTTAACTTTAAACGGGCATAGATATAGGCATGTGGGCATTTTAGACACAGTGTTTCACTGGTCTAGGGTAAAGGGTGGAGCGCCTGGGTTCCCGTGCTTCACTACTGTATGGCCTCAAGATGATGTTTGTAGGCACAGCGGCAAATCCATCGGTGGCAATTCTCTCATATTGTCATTGCGATGGGAAGATTCCTTATTCGCTAGGAAATGTTTTACCGTGGAAGACGGGTCACCACAGAGCTGTCTCTTTTGTGTTGAGACAAAGTGTGCTGAATTTACCTGCCAGCAGTTGCCTGTCCTCCCTTTCTTTTAAGGTCGATGGAGACGCACGAGTGTAAGGAGAACGGTGAATGGTGGCCGTTCATAACCCTGGATCATCAGAAACCGCAGAGTAAATTTTAGGAACGTAGACATAGGACAGCGGAGAAAACTTCACTCAGGGACTTCAGTGAACCCTCCTTACAATGCTGAGGCCTGACACGCCTAGTGCCTGGGGGCAACCCGGCTCCTGCCCTAGGTAGTTTTGTTGAGCGTGCCTCCCTCTGGGGGTGCCTTTTCTCTCCCAGCAATATTGCTCCGTGAAATTTGGCCGATGATGAAAACTATTTGCCATGGGTTTGTCCTTTCACCTCATTGGCCTCATCTTTGAAGTACAAATGCTTTTCTACACGGGTGCTGCCTCCCTGAGCTTTCCTTTGTCTTGGCTCAATCGATGCAGATTCCTGTGCTGAATACGCCATGGACTAGCACAGGTGGGTGCTTGTCAGTATACCGGGCACACGCAGCAATTTCGTTTGTCAAGACCCACCTGGCTTGATCAAGGTTCTTTATTCCAGTGAAAACGATTTTTATCCAAATTCTAGAGGAGCACCAGGGTGCCTCTGGGAGCTACACCCGGGCCTGCAGAACAGAGGCTCCGGAGTTTTCATTTTCTGACTAAAATTCTACACGGAATTTCATGGATCTAAGGAAACCGTGAATTGTGGACGTACCAGATTCTCACATCTTCATTGTCTAATGGAAGCTGAAGTTTCCCAGTCTGATCCGGCTGCCACTTCATTTCTGGCAATGACCATTCAATTGTGGACGTTCAGCCTTCTTCGGAATTCTCTTATACCGGCATGTTCCCGCGCCACATTAAGACCACTCGGTGGAGGTTCATGTGACTCAGGATAACTCTTTATTTCAGGCGTCTAGAACAAAGGGAATTCACAGAGGTTGATGATCACTTATTAAAGTCCCGTTTCTCTATGATGCCCACTGATGACACTTCTACATCTGAGGGCAAAGAGCTCATGCAGCATGATATTCTCATTTCAGCCACGCCGCCTGCAGTTTCTTCCTTGCAGAGAAATCTTTCCCAGTGTACTTCTTTAAAATGCTGCAAAATAGTGGGAAAGAAGATTTCGGTTTAGCGTTAACTTTAAACGGGCATAGATACAGGCATGTGGGCATTTTAGACACAGTGTTTCACTGGTCTGGGGTAAAGGGTGGAGCGCCTGGGTTCCCGTGCTTCACTACTGTATGGCCTCAAGATGATGTTTGTAGGCACAGCGGCAAATCCATCGGTGGCAATACTCTCATATTGTCATTGCGATGGGAAGATTCCTTATTCGCTAGGAAATGTTTTACCGTGGAAGACGGGTCACCACAGAGCTGTCTCTTTTGTGTTGAGACAAAGTGTGCTGAATTTACCTGCCAGCAGTTGCCTGTCCTCCCTTTCTTTTAAGGTCGATGGAGACGCACGAGTGTAAGGAGAACGGTGAATGGTGGCCGTTCATAACCCTGGATCATCAGAAACCGCAGAGTAAATTTTAGGAACGTAGACATAGGACAGCGGAGAAAACTTCACTCAGGGACTTCAGTGAACCCTCCTTACAATGCTGAGGCCTGACACGCCTAGTGCCTGGGGGCAACCCGGCTCCTGCCCTAGGTAGTTTTGTTGAGCGTGCCTCCCTCTGGGGGTGCCTTTTCTCTCCCAGCAATATTGCTCCGTGAAATTTGGCCGATGATGAAAACTATTTGCCATGGGTTTGTCCTTTCACCTCATTGGCCTCATCTTTGAAGTACAAATGCTTTTCTACACGGGTGCTGCCTCCCTGAGCTTTCCTTTGTCTTGGCTCAATCGATGCAGATTCCTGTGCTGAATACGCCATGGACTAGCACAGGTGGGTGCTTGTCAGTATACCGGGCACACGCAGCAATTTCGTTTGTCAAGACCCACCTGGCTTGATCAAGGTTCTTTATTCCAGTGAAAACGATTTTTATCCAAATTCTAGAGGAGCACCAGGGTGCCTCTGGGAGCTACACCCGGGCCTGCAGAACAGAGGCTCCGGAGTTTTCATTTTCTGACTAAAATTCTACACGGAATTTCATGGATCTAAGGAAACCGTGAATTGTGGACGTACCAGATTCTCACATCTTCATTGTCTAATGGAAGCTGAAGTTTCCCAGTCTGATCCGGCTGCCACTTCATTTCTGGCAATGACCATTCAATTGTGGACGTTCAGCCTTCTTCGGAATTCTCTTATACCGGCATGTTCCCGCGCCACATTAAGACCACTCGGTGGAGGTTCATGTGACTCAGGACAACTCTTTATTTCAGGCGTCTAGAACAAAGGGAATTCACAGAGGTTGATGATCACTTATTAAAGTCCCGTTTCTCTATGATGCCCACTGATGACACTTCTACATCTGAGGGCAAAGAGCTCATGCAGCATGATATTCTCATTTCAGCCACGCCGCCTGCAGTTTCTTCCTTGCAGAGAAATCTTTCCCAGTGTACTTCTTTAAAATGCTGCAAAATAGTGGGAAAGAAGATTTCGGTTTAGCGTTAACTTTAAACGGGCATAGATACAGGCATGTGGGCATTTTAGACACAGTGTTTCACTGGTCTGGGGTAAAGGGTGGAGCGCCTGGGTTCCCGTGCTTCACTACTGTATGGCCTCAAGATGATGTTTGTAGGCACAGCGGCAAATCCATCGGTGGCAATACTCTCATATTGTCATTGCGATGGGAAGATTCCTTATTCGCTAGGAAATGTTTTACCGTGGAAGACGGGTCACCACATAGCTGTCTCTTTTGTGTTGAGACAAAGTGTGCTGAATTTACCTGCCAGCAGTTGCTTGTCCTCCCTTTCTTTTAAGGTCGATGGAGACGCACGAGTGTAAGGAGAACGGTGAATGGTGGCCGTTCATAACCCAGGATCATCAGAAACCGCAGAGTAAATTTTAGGAACGTAGACGTAGGACAGCGGAGAAAACTTCACTCAGGGACTTCAGTGAACCCTCCTTACAATGCTGAGGCCTGACACGCCTAGTGCCTTGGGCAACCCGGCTCCTGCCCTAGGTAGTTTTGTTGAGCGTGCCTCCCTCTGGGGGTGCCTTTTCCCTCCCAGCAATATTGCTCCGTGAAATTCGGCCGATGATGAAAACTATTTGCCATGGGTTTGTCCTTTCACCTCATTGGCCTCATCTTTGATGTACAAATGCTTTTCTACACGGGTGCTGCCTCCCTGAGCTTTCCTTTGTCTTGGCTCAATCGATGCAGATTCCTGTGCTGAATACGCTATGGACTAGCACAGGTGGGTGCTTGTCAGTATACCGGGCACACGCAGCAATTTCGTTTGTCAAGACCCACCTGGCTTGATCAAGGTTCTTTATTCCAGTGAAAACGATTTTTATCCAAATTCTAGAGGAGCACCAGGGTGCCTCTGGGAGCTACACCCGGGCCTGCAGAACAGAGGCTCCGGAGTTTTAATTTTCTGACTAAAATTCTACACGGAATTTCATGGATCTAAGGAAACCGTGAATTGTGGACGTACCAGATTCTCACATCTTCATTGTCTAATGGAAGCTGAAGTTTCCCAGTCTGATCCGGCTGCCACTTCATTTCTGGCAATGACCATTCAATTGTGGACGTTCAGCCTTCTTCGGAATTCTCTTATACCGGCATGTTCCCGCGCCACATTAAGACCACTCGGTGGAGGTTCATGTGACTCAGGACAACTCTTTATTTCAGGCGTCTAGAACAAAGGGAATTCACAGAGGTTGATGATCACTTATTAAAGTCCCGTTTCTCTATGATGCCCACTGATGACACTTCTACATCTGAGGGCAAAGAGCTCGTGCAGCATGATATTCTCATTTCAGCCACGCCGCCTGCAGTTTCTTCCTTGCAGAGAAATCTTTCCCAGTGTACTTCTTTAAAATGCTGCAAAATAGTGGGAAAGAAGATTTCGGTTTAGCGTTAACTTTAAACGGGCATAGATACAGGCATGTGGGCATTTTAGACACAGTGTTTCACTGGTCTGGGGTAAAGGGTGGAGCGCCTGGGTTCCCGTGCTTCACTACTGTATGGCCTCAAGATGATGTTTGTAGGCACAGCGGCAAATCCATCGGTGGCAATTCTCTCATATTGTCATTGCGATGGGAAGATTCCTTATTCGCTAGGAAATGTTTTACCGTGGTAGACGGGTCACCACAGAGCTGTCTCTTTTGTGTTGAGACAAAGTGTGCTGAATTTACCTGCCAGCAGTTGCCTGTCCTCCCTTTCTTTTAAGGTCGATGGAGACGCACGAGTGTAAGGAGAACGGTGAATGGTGGCCGTTCATAACCCAGGATCATCAGAAACCGCAGAGTAAATTTTAGGAACGTAGACGTAGGACAGCGGAGAAAACTTCACTCAGGGACTTCAGTGAACCCTCCTTACAATGCTGAGGCCTGACACGCCTAGTGCCTTGGGCAACGCGACTCCTGCCCTAGGTAGTTTTGTTGAGCGTGCCTCCCTCTGGGGGTGCCTTTTCTCTCCCAGCAATATTGCTCCGTGAAATTCGGCCGATGATGAAAACTATTTGCCATGGGTTTGTCCTTTCACCTCATTGGCCTCATCTTTGATGTACAAATGCTTTTCTACACGGGTGCTGCCTCCCTGAGCTTTCCTTTGTCTTGGCTCAATCGATGCAGATTCCTGTGCTGAATACGCTATGGACTAGCACAGGTGGGTGCTTGTCAGTATACCGGGCACACGCAGCAATTTCGTTTGTCAAGACCCACCTGGCTTGATCAAGGTTCTTTATTCAAGTGAAAACGATTTTTATCCAAATTCTAGAGGAGCACCAGGGTGCCTCTGGGAGCTACACCCGGGCCTGCAGAACAGAGGCTCCGGAGTTTTCATTTTCTGACTAAAATTCTACACGGAATTTCATGGATCTAAGGAAACCGTGAATTGTGGACGTACCAGATTCTCACATCTTCATTGTCTAATGGAAGCTGAAGTTTCCCAGTCTGATCCGGCTGCCACTTCATTTCTGGCAATGACCATTCAATTGTGGACGTTCAGCCTTCTTCGGAATTCTCTTATACCGGCATGTTCCCGCGCCACATTAAGACCACTCGGTGGAGGTTCATGTGACTCAGGACAACTCTTTATTTCAGGCGTCTAGAACAAAGGGAATTCACAGAGGTTGATGATCACTTATTAAAGTCCCGTTTCTCTATGATGCCCACTGATGACACTTCTACATCTGAGGGCAAAGAGCTCGTGCAGCATGATATTCTCAGTTCAGCCACGCCGCCTGCAGTTTCTTCCTTGCAGAGAAATCTTTCCCAGTGTACTTCTTTAAAATGCTGCAAAATAGTGGGAAAGAAGATTTCGGTTTAGCATTAACTTTAAACGGGCATAGATACAGGCATGTGGGCATTTTAGACACAGTGTTTCACTGGTCTGGGGTAAAGGGTGGAGCGCCTGGGTTCCCGTGCTTCACTACTGTATGGCCTCAAGATGACGTTTGTAGGCACAGCGGCAAATCCATCGGTGGCAATTCTCTCATATTGTCATTGCGATGGGAAGATTCCTTATTCGCTAGGAAATGTTTTACCGTGGTAGACGGGTCACCACAGAGCTGTCTCTTTTGTGTTGAGACAAAGTGTGCTGAATTTACCTGCCAGCAGTTGCCTGTCCTCCCTTTCTTTTAAGGTCGATGGAGACGCACGAGTGTAAGGAGAACGGTGAATGTTGGCCGTTCATAACCCAGGATCATCAGAAACCGCAGAGTAAATTTTAGGAACGTAGACGTAGGACAGCGGAGAAAACTTCACTCAGGGACTTCAGTGAACCCTCCTTACAATGCTGAGGCCTGACACGCCTAGTGCCTTGGGCAACCCGGCTCCTGCCCTAGGTAGTTTTGTTGAGCGTGCCTCCCTCTGGGGGTGCCTTTTCTCTCCCAGCAATATTGCTCCGTGAAATTCGGCCGATGATGAAAACTATTTGCCATGGGTTTGTCCTTTCACCTCATTGGCCTCATCTTTGATGTACAAATGCTTTTCTACACGGGTGCTGCCTCCCTGAGCTTTCCTTTGTCTTGGCTCAATCGATGCAGATTCCTGTGCTGAATACGCCATGGACTAGCACAGGTGGGTGCTTGTCAGTATACCGGGCACACGCAGCAATTTCGTTTGTCAAGACCCACCGGGCTTGATCAAGGTTCTTTATTCCAGTGAAAACGATTTTTATCGAAATTCTAGAGGAGCACCAGGGTGCCTCTGGGAGCTACACCCGGGCCTGCAGAACAGAGGCTCCGGAGTTTTCATTTTCTGACTAAAATTCTACACGGAATTTCATGGATCTAAGGAAACCGTGAATTGTGGACGTACCAGATTCTCACATCTTCATTGTCTAATGGAAGCTGAAGTTTCCCAGTCTGATCTGGCTGCCACTTCATTTCTGGCAATGACCATTCAATTGTGGACGTTCAGCCTTCTTCGGAATTCTCTTATACCGGCATGTTCCCGCGCCACATTAAGACCACTCGGTGGAGGTTCATGTGACTCAGGACAACTCTTTATTTCAGGCGTCTAGAACAAAGGGAATTCACAGAGGTTGATGATGACTTATTAAAGTCCCGTTTCTCTATGATGCCCACTGATGACACTTCTACATCTGAGGGCAAAGAGCTCATGCAGCATGATATTCTCATTTCAGCCACGCCGCCTGCAGTTTCTTCCTTGCAGAGAAATCTTTCCCAGTGTACTTCTTTAAAATGCTGCAAAATAGTGGGAAAGAAGATTTCGGTTTAGCGTTAACTTTAAACGGGCATAGATATAGGCATGTGGGCATTTTAGACACAGTGTTTCACTGGTCTAGGGTAAAGGGTGGAGCGCCTGGGTTCCCGTGCTTCACTACTGTATGGCCTCAAGATGATGTTTGTAGGCACAGCGGCAAATCCATCGGTGGCAATTCTCTCATATTGTCATTGCGATGGGAAGATTCCTTATTCGCTAGGAAATGTTTTACCGTGGAAGACGGGTCACCACAGAGCTGTCTCTTTTGTGTTGAGACAAAGTGTGCTGAATTTACCTGCCAGCAGTTGCCTGTCCTCCCTTTCTTTTAAGGTCGATGGAGACGCACGAGTGTAAGGAGAACGGTGAATGGTGGCCGTTCATAACCCAGGATCATCAGAAACCGCAGAGTAAATTTTAGGAACGTATACGTAGGACAGCGGAGAAAACTTCACTCAGGGACTTCAGTGAACCCTCCTTACAATGCTGAGGCCTGACACGCCTAGTGCCTTGGGCAACACGGCTCCTGCCCCAGGTAGTTTTGTTGAGCGTGCCTCCCTCTGGGGGTGCCTTTTCTCTCCCAGCAATATTGCTCCGTGAAATTCGGCCGATGATGAAAACTCTTTGCCATGGGTTTGTCCTTTCACCTCATTGGCCTCATCTTTGAAGTACAAATGCTTTTCTACACGGGTGCTGCCTCCCTGAGCGTTCCTTTGTCTTGGCTCAATCGATGCAGATTCCTGTGCTGAATAAGCCATGGACTAGCACAGGTGGGTGCTTGTCAGTATACCGGGCACACGCAGCAATTTCGTTTGTCAAGACCCACCTGGCTTGATCAAGGTTCTTTATTCCAGTGAAAACGATTTTTATCCAAATTCTAGAGGAGCACCAGGGTGCCTCTGGGAGCTACACCCGGGCCTGCAGAACAGAGGCTCCGGAGTTTTCATTTTCTGACTAAAATTCTACACGGAATTTCATGGATCTAAGGAAACCGTGAATTGTGGACGTACCAGATTCTCACATCTTCATTGTCTAATGGAAGCTGAAGTTTCCCAGTCTGATCTGGCTGCCACTTCATTTCTGGCAATGACCATTCAATTGTGGACGTTCAGCCTTCTTCGGAATTCTCTTATACCGGCATGTTCCCGCGCCACATTAAGACCACTCGGTGGAGGTTCATGTGACTCAGGACAACTCTTTATTTCAGGCGTCTAGAACAAAGGGAATTCACAGAGGTTGATGATCACTTATTAAAGTCCCGTTTCTCTATGATGCCCACTGATGACACTTCTACATCTGAGGGCAAAGAGCTCATGCAGCATGATATTCTCATTTCAGCCACGCCGCCTGCAGTTTCTTCCTTGCAGAGAAATCTTTCCCAGTGTACTTCTTTAAAATGCTGCAAAATAGTGGGAAAGAAGATTTCGGTTTAGCGTTAACTTTAAACGGGCATAGATATAGGCATGTGGGCATTTTAGACACAGTGTTTCACTGGTCTAGGGTAAAGGGTGGAGCGCCTGGGTTCCCGTGCTTCACTACTGTATGGCCTCAAGATGATGTTTGTAGGCACAGCGGCAAATCCATCGGTGGCAATTCTCTCATATTGTCATTGCGATGGGAAGATTCCTTATTCGCTAGGAAATGTTTTACCGTGGAAGACGGGTCACCACAGAGCTGTCTCTTTTGTGTTGAGACAAAGTGTGCTGAATTTACCTGCCAGCAGTTGCCTGTCCTCCCTTTCTTTTAAGGTCGATGGAGACGCACGAGTGTAAGGAGAACGGTGAATGGTGGCCGTTCATAACCCTGGATCATCAGAAACCGCAGAGTAAATTTTAGGAACGTAGACATAGGACAGCGGAGAAAACTTCACTCAGGGACTTCAGTGAACCCTCCTTACAATGCTGAGGCCTGACACGCCTAGTGCCTGGGGGCAACCCGGCTCCTGCCCTAGGTAGTTTTGTTGAGCGTGCCTCCCTCTGGGGGTGCCTTTTCTCTCCCAGCAATATTGCTCCGTGAAATTTGGCCGATGATGAAAACTATTTGCCATGGGTTTGTCCTTTCACCTCATTGGCCTCATCTTTGAAGTACAAATGCTTTTCTACACGGGTGCTGCCTCCCTGAGCTTTCCTTTGTCTTGGCTCAATCGATGCAGATTCCTGTGCTGAATACGCCATGGACTAGCACAGGTGGGTGCTTGTCAGTATACCGGGCACACGCAGCAATTTCGTTTGTCAAGACCCACCTGGCTTGATCAAGGTTCTTTATTCCAGTGAAAACGATTTTTATCCAAATTCTAGAGGAGCACCAGGGTGCCTCTGGGAGCTACACCCGGGCCTGCAGAACAGAGGCTCCGGAGTTTTCATTTTCTGACTAAAATTCTACACGGAATTTCATGGATCTAAGGAAACCGTGAATTGTGGACGTACCAGATTCTCACATCTTCATTGTCTAATGGAAGCTGAAGTTTCCCAGTCTGATCCGGCTGCCACTTCATTTCTGGCAATGACCATTCAATTGTGGACGTTCAGCCTTCTTCGGAATTCTCTTATACCGGCATGTTCCCGCGCCACATTAAGACCACTCGGTGGAGGTTCATGTGACTCAGGACAACTCTTTATTTCAGGCGTCTAGAACAAAGGGAATTCACAGAGGTTGATGATCACTTATTAAAGTCCCATTTCTCTATGATGCCCACTGATGACACTTCTACATCTGAGGGCAAAGAGCTCATGCAGCATGATATTCTCATTTCAGCCACGCCGCCTGCAGTTTCTTCCTTGCAGAGAAATCTTTCCCAGTGTACTTCTTTAAAATGCTGCAAAATAGTGGGAAAGAAGATTTCGGTTTAGCGTTAACTTTAAACGGGCATAGATACAGGCATGTGGGCATTTTAGACACAGTGTTTCACTGGTCTGGGGTAAAGGGTGGAGCGCCTGGGTTCCCGTGCTTCACTACTGTATGGCCTCAAGATGATGTTTGTAGGCACAGCGGCAAATCCATCGGTGGCAATACTCTCATATTGTCATTGCGATGGGAAGATTCCTTATTCGCTAGGAAATGTTTTACCGTGGAAGACGGGTCACCACATAGCTGTCTCTTTTGTGTTGAGACAAAGTGTGCTGAATTTACCTGCCAGCAGTTGCTTGTCCTCCCTTTCTTTTAAGGTCGATGGAGACGCACGAGTGTAAGGAGAACGGTGAATGGTGGCCGTTCATAACCCAGGATCATCAGAAACCGCAGAGTAAATTTTAGGAACGTAGACGTAGGACAGCGGAGAAAACTTCACTCAGTGACTTCAGTGAACCCTCGTTACAATGCTGAGGCCTGACACGCCTAGTGCCTTGGGCAACCCGGCTCCTGCCCTAGGTAGTTTTGTTGAGCGTGCCTCCCTCTGGGGGTGCCTTTTCTCTCCCAGCAATATTGCTCCGTGAAATTCGGCCGATGATGAAAACTATTTGCCATGGGTTTGTCCTTTCACCTCATTGGCCTCATCTTTGATGTACAAATGCTCTTCTACACGGGTGCTGCCTCCCTGAGCTTTCCTTTGTCTTGGCTCAATCGATGCAGATTCCTGTGCTGAATACGCTATGGACTAGCACAGGTGGGTGCTTGTCAGTATACCGGGCACACGCAGCAATTTCGTTTGTCAAGACCCACCTGGCTTGATCAAGGTTCTTTATTCAAGTGAAAACGATTTTTATCCAAATTCTAGAGGAGCACCAGGGTGCCTCTGGGAGCTACACCCGGGCCTGCAGAACAGAGGCTCCGGAGTTTTCATTTTCTGACTAAAATTCTACACGGAATTTCATGGATCTAAGGAAACCGTGAATTGTGGACGTACCAGATTCTCACATCTTCATTGTCTAATGGAAGCTGAAGTTTCCCAGTCTGATCCGGCTGCCACTTCATTTCTGGCAATGACCATTCAATTGTGGACGTTCAGCCTTCTTCGGAATTCTCTTATACCGGCATGTTCCCGCGCCACATTAAGACCACTCGGTGGAGGTTCATGTGACTCAGGACAACTCTTTATTTCAGGCGTCTAGAACAAAGGGAATTCACAGAGGTTTATGATCACTTATTAAAGTCCCGTTTCTCTATGATGCCCACTGATGACACTTCTACATCTGAGGGCAAAGAGCTCGTGCAGCATGATATTCTCATTTCAGCCACGCCGCCTGCAGTTTCTTCCTTGCAGAGAAATCTTTCCCAGTGTACTTCTTTAAAATGCTGCAAAATAGTGGGAAAGAAGATTTCGGTTTAGCGTTAACTTTAAACGGGCATAGATACAGGCATGTGGGCATTTTAGACACAGTGTTTCACTGGTCTGGGGTAAAGGGTGGAGCGCCTGGGTTCCCGTGCTTCACTACTGTATGGCCTCAACATGACGTTTGTAGGCACAGCGGCAAATCCATCGGTGGCAATTCTCTCATATTGTCATTGTGATGGGAAGATTCCTTATTCGCTAGGAAATGTTTTACCGTGGTAGACGGGTCACCACAGAGCTGTCTCTTTTGTGTTGAGACAAAGTGTGCTGAATTTACCTGCCAGCAGTTGCCTGTCCTCCCTTTCTTTTAAGGTCGATGGAGACGCACGAGTGTAAGGAGAACGGTGAATGGTGGCCGTTCATAACCCAAGATCATCAGAAACCGCAGAGTAAATTTTAGGAACGTAGACGTAGGACAGCGGAGAAAACTTCACTCAGGGACTTCAGTGAACCCTCCTTACAATGCTGAGGCCTGACACGCCTAGTGCCTTGGGCAACCCGGCTCCTGCCCTAGGTAGTTTTGTTGAGCGTGCCTCCCTCTGGGGGTGCCTTTTCTCTCCCAGCAATATTGCTCCGTGAAATTCGGCCGATGATGAAAACTATTTGCCATGGGTTTGTCCTTTCACCTCATTGGCCTCATCTTTGATGTACAAATGCTTTTCTACACGGGTGCTGCCTCCCTGAGCTTTCCTTTGTCTTGGCTCAATCGATGCAGATTCCTGTGCTGAATACGCCATGGACTAGCACAGGTGGGTGCTTGTCAGTATACCGGGCACACGCAGCAATTTCGTTTGTCAAGACCCACCTGGCTTGATCAAGGTTCTTTATTCCAGTGAAAACGATTTTTATCCAAATTCTAGAGGAGCACCAGGGTGCCTCTGGGAGCTACACCCGGGCCTGCAGAACAGAGGCTCCGGAGTTTTCATTTTCTGACTAAAATTCTACACGGAATTTCATGGATCTAAGGAAACCGTGAATTGTGGACGTACCAGATTCTCACATCTTCATTGTCTAATGGAAGCTGAAGTTTCCCAGTCTGATCCGGCTGCCACTTCATTTCTGGCAATGACCATTCAATTGTGGACGTTCAGCCTTCTTCGGAATTCTCTTATACCGGCATGTTCCCGCGCCACATTAAGACCACTCGGTGGAGGTTCATGTGACTCAGGACAACTCTTTATTTCAGGCGTCTAGAACAAAGGGAATTCACAGAGGTTGATGATCACTTATTAAAGTCCCGTTTCTCTATGATGCCCACTGATGACACTTCTACATCTGAGGGCAAAGAGCTCATGCAGCATGATATTCTCATTTCAGCCACGCCGCCTGCAGTTTCTTCCTTGCAGAGAAATCTTTCCCAGTGTACTTCTTTAAAATGCTGCAAAATAGTGGGAAAGAAGATTTCGGTTTAGCGTTAACTTTAAACGGGCATAGATACAGGCATGTGGGCATTTTAGACACAGTGTTTCACTGGTCTGGGGTAAAGGGTGGAGCGCCTGGGTTCCCGTGCTTCACTACTGTATGGCCTCAAGATGATGTTTGTAGGCACAGCGGCAAATCCATCGGTGGCAATACTCTCATATTGTCATTGCGATGGGAAGATTCCTTATTCGCTAGGAAATGTTTTACTGTGGAAGACGGGTCACCACAAAGCTGTCTCTTTTGTGTTGAGACAAAGTGTGCTGAATTTACCTGCCAGCAGTTGCTTGTCCTCCCTTTCTTTTAAGGTCGATGGAGACGCACGAGTGTAAGGAGAACGGTGAATGGTGGCCGTTCATAACCCAGGATCATCAGAAACCGCAGAGTAAATTTTAGGAACGTAGACGTAGGACAGCGGAGAAAACTTCACTCAGGGACTTCAGTGAACCCTCCTTACAATGCTGAGGCCTGACGCCTAGTGCCTTGGGCAACCCGGCTCCTGCCCTAGGTAGTTTTGTTGAGCGTGCCTCCCTCTGGGGGTGCCTTTTCTCTCCCAGCAATATTGCTCCGTGAAATTCGGCCGATGATGAAAACTATTTGCCATGGGTTTGTCCTTTCACCTCATTGGCCTCATCTTTGATGTACAAATGCTTTTCTACACGGGTGCTGCCTCCCTGAGCTTTCCTTTGTCTTGGCTCAATCGATGCAGATTCCTGTGCTGAATACGCTATGGACTAGCACAGGTGGGTGCTTGTCAGTATACCGGGCACACGCAGCAATTTCGTTTGTCAAGACCCACCTGGCTTGATCAAGGTTCTTTATTCCAGTGAAAACGATTTTTATCCAAATTCTAGAGGAGCACCAGGGTGCCTCTGGGAGCTACACCCGGGCCTGCAGAACAGAGGCTCCGGAGTTTTCATTTTCTGACTAAAATTCTACACGGAATTTCATGGATCTAAGGAAACCGTGAATTGTGGACGTACCAGATTCTCACATCTTCATTGTCTAATGGAAGCTGAAGTTTCCCAGTCTGATCCGGCTGCCACTTCATTTCTGGCAATGACCATTCAATTGTGGACGTTCAGCCTTCTTCGGAATTCTCTTATACCGGCATGTTCCCGCGCCACATTAAGACCACTCGGTGGAGGTTCATGTGACTCAGGACAACTCTATATTTCAGGCGTCTAGAACAAAGGGAATTCACAGAGGTTGATGATCACTTATTAAAGTCCCGTTTCTCTATGATGCCCACTGATGACACTTCTACATCTGAGGGCAAAGAGCTCGTGCAGCATGATATTCTCATTTCAGCCACGCCGCCTGCAGTTTCTTCCTTGCAGAGAAATCTTTCCCAGTGTACTTCTTTAAAATGCTGCAAAATAGTGGGAAAGAAGATTTCGGTTTAGCGTTAACTTTAAACGGGCATAGATACAGGCATGTGGGCATTTTAGACACAGTGTTTCACTGGTCTGGGGTAAAGGGTGGAGCGCCTGGGTTCCCGTGCTTCACTACTGTATGGCCTCAAAATGACGTTTGTAGGCACAGCGGCAAATCCATCGGTGGCAATTCTCTCATATTGTCATTGCGATGGGAAGATTCCTTATTCGCTAGGAAATGTTTTACCGTGGTAGACGGGTCACCACAGAGCTGTCTCTTTTGTGTTGAGACAAAGTGTGCTGAATTTACCTGCCAGCAGTTGCCTGTCCTCCCTTTCTTTTAAGGTTGATGGAGACGCACGAGTGTAAGGAGAACGGTGAATGGTGGCCGTTCATAACCCAGGATCATCAGAAACCGCAGAGTAAATTTTAGGAACGTAGACGTAGGACAGCGGAGAAAACTTCACTCAGGGACTTCAGTGAACCCTCCTTACAATGCTGAGGCCTGACACGCCTAGTGCCTTGGGCAACCCGGCTCCTGCCCTAGGTAGTTTTGTTGAGCGTGCCTCCCTCTGGGGGTGCCTTTTCTCTCCCAGCAATATTGCTCCGTGAAATTCGGCCGATGATGAAAACTATTTGCCATGGGTTTGTCCTTTCACCTCATTGGCCTCATCTTTGATGTACAAATGCTTTTCTACACGGGTGCTGCCTCCCTGAGCTTTCCTTTGTCTTGGCTCAATCGATGCAGATTCCTGTGCTGAATACGCCATGGACTAGCACAGGTGGGTGCTTGTCAGTATACCGGGCACACACAGCAATTTCGTTTGTCAAGACCCACCTGGCTTGATCAAGGTTCTTTATTCCAGTGAAAACGATTTTTATCCAAATTCTAGAGGAGCACCAGGGTGCCTCTGGGAGCTACACCCGGGCCTGCAGAACAGAGGCTCCGGAGTTTTCATTTTCTGACTAAAATTCTACACGGAATTTCATGGATCTAAGGAAACCGTGAATTGTGGACGTACCAGATTCTCACATCTTCATTGTCTAATGGAAGCTGAAGTTTCCCAGTCTGATCCGGCTGCCACTTCATTTCTGGCAATGACCATTCAATTGTGGACGTTCAGCCTTCTTCGGAATTCTCTTATACCGGCATGTTCCCGCGCCACATTAAGACCACTCGGTGGAGGTTCATGTGACTCAGGACAACTCTTTATTTCAGGCGTCTAGAACAAAGGGAATTCACAGAGGTTGATGATCACTTATTAAAGTCCCGTTTCTCTATGATGCCCACTGATGACACTTCTACATCTGAGGGCAAAGAGCTCATGCAGCATGATATTCTCATTTCAGCCACGCCGCCTGCAGTTTCTTCCTTGCAGAGAAATCTTTCCCAGTGTACTTCTTTAAAATGCTGCAAAATAGTGGGAAAGAAGATTTCGGTTTAGCGTTAACTTTAAACGGGCATAGATACAGGCATGTTGGCATTTTAGACACAGTGTTTCACTGGTCTGGGGTAAAGGGTGGAGCGCCTGGGTTCCCGTGCTTCACTACTGTATGGCCTCAAGATGATGTTTGTAGGCACAGCGGCAAATCCATCGGTGGCAATACTCTCATATTGTCATTGCGATGGGAAGATTCCTTATTCGCTAGGAAATGTTTTACTGTGGAAGACGGGTCACCACATAGCTGTCTCTTTTGTGTTGAGACAAAGTGTGCTGAATTTACCTGCCAGCAGTTGCTTGTCCTCCCTTTCTTTTAAGGTCGATGGAGACGCACGAGTGTAAGGAGAACGGTGAATGGTGGCCGTTCATAACCCAGGATCATCAGAAACCGCAGAGTAAATTTTAGGAACGTAGACGTAGGACAGCGGAGAAAACTTCACTCAGGGACTTCAGTGAACCCTCCTTACAATGCTGAGGCCTGACACGCCTAGTGCCTTGGGCAACCCGGCTCCTGCCCTAGGTAGTTTTGTTGAGCGTGCCTCCCTCTGGGGGTGCCTTTTCTCTCCCAGCAATATTGCTCCGTGAAATTCGGCCGATGATGAAAACTATTTGCCATGGGTTTGTCCTTTCACCTCATTGGCCTCATCTTTGATGTACAAATGCTTTTCTACACGGGTGCTGCCTCCCTGAGCTTTCCTTTGTCTTGGCTCAATCGATGCAGATTCCTGTGCTGAATACGCTATGGACTAGCACAGGTGGGTGCTTGTCAGTATACCGGGCACACGCAGCAATTTCGTTTGTCAAGACCCACCTGGCTTGATCAAGGTTCTTTATTCCAGTGAAAACGATTTTTATCCAAATTCTAGAGGAGCACCAGGGTGCCTCTGGGAGCTACACCCGGGCCTGCAGAACAGAGGCTCCGGAGTTTTCATTTTCTGACTAAAATTCTACACGGAATTTCATGGATCTAAGGAAACCGTGAATTGTGGACGTACCAGATTCTCACATCTTCATTGTCTAATGGAAGCTGAAGTTTCCCAGTCTGATCCGGCTGCCACTTCATTTCTGGCAATGACCATTCAATTGTGGACGTTCAGCCTTCTTCGGAATTCTCTTATACCGGCATGTTCCCGCGCCACATTAAGACCACTCGGTGGAGGTTCATGTGACTCAGGACAACTCTTTATTTCAGGCGTCTAGAACAAAGGGAATTCACAGAGGTTGAGGATCACTTATTAAAGTCCCGTTTCTCTATGATGCCCACTGATGACACTTCTACATCTGAGGGCAAAGAGCTCGTGCAGCATGATATTCTCATTTCAGCCACGCCGCCTGCAGTTTCTTCCTTGCAGAGAAATCTTTCCCAGTGTACTTCTTTAAAATGCTGCAAAATAGTGGGAAAGAAGATTTCGGTTTAGCGTTAACTTTAAACGGGCATAGATACAGGCATGTGGGCATTTTAGACACAGTGTTTCACTGGTCTGGGGTAAAGGGTGGAGCGCCTGGGTTCCCGTGCTTCACTACTGTATGGCCTCAAGATGACGTTTGTAGGCACAGCGGCGAACCATCGGTGGCAATTCTCTCATATTGTCATTGCGATGGGAAGATTCCTTATTCGCTAGGAAATGTTTTACCGTGGTAGACGGGTCACCACAGAGCTGTCTCTTTTGTGTTGAGACAAAGTGTGCTGAATTTACCTGCCAGCAGTTGCCTGTCCTCCCTTTCTTTTAAGGTCGATGGAGACGCACGAGTGTAAGGAGAACGGTGAATGGTGGCCGTTCATAACCCAGGATCATCAGAAACCGCAGAGTAAATTTTAGGAACGTAGACGTAGGACAGCGGAGAAAACTTCACTCAGGGACTTCAGTGAACCCTCCTTACAATGCTGAGGCCTGACACGCCTAGTGCCTTGGGCAACCCGGCTCCTGCCCTAGGTAGTTTTGTTGAGCGTGCCTCCCTCTGGGGGTGCCTTTTCTCTCCCAGCAATATTGCTCGGTGAAATTCGGCCGATGATGAAAACTATTTGCCATGGGTTTGTCCTTTCACCTCATTGGCCTCATCTTTGATGTACAAATGCTTTTCTACACGGGTGCTGCCTCCCTGAGCTTTCCTTTGTCTTGGCTCAATCGATGCAGATTCCTGTGCTGAATACGCTATGGACTAGCACAGGTGGGTGCTTGTCAGTATACCGGGCACATGCAGCAATTTCGTTTGTCAAGACCCACCTGGCTTGATCAAGGTTCTTTATTCCAGTGAAAACGATTTTTATCCAAATTCTAGAGGAGCACCAGGGTGCCTCTGGGAGCTACACCCGGGCCTGCAGAACAGAGGCTCCGGAGTTTTCATTTTCTGACTAAAATTCTACACGGAATTTCATGGATCTAAGGAAACCGTGAATTGTGGACGTACCAGATTCTCACATCTTCATTGTCTAATGGAAGCTGAAGTTTCCCAGTCTGATCCGGCTGCCACTTCATTTCTGGCAATGACCATTCAATTGTGGACCTTCAGCCTTCTTCGGAATTCTCTTATACCGGCATGTTCCCGCGCCACATTAAGACCACTCAGTGGAGGTTCATGTGACTCAGGACAACTCTTTATTTCAGGCGCCTAGAACAAAGGGAATTCACAGAGGTTGAGGATCACTTATTAAAGTCCCGTTTCTCTATGATGCCCACTGATGACACTTCTACATCTGAGGGCAAAGAGCTCGTGCAGCATGATATTCTCATTTCAGCCACGCCGCCTGCAGTTTCTTCCTTGCAGAGAAATCTTTCCCAGTGTACTTCTTTAAAATGCTGCAAAATAGTGGGAAAGAAGATTTCGGTTTAGCGTTAACTTTAAACGGGCATAGATACAGGCATGTGGGCATTTTAGACACAGTGTTTCACTGGTCTGGGGTAAAGGGTAGAGCGCCTGGGTTCCCGTGCTTCACTACTGTATGGCCTCAAGATGATGTTTGTAGGCACAGCGGCAAATCCATCGGTGGCAATACCCTCATATTGTCATTGCGATGGGAAGATTCCTTATTCGCTAGGAAATGTTTTACCGTGGAAACAGGTCACCACATAGCTGTCTCTTTTTTGTTGAGACAAAGTGTGCTGAATTTACCTGCCAGCAGTTGCCTGTCCTCTCTTTCTTTTAAGGTCGATGGAGACGCACGAGTGTAAGGAGAACGGTGAATGGTGGCCGTTCATAACCCAGGATCATCAGAAACCGCAGAGTAAATTTTAGGAACGTAGACGTAGGACAGCGGAGAAAACTTCACTCAGGGACTTCAGTGAACCCTACTTACAATGCTGAGGCCTGACACACCTAGTGCCTTGGGCAACCCGGCTCCTGCCCCAGGTAGTTTTGTTGAGCGTGCCTCCCTCTGGGGGTGCCTTTTCTCTCCCAGCAATATTGCTCCGTGAAATTCGGCCGATGATGAAAACTATTTGCCATGGGTTTGTCCTTTCACCTCATTGGCCTCATCTTTGAAGTACAAATGCTTTTCTACACGGGTGCTGCCTCCCTGAGCGTTCCTTTGTCTTGGCTCAATCGATGCAGATTCCTGTGCTGAATACGCCATGGACTAGCACAGGTGGGTGCTTGTCAGTATACCGGGCACACGCAGCAATTTCGTTTGTCAAGACCCACCTGGCTTGATCAAGGTTCTTTATTCCAGTGAAAACGATTTTTATCCAAATTCTAGAGGAGCACCAGGGTGCCTCTGGGAGCTACACCCGGGTCTGCAGAACAGAGGCTCCGGAGTTTTCATTTTCTGACTAAAATTCTACACGGAATTTCATGGATCTAAGGAAACCGTGAATTGTGGACGTACCAGATTCTCACATCTTCATTGTCTAATGGAAGCTGAAGTTTCCCAGTCTGATCCGGCTGCCACTTCATTTCTGGCAATGACCATTCAATTGTGGACGTTCAGCCTTCTTCGGAATTCTCTTATACCGGCATGTTCCCGCGCCACATTAAGACCACTCGGTGGAGGTTCATGTGACTCAGGACAACTCTTTATTTCAGGCGTCTAGAACAAAGGGAATTCACAGAGGTTGAGGATCACTTATTAAAGTCCCGTTTCTCTATGATGCCCACTGATGACACTTCTACATCTGAGGGCAAAGAGCTCGTGCAGCATGATATTCTCATTTCAGCCACGCCGCCTGCAGTTTCTTCCTTGCAGAGAAATCTTTCCCAGTGTACTTCTTTAAAATGCTGCAAAATAGTGGGAAAGAAGATTTCGGTTTAGCGTTAACTTTAAACGGGCATAGATACAGGCATGTGGGCATTTTAGACACAGTGTTTCACTGGTCTGGGGTAAAGGGTGGAGCGCCTGGGTTCCCGTGCTTCACTACTGTATGGCCTCAAGATGATGTTTGTAGGCACAGCGGCAAATCCATCGGTGGCAATACTCTCATATTGTCATTGCGATGGGAAGATTCCTTATTCGCTAGGAAATGTTTTACCGTGGAAGACGGGTCACCACAGAGCTGTCTCTTTTGTGTTGAGACAAAGTGTGCTGAATTTACCTGCCAGCAGTTGCCTGTCCTCCCTTTCTTTTAAGGTCGATGGAGACGCACGAGTGTAAGGAGAACGGTGAATGGTGGCCGTTCATAACCCAGGATCATCAGAAACCGCAGAGTAAATTTTAGGAACGTAGACGTTGGACAGCGGAGAAAACTTCACTCAGGGACTTCAGTGAACCCTCCTTACAATGCTGAGGCCTGACACGCCTAGTGCCTTGGGCAACCCGGCTCCTGCCCCAGGTAGTTTTGTTGAGCGTGCCTCCCTCTGGGGATGCCTTTTCTCTCCCAGCAATATTGCTCCGTGAAATTTGGCCGATGATGAAAACTATTTGCCATGGGTTTGTCCTTTCACCTCATTGGCCTCATCTTTGAAGTACAAATGCTTTTCTACACGGGTGCTGCCTCCCTGAGCTTTCCTTTGTCTTGGCTCAATGGATGCAGATTCCTGTGCTGAATACGCCATGGACTAGCACAGGTGGGTGCTTGTCAGTATACCGGGCACACGCAGCAATTTCGTTTGTCAAGACCCACCTGGCTTGATCAAGGTTCTTTATTCCAGTGAAAACGATTTTTATCCAAATTCTAGAGGAGCACCAGGGTGCCTCTGGGAGCTACACCCGGGACTGCAGAACAGAGGCTCCGGAGTTTTCATTTTCTGACTAAAATTCTACACGGAATTTCATGGATCTAAGGAAACCGTGAATTGTGGACGTACCAGATTCTCACATCTTCATTGTCTAATGGAAGCTGAAGTTTCCCAGTCTGATCCGGCTGCCACTTCATTTCTGGCAATGACCATTCAATTGTGGACGTTCAGCCTTCTTCGGAATTCTCTTATACCGGCATGTTCCCGCGCCACATTAAGACCACTCGGTGGAGGTTCATGTGACTCAGGACAACTCTTTATTTCAGGCGTCTAGAACAAAGGGAATTCACAGAGGTTGAGGATCACTTATTAAAGTCCCGTTTCTCTATGATGCCCACTGATGACACTTCTACATCTGAGGGCAAAGAACTCGTGCAGCATGATATTCTCATTTCAGCCACGCCGCCTGCAGTTTCTTCCTTGCAGAGAAATCTTTCCCAGTGTACTTCTTTAAAATGCTGCAAAATAGTGGGAAAGAAGATTTCGGTTTAGCGTTAACTTTAAACGGGCATAGATACAGGCATGTGGGCATTTTAGACACAGTGTTTCACTGGTCTGGGGTAAAGGGTGGAGCGCCTGGGTTCCCGTGCTTCACTACTGTATGGCCTCAAGATGATGTTTGTAGGCACAGCGGCAAATCCATCGGTGGCAATACTCTCATATTGTCATTGCGATGGGAAGATTCCTTATTCGCTAGGAAATGTTTTACCGTGGAAGACGGGTCACCACAGAGCTGTCTCTTTTGTGTTGAGACAAAGTGTGCTGAATTTACCTGCCAGCAGTTGCCTGTCCTCCCTTTCTTTTAAGGTCGATGGAGACGCACGAGTGTAAGGAGAACGGTGAATGGTGGCCGTTCATAACCCAGGATCATCAGAAACCGCAGAGTAAATTTTAGGAACGTAGACGTAGGACAGCGGAGAAAACTTCACTCAGGGACTTCAGTGAACCCTCCTTACAATGCTGAGGCCTGACACGCCTAGTGCCTTGGGCAACACGGCTCCTGCCCCAGGTAGTTTTGTTGAGCGTGCCTCCCTCTGGGGGTGCCTTTTCTCTCCCAGCAATATTGCTCCGTGAAATTCGGCCGATGATGAAAACTATTTGCCATGGGTTTGTCCTTTCACCTCATTGGCCTCATCTTTGAAGTACAAATGCTTTTCTACACGGGTGCTGCCTCCCTGAGCGTTCCTTTGTCTTGGCTCAATCGATGCAGATTCCTGTACTGAATACGCCATGGACTAGCACAGGTGGGTGCTTGTCAGTATACCGGGCACACGCAGCAATTTCGTTTGTCAAGACCCACCTGGCTTGATCAAGGTTCTTTATTCCAGTGAAAACGATTTTTATCCAAATTCTAGAGGAGCACCAGGGTGCCTCTGGGAGCTACACCTGGGCCTGCAGAACAGAGGCTCCGGAGTTTTCATTTTCTGACTAAAATTCTACACGGAATTTCATGGATCTAAGGAAACCGTGAATTGTGGACGTACCAGATTCTCACATCTTCATTGTCTAATGGAAGCTGAAGTTTCCCAGTCTGATCCGGCTGCCACTTCATTTCTGGCAATGACCATCCAATTGTGGACGTTCAGCCTTCTTCGGAATTCTCTTATACCGGCATGTTCCCGCGCCACATTAAGACCACTCGGTGGAGGTTCATGTGACTCAGGACAACTCTTTATTTCAGGTGTCTAGAACAAAGGGAATTCACAGAGGTTGATGATCACTTATTAAAGTCCCGTTTCTCTATGATGCCCACTGATGACACTTCTACATCTGAGGGCAAAGAGCTCGTGCAGCATGATATTCTCATTTCAGCCACGCCGCCTGCAGTTTCTTACTTGCAGAGAAATCTTTCCCAGTGTACTTCTTTAAAATGCTGCAAAATAGTGGGAAAGAAGATTTCGGTTTAGCGTTAACTTTAAACGGGCATAGATACAGGCATGTGGGCATTTTAGACACAGTGTTTCACTGGTCTGGGGTAAAGGGTGGAGCGCCTGGGTTCCCGTGCTTCACTACTGTATGGCCTCAAGATGATGTTTGTAGGCACAGCGGCAAATCCATCGGTGGCAATACTCTCATATTGTCATTGCGATGGGAAGATTCCTTATTCGCTAGGAAATGTTTTACCGTGGAAGACGGGTCACCACAGAGCTGTCTCTTTTGTGTTGAGACAAAGTGTGCTGAATTTACCTGCCAGCAGTTGCCTGTCCTCCCTTTCTTTTAAGGTTGATGGAGACGCACGAGTGTAAGGAGAACGGTGAATGGTGGCCGTTCATAACCCAGGATCATCAGAAACCGCAGAGTAAATTTTAGGAACGTAGACGTAGGACAGCGGAGAAAACTTCACTCAGGGACTTCAGTGAACCCTCCTTACAATGCTGAGGCCTGACACGCCTAGTGCCTTGGGCAACACGGCTCCTGCCCCAGGTAGTTTTGTTGAGCGTGCCTCCCTCTGGGGGTGCCTTTTCTCTCCCAGCAATATTGCTCCGTGAAATTCGGCCGATGATGAAAACTATTTGCCATGGGTTTGTCCTTTCACCTCATTGGCCTCATCTTTGATGTACAAATGCTTTTCTACACGGGTGCTGCCTCCCTGAGCTTTCCTTTGTCTTGGCTCAATCGATGCAGATTCCTGTGCTGAATACGCTATGGACTAGCACAGGTGGGTGCTTGTCAGTATACCGGGCACACGCAGCAATTTCGTTTGTCAAGACCCACTTGGCTTGATCAAGGTTCTTTATTCCAGTGAAAACGATTTTTATCCAAATTCTAGAGGAGCACCAGTGTGCCTCTGGGAGCTACACCCGGGCCTGCAGAACAGAGGCTCCGGAGTTTTCATTTTCTGACTAAAATTCTACACGGAATTTCATGGATCTAAGGAAACCGTGAATTGTGGACGTACCAGATTCTCACATCTTCATTGTCTAATGGAAGCTGAAGTTTCCCAGTCTGATCCGGCTGCCACTTCATTTCTGGCAATGACCATTCAATTGTGGACATTCAGCTTTCTTCGGAATTCTCTTATACCGGCATGTTCCCGCGCCACATTAAGACCACTCGGTGGAGGTTCATGTGACTCAGGACAACTCTTTATTTCAGGCGTCTAGAACAAAGGGAATTCACAGAGGTTGATGATCACTTATTAAAGTCCCGTTTCTCTATGATGCCCACTGATGACACTTCTACATCTGAGGGCAAAGAGCTCGTGCAGCATGATATTCTCATTTCAGCCACGCCGCCTGCAGTTTCTTCCTTGCAGAGAAATCTTTCCCAGTGTACTTCTTTAAAATGCTGCAAAATAGTGGGAAAGAAGATTTCGGTTTAGCGTTAACTTTAAACGGGCATAGATACAGGCATGTGGGCATGTTAGACACAGTGTTTCACTGGTCTGGGGTAAAGGGTGGAGCGCCTGGGTTCCCGTGCTTCACTACTGTATGGCCTCAAGATGACGTTTGTAGGCACAGCGGCAAATCCATCGGTGGCAATTCTCTCATATTGTCATTGCGATGGGAAGATTCCTTATTCGCTAGGAAATGTTTTACCGTGGTAGACGGGTCACCACAGAGCTGTCTCTTTTGTGTTGAGACAAAGTGTGCTGAATTTACCTGCCAGCAGTTGCCTGTCCTCCATTTCTTTTAAGGTCGATGGAGACGCACGAGTGTAAGGAGAACGGTGAATGGTGGCCGTTCATAACCCAGGATCATCAGAAACCGCAGAGTAAATTTTAGGAACGTAGACGTAGGACAGCGGAGAAAACTTCACTCAGGGACTTCAGTGAACCCTCCTTACAATGCTGAGGCCTGACACGCCTAGTGCCTTGGGCAACCCGGCTCCTGCCCTAGGTAGTTTTGTTGAGCGTGCCTCCCTCTGGGGGTGCCTTTTCTCTCCCAGCAATATTGCTCCGTGAAATTCGGCCGATGATGAAAACTATTTGCCATGGGTTTGTCCTTTCACCTCATTGGCCTCATCTTTGATGTACAAATGCTTTTCTACACGGGTGCTGCCTCCCTGAGCTTTCCTTTGTCTTGGCTCAATCGATGCAGATTCCTGTGCTGAATACGCCATGGACTAGCACAGGTGGGTGCTTGTCAGTATACCGGGCACACGCAGCAATTTCGTTTGTCAAGACCCACCTGGCTTGATCAAGGTTCTTTATTCCAGTGAAAACGATTTTTATCCAAATTCTAGAGGAGCACCAGGGTGCCTCTGGGAGCTACACCCGGGCCTGCAGAACAGAGGCTCCGGAGTTTTCATTTTCTGACTAAAATTCTACACGGAATTTCATGGATCTAAGGAAACCGTGAATTGTGGACGTACCAGATTCTCACATCTTCATTGTCTAATGGAAGCTGAAGTTTCCCAGTCTGATCCGGCTGCCACTTCATTTCTGGCAATGACCATTCAATTGTGGACGTTCAGCCTTCTTCGGAATTCTCTTATACCGGCATGTTCCCACGCCACATTAAGACCACTCGGTGGAGGTTCATGTGACTCAGGACAACTCTTTATTTCAGGCGTCTAGAACAAAGGGAATTCACAGAGGTTGATGATCACTTATTAAAGTCCCGTTTCTCTATGATGCCCACTGATGACACTTCTACATCTGAGGGCAAAGAGCTCATGCAGCATGATATTCTCATTTCAGCCACGCCGCCTGCAGTTTCTTCCTTGCAGAGAAATCTTTCCCAGTGTACTTCTTTAAAATGCTGCAAAATAGTGGGAAAGAAGATTTCGGTTTAGCGTTAACTTTAAACGGGCATAGATACAGGCATGTGGGCATTTTAGACACAGTGTTTCACTGGTCTGGGGTAAAGGGTGGAGCGCCTGGGTTCCCGTGCTTCACTACTGTATGGCCTCAAGATGATGTTTGTAGGCACAGCGGCAAATCCATCGGTGGCAATACTCTCATATTGTCATTGCGATGGGAAGATTCCTTATTCGCTAGGAAATGTTTTACTGTGGAAGACGGGTCACCACATAGCTGTCTCTTTTGTGTTGAGACAAAGTGTGCTGAATTTACCTGCCAGCAGTTGCTTGTCCTCCCTTTCTTTTAAGGTCGATGGAGACGCACGAGTGTAAGGAGAACGGTGAATGGTGGCCGTTCATAACCCAGGATCATCAGAAACCGCAGAGTAAATTTTAGGAACGTAGACGTAGGACAGCGGAGAAAACTTCACTCAGGGACTTCAGTGAACCCTCCTTACAATGCTGAGGCCTGACACGCCTAGTGCCTTGGGCAACCCGGCTCCTGCCCCAGGTAGTTTTGTTGAGCGTGCCTCCCTCTGGGGGTGCCTTTTCTCTCCCAGCAATATTGCTCCGTGAAATTCGGCCGATGATGAAAACTATTTGCCATGGGTTTGTCCTTTCACCTCATTGGCCTCATCTTTGAAGTACAAATGCTTTTCTACACGGGTGCTGCCTCCCTGAGCGTTCCTTTGTCTTGGCTCAATCGATGCAGATTCCTGTGCTGAATACGCCATGGACTAGCACAGGTGGGTGCTTGTCAGTATACCGGGCACACGCAGCAATTTCGTTTGTCAAGACCCACCTGGCTTGATCAAGGTTCTTTATTCCAGTGAAAACGATTTTTATCGAAATTCTAGAGGAGCACCAGGGTGCCTCTGGGAGCTACACCCGGGCCTGCAGAACAGAGGCTCCGGAGTTTTCATTTTCTGACTAAAATTCTACACGGAATTTCATGGATCTAAGGAAACCGTGAATTGTGGACGTACCAGATTCTCACATCTTCATTGTCTAATGGAAGCTGAAGTTTCCCAGTCTGATCCGGCTGCCACTTCATTTCTGGCAATGACCATTCAATTGTGGACGTTCAGCCTTCTTCGGAATTCTCTTATACCGGCATGTTCCCGCGCCACATTAAGACCACTCGGTGGAGGTTCATGTGACTCAGGACAACTCTTTATTTCAGGCGTCTAGAACAAAGGGAATTCACAGAGGTTGATGATCACTTATTAAAGTCCCGTTTCTCTATGATGCCCACTGATGACACTTCTACATCTGAGGGCAAAGAGCTCGTGCAGCATGATATTCTCATTTCAGCCACGCCGCCTGCAGTTTCTTCCTTGCAGAGAAATCTTTCCCAGTGTACTTCTTTAAAATGCTGCAAAATAGTGGGAAAGAAGATTTCGGTTTAGCGTTAACTTTAAACGGGCATAGATACAGGCATGTGGGCATTTTAGACACAGTGTTTCACTGGTCTGGGGTAAAGGGTGGAGCGCCTGGGTTCCCGTACTTCACTACTGTATGGCCTCAAGATGATGTTTGTAGGCACAGCGGCAAATCCATCGGTGGCAATACTCTCATATTGTCATTGCGATGGGAAGATTCCTTATTCGCTAGGAAATGTTTTACCGTGGAAGACGGGTCACCACAGAGCTGTCTCTTTTGTGTTGAGACAAAGTGTGCTGAATTTACCTGCCAGCAGTTGCCTGTCCTCCCTTTCTTTTAAGGTCGATGGAGACGCACGAGTGTAAGGAGAACGGTGAATGGTGGCCGTTCATAACCCAGGATCATCAGAAACCGCAGAGTAAATTTTAGGAACGTAGACGTAGGACAGCGGAGAAAACTTCACTCAGGGACTTCAGTGAACCCTCCTTACAATGCTGAGGCCTGACACGCCTAGTGCCTTGGGCAACACGGCTCCTGCCCCAGGTAGTTTTGTTGAGCGTGCCTCCCTCTGGGGGTGCCTTTTCTCTCCCAGCAATATTGCTCCGTGAAATTCGGCCGATGATGAAAACTATTTGCCATGGGTTTGTCCTTTCACCTCATTGGCCTCATCTTTGAAGTACAAATGCTTTTCTACACGGGTGCTGCCTCCCTGAGCGTTCCTTTGTCTTGGCTCAATCGATGCAGATTCCTGTGCTGAATACGCCATGGACTAGCACAGGTGGGTGCTTGTCAGTATACCGGGCACACGCAGCAATTTCGTTTGTCAAGACCCACCTGGCTTGATCAAGGTTCTTTATTCCAGTGAAAACGATTTTTATCCAAATTCTAGAGGAGCACCAGGGTGCCTCTGGGAGCTACACCCGGGCCTGCAGAACAGAGGCTCCGGAGTTTTCATTTTCTGACTAAAATTCTACACGGAATTTCATGGATCTAAGGAAACCGTGAATTGTGGACGTACCAGATTCTCACATCTTCATTGTCTAATGGAAGCTGAAGTTTCCCAGTCTGATCCGGCTGCCACTTCATTTCTGGCAATGACCATTCAATTGTGGACGTTCAGCCTTCTTCGGAATTCTCTTATACCGGCATGTTCCCGCGCCACATTAAGACCACTCGGTGGAGGTTCATGTGACTCAGGACAACTCTTTATTTCAGGCGTCTAGAACAAAGGGAATTCACAGAGGTTGATGATCACTTATTAAAGTCCCGTTTCTCTATGATGCCCACTGATGACACTTCTACATCTGAGGGCAAAGAGCTCGTGCAGCATGATATTCTCATTTCAGCCACGCCGCCTGCAGTTTCTTCCTTGCAGAGAAATCTTTCCCAGTGTACTTCTTTAAAATGCTGCAAAATAGTGGGAAAGAAGATTTCGGTTTAGCGTTAACTTTAAACGGGCATAGATACAGGCATGTGGGCATTTTAGACACAGTGTTTCACTGGTCTGGGGTAAAGGGTGGAGCGCCTGGGTTCCCGTGCTTCACTACTGTATGGCCTCAAGATGATGTTTGTAGGCACAGCGGCAAATCCATCGGTGGCAATACTCTCATATTGTCATTGCGATGGGAAGATTCCTTATTCGCTAGGAAATGTTTTACCGTGGAAGACGGGTCACCACAGAGCTGTCTCTTTTGTGTTGAGACAAAGTGTGCTGAATTTACCTGCCAGCAGTTGCCTGTCCTCCCTTTCTTTTAAGGTCGATGGAGACGCACGAGTGTAAGGAGAACGGTGAATGGTGGCCGTTCATAACCCAGGATCATCAGAAACCGCAGAGTAAATTTTAGGAACGTAGACGTAGGACAGCGGAGAAAACTTCACTCAGGGACTTCAGTGAACCCTCCTTACAATGCTGAGGCCTGACACGCCTAGTGCCTTGGGCAACACGGCTCCTGCCCCAGGTAGTTTTGTTGAGCGTGCCTCCCTCTGGGGGTGCCTTTTCTCTCCCAGCAATATTGCTCCGTGAAATTCGGCCGATGATGAAAACTATTTGCCATGGGTTTGTCCTTTCACCTCATTGGCCTCATCTTTGATGTACAAATGCTTTTCTACACGGGTGCTGCCTCCCTGAGCTTTCCTTTGTCTTGGCTCAATCGATGCAGATTCCTGTGCTGAATACGCCATGGACTAGCACAGGTGGGTGCTTGTCAGTATACCGGGCACACGCAGCAATTTCGTTTGTCAAGACCCACCTGGCTTGATCAAGGTTCTTTATTCCAGTGAAAACGATTTTTATCCAAATTCTAGAGGAGCACCAGGGTGCCTCTGGGAGCTACACCCGGGCCTGCAGAACAGAGGCTCCGGAGTTTTCATTTTCTGACTAAAATTCTACACGGAATTTCATGGATCTAAGGAAACCGTGAATTGTGGACGTACCAGATTCTCACATCTTCATTGTCTAATGGAAGCTGAAGTTTCCCAGTCTGATCCGGCTGCCACTTCATTTCTGGCAATGACCATTCAATTGTGGACGTTCAGCCTTCTTCGGAATTCTCTTATACCGGCATGTTCCCACGCCACATTAAGACCACTCGGTGGAGGTTCATGTGACTCAGGACAACTCTTTATTTCAGGCGTCTAGAACAAAGGGAATTCACAGAGGTTGATGATCACTTATTAAAGTCCCGTTTCTCTATGATGCCCACTGATGACACTTCTACATCTGAGGGCAAAGAGCTCATGCAGCATGATATTCTCATTTCAGCCACGCCGCCTGCAGTTTCTTCCTTGCAGAGAAATCTTTCCCAGTGTACTTCTTTAAAATGCTGCAAAATAGTGGGAAAGAAGATTTCGGTTTAGCGTTAACTTTAAACGGGCATAGATACAGGCATGTGGGCATTTTAGACACAGTGTTTCACTGGTCTGGGGTAAAGGGTGGAGCGCCTGGGTTCCCGTGCTTCACTACTGTATGGCCTCAAGATGATGTTTGTAGGCACAGCGGCAAATCCATCGGTGGCAATACTCTCATATTGTCATTGCGATGGGAAGATTCCTTATTCGCTAGGAAATGTTTTACTGTGGAAGACGGGTCACCACATAGCTGTCTCTTTTGTGTTGAGACAAAGTGTGCTGAATTTACCTGCCAGCAGTTGCTTGTCCTCCCTTTCTTTTAAGGTCGATGGAGACGCACGAGTGTAAGGAGAACGGTGAATGGTGGCCGTTCATAACCCAGGATCATCAGAAACCGCAGAGTAAATTTTAGGAACGTAGACGTAGGACAGCGGAGAAAACTTCACTCAGGGACTTCAGTGAACCCTCCTTACAATGCTGAGGCCTGACACGCCTAGTGCCTTGGGCAACACGGCTCCTGCCCCAGGTAGTTTTGTTGAGCGTGCCTCCCTCTGGGGGTGCCTTTTCTCTCCCAGCAATATTGCTCCGTGAAATTCGGCCGATGATGAAAACTATTTGCCATGGGTTTGTCCTTTCACCTCATTGGCCTCATCTTTGAAGTACAAATGCTTTTCTACACGGGTGCTGCCTCCCTGAGCGTTCCTTTGTCTTGGCTCAATCGATGCAGATTCCTGTGCTGAATACGCCATGGACTAGCACAGGTGGGTGCTTGTCAGTATACCGGGCACACGCAGCAATTTCGTTTGTCAAGACCCACCTGGCTTGATCAAGGTTCTTTATTCCAGTGAAAACGATTTTTATCCAAATTCTAGAGGAGCACCAGGGTGCCTCTGGGAGCTACACCCGGGCCTGCAGAACAGAGGCTCCGGAGTTTTCATTTTCTGACTAAAATTCTACACGGAATTTCATGGATCTAAGGAAACCGTGAATTGTGGACGTACCAGATTCTCACATCTTCATTGTCTAATGGAAGCTGAAGTTTCCCAGTCTGATCCGGCTGCCACTTCATTTCTGGCAATGACCATTCAATTGTGGACGTTCAGCCTTCTTCGGAATTCTCTTATACCGGCATGTTCCCGCGCCACATTAAGACCACTCGGTGGAGGTTCATGTGACTCAGGACAACTCTTTATTTCAGGCGTCTAGAACAAAGGGAATTCACAGAGGTTGATGATCACTTATTAAAGTCCCGTTTCTCTATGATGCCCACTGATGACACTTCTACATCTGAGGGCAAAGAGCTCGTGCAGCATGATATTCTCATTTCAGCCACGCCGCCTGCAGTTTCTTCCTTGCAGAGAAATCTTTCCCAGTGTACTTCTTTAAAATGCTGCAAAATAGTGGGAAAGAAGATTTCGGTTTAGCGTTAACTTTAAACGGGCATAGATACAGGCATGTGGGCATTTTAGACACAGTGTTTCACTGGTCTGGGGTAAAGGGTGGAGCGCCTGGGTTCCCGTGCTTCACTACTGTATGGCCTCAAGATGATGTTTGTAGGCACAGCGGCAAATCCATCGGTGGCAATACTCTCATATTGTCATTGCGATGGGAAGATTCCTTATTCGCTAGGAAATGTTTTACCGTGGAAGACGGGTCACCACAGAGCTGTCTCTTTTGTGTTGAGACAAAGTGTGCTGAATTTACCTGCCAGCAGTTGCCTGTCCTCCCTTTCTTTTAAGGTCGATGGAGACGCACGAGTGTAAGGAGAACGGTGAATGGTGGCCGTTCATAACCCAGGATCATCAGAAACCGCAGAGTAAATTTTAGGAACGTAGACGTAGGACAGCGGAGAAAACTTCACTCAGGGACTTCAGTGAACCCTCCTTACAATGCTGAGGCCTGACACGCCTAGTGCCTTGGGCAACACGGCTCCTGCCCCAGGTAGTTTTGTTGAGCGTGCCTCCCTCTGGGGGTGCCTTTTCTCTCCCAGCAATATTGCTCCGTGAAATTCGGCCGATGATGAAAACTATTTGCCATGGGTTTGTCCTTTCACCTCATTGGCCTCATCTTTGATGTACAAATGCTTTTCTACACGGGTGCTGCCTCCCTGAGCTTTCCTTTGTCTTGGCTCAATCGATGCAGATTCCTGTGCTGAATACGCCATGGACTAGCACAGGTGGGTGCTTGTCAGTATACCGGGCACACGCAGCAATTTCGTTTGTCAAGACCCACCTGGCTTGATCAAGGTTCTTTATTCCAGTGAAAACGATTTTTATCCAAATTCTAGAGGAGCACCAGGGTGCCTCTGGGAGCTACACCCGGGCCTGCAGAACAGAGGCTCCGGAGTTTTCATTTTCTGACTAAAATTCTACACGGAATTTCATGGATCTAAGGAAACCGTGAATTGTGGACGTACCAGATTCTCACATCTTCATTGTCTAATGGAAGCTGAAGTTTCCCAGTCTGATCCGGCTGCCACTTCATTTCTGGCAATGACCATTCAATTGTGGACGTTCAGCCTTCTTCGGAATTCTCTTATACCGGCATGTTCCCACGCCACATTAAGACCACTCGGTGGAGGTTCATGTGACTCAGGACAACTCTTTATTTCAGGCGTCTAGAACAAAGGGAATTCACAGAGGTTGATGATCACTTATTAAAGTCCCGTTTCTCTATGATGCCCACTGATGACACTTCTACATCTGAGGGCAAAGAGCTCATGCAGCATGATATTCTCATTTCAGCCACGCCGCCTGCAGTTTCTTCCTTGCAGAGAAATCTTTCCCAGTGTACTTCTTTAAAATGCTGCAAAATAGTGGGAAAGAAGATTTCGGTTTAGCGTTAACTTTAAACGGGCATAGATACAGGCATGTGGGCATTTTAGACACAGTGTTTCACTGGTCTGGGGTAAAGGGTGGAGCGCCTGGGTTCCCGTGCTTCACTACTGTATGGCCTCAAGATGATGTTTGTAGGCACAGCGGCAAATCCATCGGTGGCAATACTCTCATATTGTCATTGCGATGGGAAGATTCCTTATTCGCTAGGAAATGTTTTACTGTGGAAGACGGGTCACCACATAGCTGTCTCTTTTGTGTTGAGACAAAGTGTGCTGAATTTACCTGCCAGCAGTTGCTTGTCCTCCCTTTCTTTTAAGGTCGATGGAGACGCACGAGTGTAAGGAGAACGGTGAATGGTGGCCGTTCATAACCCAGGATCATCAGAAACCGCAGAGTAAATTTTAGGAACGTAGACGTAGGACAGCGGAGAAAACTTCACTCAGGGACTTCAGTGAACCCTCCTTACAATGCTGAGGCCTGACACGCCTAGTGCCTTGGGCAACCCGGCTCCTGCCCCAGGTAGTTTTGTTGAGCGTGCCTCCCTCTGGGGGTGCCTTTTCTCTCCCAGCAATATTGCTCCGTGAAATTCGGCCGATGATGAAAACTATTTGCCATGGGTTTGTCCTTTCACCTCATTGGCCTCATCTTTGAAGTACAAATGCTTTTCTACACGGGTGCTGCCTCCCTGAGCTTTCCTTTGTCTTGGCTCAATCGATGCAGATTCCTGTGCTGAATACGCCATGGACTAGCACAGGTGGGTGCTTGTCAGTATACCGGGCACACGCAGCAATTTCGTTTGTCAAGACCCACCTGGCTTGATCAAGGTTCTTTATTCCAGTGAAAACGATTTTTATCGAAATTCTAGAGGAGCACCAGGGTGCCTCTGGGAGCTACACCCGGGCCTGCAGAACAGAGGCTCCGGAGTTTTCATTTTCTGACTAAAATTCTACACGGAATTTCATGGATCTAAGGAAACCGTGAATTGTGGACGTACCAGATTCTCACATCTTCATTGTCTAATGGAAGCTGAAGTTTCCCAGTCTGATCCGGCTGCCACTTCATTTCTGGCAATGACCATTCAATTGTGGACGTTCAGCCTTCTTCGGAATTCTCTTATACCGGCATGTTCCCGCGCCACATTAAGACCACTCGGTGGAGGTTCATGTGACTCAGGACAACTCTTTATTTCAGGCGTCTAGAACAAAGGGAATTCACAGAGGTTGATGATCACTTATTAAAGTCCCGTTTCTCTATGATGCCCACTGATGACACTTCTACATCTGAGGGCAAAGAGCTCGTGCAGCATGATATTCTCATTTCAGCCACGCCGCCTGCAGTTTCTTCCTTGCAGAGAAATCTTTCCCAGTGTACTTCTTTAAAATGCTGCAAAATAGTGGGAAAGAAGATTTCGGTTTAGCGTTAACTTTAAACGGGCATAGATACAGGCATGTGGGCATTTTAGACACAGTGTTTCACTGGTCTGGGGTAAAGGGTGGAGCGCCTGGGTTCCCGTGCTTCACTACTGTATGGCCTCAAGATGATGTTTGTAGGCACAGCGGCAAATCCATCGGTGGCAATACTCTCATATTGTCATTGCGATGGGAAGATTCCTTATTCGCTAGGAAATGTTTTACCGTGGAAGACGGGTCACCACAGAGCTGTCTCTTTTGTGTTGAGACAAAGTGTGCTGAATTTACCTGCCAGCAGTTGCCTGTCCTCCCTTTCTTTTAAGGTCGATGGAGACGCACGAGTGTAAGGAGAACGGTGAATGGTGGCCGTTCATAACCCAGGATCATCAGAAACCGCAGAGTAAATTTTAGGAACGTAGACGTAGGACAGCGGAGAAAACTTCACTCAGGGACTTCAGTGAACCCTCCTTACAATGCTGAGGCCTGACACGCCTAGTGCCTTGGGCAACACGGCTCCTGCCCCAGGTAGTTTTGTTGAGCGTGCCTCCCTCTGGGGGTGCCTTTTCTCTCCCAGCAATATTGCTCCGTGAAATTCGGCCGATGATGAAAACTATTTGCCATGGGTTTGTCCTTTCACCTCATTGGCCTCATCTTTGAAGTACAAATGCTTTTCTACACGGGTGCTGCCTCCCTGAGCGTTCCTTTGTCTTGGCTCAATCGATGCAGATTCCTGTGCTGAATACGCCATGGACTAGCACAGGTGGGTGCTTGTCAGTATACCGGGCACACGCAGCAATTTCGTTTGTCAAGACCCACCTGGCTTGATCAAGGTTCTTTATTCCAGTGAAAACGATTTTTATCCAAATTCTAGAGGAGCACCAGGGTGCCTCTGGGAGCTACACCCGGGCCTGCAGAACAGAGGCTCCGGAGTTTTCATTTTCTGACTAAAATTCTACACGGAATTTCATGGATCTAAGGAAACCGTGAATTGTGGACGTACCAGATTCTCACATCTTCATTGTCTAATGGAAGCTGAAGTTTCCCAGTCTGATCCGGCTGCCACTTCATTTCTGGCAATGACCATTCAATTGTGGACGTTCAGCCTTCTTCGGAATTCTCTTATACCGGCATGTTCCCGCGCCACATTAAGACCACTCGGTGGAGGTTCATGTGACTCAGGACAACTCTTTATTTCAGGCGTCTAGAACAAAGGGAATTCACAGAGGTTGATGATCACTTATTAAAGTCCCGTTTCTCTATGATGCCCACTGATGACACTTCTACATCTGAGGGCAAAGAGCTCGTGCAGCATGATATTCTCATTTCAGCCACGCCGCCTGCAGTTTCTTCCTTGCAGAGAAATCTTTCCCAGTGTACTTCTTTAAAATGCTGCAAAATAGTGGGAAAGAAGATTTCGGTTTAGCGTTAACTTTAAACGGGCATAGATACAGGCATGTGGGCATTTTAGACACAGTGTTTCACTGGTCTGGGGTAAAGGGTGGAGCGCCTGGGTTCCCGTGCTTCACTACTGTATGGCCTCAAGATGATGTTTGTAGGCACAGCGGCAAATCCATCGGTGGCAATACTCTCATATTGTCATTGCGATGGGAAGATTCCTTATTCGCTAGGAAATGTTTTACCGTGGAAGACGGGTCACCACAGAGCTGTCTCTTTTGTGTTGAGACAAAGTGTGCTGAATTTACCTGCCAGCAGTTGCCTGTCCTCCCTTTCTTTTAAGGTCGATGGAGACGCACGAGTGTAAGGAGAACGGTGAATGGTGGCCGTTCATAACCCAGGATCATCAGAAACCGCAGAGTAAATTTTAGGAACGTAGACGTAGGACAGCGGAGAAAACTTCACTCAGGGACTTCAGTGAACCCTCCTTACAATGCTGAGGCCTGACACGCCTAGTGCCTTGGGCAACACGGCTCCTGCCCCAGGTAGTTTTGTTGAGCGTGCCTCCCTCTGGGGGTGCCTTTTCTCTCCCAGCAATATTGCTCCGTGAAATTCGGCCGATGATGAAAACTATTTGCCATGGGTTTGTCCTTTCACCTCATTGGCCTCATCTTTGAAGTACAAATGCTTTTCTACACGGGTGCTGCCTCCCTGAGCGTTCCTTTGTCTTGGCTCAATCGATGCAGATTCCTGTGCTGAATACGCCATGGACTAGCACAGGTGGGTGCTTGTCAGTATACCGGGCACACGCAGCAATTTCGTTTGTCAAGACCCACTTGGCTTGATCAAGGTTCTTTATTCCAGTGAAAACGATTTTTATCCAAATTCTAGAGGAGCACCAGGGTGCCTCTGGGAGCTACACCCGGGCCTGCAGAACAGAGGCTCCGGAGTTTTCATTTTCTGACTAAAATTCTACACGGAATTTCATGGATCTAAGGAAACCGTGAATTGTGGACGTACCAGATTCTCACATCTTCATTGTCTAATGGAAGCTGAAGTTTCCCAGTCTGATCCGGCTGCCACTTCATTTCTGGCAATGACCATTCAATTGTGGACGTTCAGCCTTCTTCGGAATTCTCTTATACCGGCATGTTCCCGCGCCACATTAAGACCACTCGGTGGAGGTTCATGTGACTCAGGACAACTCTTTATTTCAGGCGTCTAGAACAAAGGGAATTCACAGAGGTTGATGATCACTTATTAAAGTCCCGTTTCTCTATGATGCCCACTGATGACACTTCTACATCTGAGGGCAAAGAGCTCGTGCAGCATGATATTCTCATTTCAGCCACGCCGCCTGCAGTTTCTTCCTTGCAGAGAAATCTTTCCCAGTGTACTTCTTTAAAATGCTGCAAAATAGTGGGAAAGAAGATTTCGGTTTAGCGTTAACTTTAAACGGGCATAGATACAGGCATGTGGGCATTTTAGACACAGTGTTTCACTGGTCTGGGGTAAAGGGTGGAGCGCCTGGGTTCCCGTACTTCACTACTGTATGGCCTCAAGATGATGTTTGTAGGCACAGCGGCAAATCCATCGGTGGCAATACTCTCATATTGTCATTGCGATGGGAAGATTCCTTATTCGCTAGGAAATGTTTTACCGTGGAAGACGGGTCACCACAGAGCTGTCTCTTTTGTGTTGAGACAAAGTGTGCTGAATTTACCTGCCAGCAGTTGCCTGTCCTCCCTTTCTTTTAAGGTCGATGGAGACGCACGAGTGTAAGGAGAACGGTGAATGGTGGCCGTTCATAACCCAGGATCATCAGAAACCGCAGAGTAAATTTTAGGAACGTAGACGTAGGACAGCGGAGAAAACTTCACTCAGGGACTTCAGTGAACCCTCCTTACAATGCTGAGGCCTGACACGCCTAGTGCCTTGGGCAACACGGCTCCTGCCCCAGGTAGTTTTGTTGAGCGTGCCTCCCTCTGGGGGTGCCTTTTCTCTCCCAGCAATATTGCTCCGTGAAATTCGGCCGATGATGAAAACTATTTGCCATGGGTTTGTCCTTTCACCTCATTGGCCTCATCTTTGAAGTACAAATGCTTTTCTACACGGGTGCTGCCTCCCTGAGCGTTCCTTTGTCTTGGCTCAATCGATGCAGATTCCTGTGCTGAATACGCCATGGACTAGCACAGGTGGGTGCTTGTCAGTATACCGGGCACACGCAGCAATTTCGTTTGTCAAGACCCACCTGGCTTGATCAAGGTTCTTTATTCCAGTGAAAACGATTTTTATCCAAATTCTAGAGGAGCACCAGGGTGCCTCTGGGAGCTACACCCGGGCCTGCAGAACAGAGGCTCCGGAGTTTTCATTTTCTGACTAAAATTCTACACGGAATTTCATGGATCTAAGGAAACCGTGAATTGTGGACGTACCAGATTCTCACATCTTCATTGTCTAATGGAAGCTGAAGTTTCCCAGTCTGATCCGGCTGCCACTTCATTTCTGGCAATGACCATTCAATTGTGGACGTTCAGCCTTCTTCGGAATTCTCTTATACCGGCATGTTCCCGCGCCACATTAAGACCACTCGGTGGAGGTTCATGTGACTCAGGACAACTCTTTATTTCAGGCGTCTAGAACAAAGGGAATTCACAGAGGTTGATGATCACTTATTAAAGTCCCGTTTCTCTATGATGCCCACTGATGACACTTCTACATCTGAGGGCAAAGAGCTCGTGCAGCATGATATTCTCATTTCAGCCACGCCGCCTGCAGTTTCTTCCTTGCAGAGAAATCTTTCCCAGTGTACTTCTTTAAAATGCTGCAAAATAGTGGGAAAGAAGATTTCGGTTTAGCGTTAACTTTAAACGGGCATAGATACAGGCATGTGGGCATTTTAGACACAGTGTTTCACTGGTCTGGGGTAAAGGGTGGAGCGCCTGGGTTCCCGTACTTCACTACTGTATGGCCTCAAGATGATGTTTGTAGGCACAGCGGCAAATCCATCGGTGGCAATACTCTCATATTGTCATTGCGATGGGAAGATTCCTTATTCGCTAGGAAATGTTTTACCGTGGAAGACGGGTCACCACAGAGCTGTCTCTTTTGTGTTGAGACAAAGTGTGCTGAATTTACCTGCCAGCAGTTGCCTGTCCTCCCTTTCTTTTAAGGTCGATGGAGACGCACGAGTGTAAGGAGAACGGTGAATGGTGGCCGTTCATAACCCAGGATCATCAGAAACCGCAGAGTAAATTTTAGGAACGTAGACGTAGGACAGCGGAGAAAACTTCACTCAGGGACTTCAGTGAACCCTCCTTACAATGCTGAGGCCTGACACGCCTAGTGCCTTGGGCAACACGGCTCCTGCCCCAGGTAGTTTTGTTGAGCGTGCCTCCCTCTGGGGGTGCCTTTTCTCTCCCAGCAATATTGCTCCGTGAAATTCGGCCGATGATGAAAACTATTTGCCATGGGTTTGTCCTTTCACCTCATTGGCCTCATCTTTGAAGTACAAATGCTTTTCTACACGGGTGCTGCCTCCCTGAGCGTTCCTTTGTCTTGGCTCAATCGATGCAGATTCCTGTGCTGAATACGCCATGGACTAGCACAGGTGGGTGCTTGTCAGTATACCGGGCACACGCAGCAATTTCGTTTGTCAAGACCCACCTGGCTTGATCAAGGTTCTTTATTCCAGTGAAAACGATTTTTATCCAAATTCTAGAGGAGCACCAGGGTGCCTCTGGGAGCTACACCCGGGCCTGCAGAACAGAGGCTCCGGAGTTTTCATTTTCTGACTAAAATTCTACACGGAATTTCATGGATCTAAGGAAACCGTGAATTGTGGACGTACCAGATTCTCACATCTTCATTGTCTAATGGAAGCTGAAGTTTCCCAGTCTGATCCGGCTGCCACTTCATTTCTGGCAATGACCATTCAATTGTGGACGTTCAGCCTTCTTCGGAATTCTCTTATACCGGCATGTTCCCGCGCCACATTAAGACCACTCGGTGGAGGTTCATGTGACTCAGGACAACTCTTTATTTCAGGCGTCTAGAACAAAGGGAATTCACAGAGGTTGATGATCACTTATTAAAGTCCCGTTTCTCTATGATGCCCACTGATGACACTTCTACATCTGAGGGCAAAGAGCTCGTGCAGCATGATATTCTCATTTCAGCCACGCCGCCTGCAGTTTCTTCCTTGCAGAGAAATCTTTCCCAGTGTACTTCTTTAAAATGCTGCAAAATAGTGGGAAAGAAGATTTCGGTTTAGCGTTAACTTTAAACGGGCATAGATACAGGCATGTGGGCATTTTAGACACAGTGTTTCACTGGTCTGGGGTAAAGGGTGGAGCGCCTGGGTTCCCGTGCTTCACTACTGTATGGCCTCAAGATGATGTTTGTAGGCACAGCGGCAAATCCATCGGTGGCAATACTCTCATATTGTCATTGCGATGGGAAGATTCCTTATTCGCTAGGAAATGTTTTACCGTGGAAGACGGGTCACCACAGAGCTGTCTCTTTTGTGTTGAGACAAAGTGTGCTGAATTTACCTGCCAGCAGTTGCCTGTCCTCCCTTTCTTTTAAGGTCGATGGAGACGCACGAGTGTAAGGAGAACGGTGAATGGTGGCCGTTCATAACCCAGGATCATCAGAAACCGCAGAGTAAATTTTAGGAACGTAGACGTAGGACAGCGGAGAAAACTTCACTCAGGGACTTCAGTGAACCCTCCTTACAATGCTGAGGCCTGACACGCCTAGTGCCTTGGGCAACACGGCTCCTGCCCCAGGTAGTTTTGTTGAGCGTGCCTCCCTCTGGGGGTGCCTTTTCTCTCCCAGCAATATTGCTCCGTGAAATTCGGCCGATGATGAAAACTATTTGCCATGGGTTTGTCCTTTCACCTCATTGGCCTCATCTTTGAAGTACAAATGCTTTTCTACACGGGTGCTGCCTCCCTGAGCGTTCCTTTGTCTTGGCTCAATCGATGCAGATTCCTGTGCTGAATACGCCATGGACTAGCACAGGTGGGTGCTTGTCAGTATACCGGGCACACGCAGCAATTTCGTTTGTCAAGACCCACTTGGCTTGATCAAGGTTCTTTATTCCAGTGAAAACGATTTTTATCCAAATTCTAGAGGAGCACCAGGGTGCCTCTGGGAGCTACACCCGGGCCTGCAGAACAGAGGCTCCGGAGTTTTCATTTTCTGACTAAAATTCTACACGGAATTTCATGGATCTAAGGAAACCGTGAATTGTGGACGTACCAGATTCTCACATCTTCATTGTCTAATGGAAGCTGAAGTTTCCCAGTCTGATCCGGCTGCCACTTCATTTCTGGCAATGACCATTCAATTGTGGACGTTCAGCCTTCTTCGGAATTCTCTTATACCGGCATGTTCCCGCGCCACATTAAGACCACTCGGTGGAGGTTCATGTGACTCAGGACAACTCTTTATTTCAGGCGTCTAGAACAAAGGGAATTCACAGAGGTTGATGATCACTTATTAAAGTCCCGTTTCTCTATGATGCCCACTGATGACACTTCTACATCTGAGGGCAAAGAGCTCGTGCAGCATGATATTCTCATTTCAGCCACGCCGCCTGCAGTTTCTTCCTTGCAGAGAAATCTTTCCCAGTGTACTTCTTTAAAATGCTGCAAAATAGTGGGAAAGAAGATTTCGGTTTAGCGTTAACTTTAAACGGGCATAGATACAGGCATGTGGGCATTTTAGACACAGTGTTTCACTGGTCTGGGGTAAAGGGTGGAGCGCCTGGGTTCCCGTGCTTCACTACTGTATGGCCTCAAGATGATGTTTGTAGGCACAGCGGCAAATCCATCGGTGGCAATACTCTCATATTGTCATTGCGATGGGAAGATTCCTTATTCGCTAGGAAATGTTTTACCGTGGAAGACGGGTCACCACAGAGCTGTCTCTTTTGTGTTGAGACAAAGTGTGCTGAATTTACCTGCCAGCAGTTGCCTGTCCTCCCTTTCTTTTAAGGTCGATGGAGACGCACGAGTGTAAGGAGAACGGTGAATGGTTTCCGTTCATAACCCAGGATCATCAGAAACCGCAGAGTAAATTTTAGGAACGTAGACGTAGGACAGCGGAGAAAACTTCACTCAGGGACTTCAGTGAACCCTCCTTACAATGCTGAGGCCTGACACGCCTAGTGCCTTGGGCAACACGGCTCCTGCCCCAGGTAGTTTTGTTGAGCGTGCCTCCCTCTGGGGGTGCCTTTTCTCTCCCAGCAATATTGCTCCGTGAAATTCGGCCGATGATGAAAACTATTTGCCATGGGTTTGTCCTTTCACATCATTGGCCTCATCTTTGAAGTACAAATGCTTTTCTACACGGGTGCTGCCTCCCTGAGCGTTCCTTTGTCTTGGCTCAATCGATGCAGATTCCTGTGCTGAATACGCCATGGACTAGCACAGGTGGGTGCTTGTCAGTATACCGGGCACACGCAGCAATTTCGTTTGTCAAGACCCACCTGGCTTGATCAAGGTTCTTTATTCCAGTGAAAACGATTTTTATCCAAATTCTAGAGGAGCACCAGGGTGCCTCTGGGAGCTACACCCGGGCCTGCAGAACAGAGGCTCCGGAGTTTTCATTTTCTGACTAAAATTCTACACGGAATTTCATGGATCTAAGGAAACCGTGAATTGTGGACGTACCAGATTCTCACATCTTCATTGTCTAATGGAAGCTGAAGTTTCCCAGTCTGATCCGGCTGCCACTTCATTTCTGGCAATGACCATTCAATTGTGGACGTTCAGCCTTCTTCGGAATTCTCTTATACCGGCATGTTCCCGCGCCACATTAAGACCACTCGGTGGAGGTTCATGTGACTCAGGACAACTCTTTATTTCAGGTGTCTAGAACAAAGGGAATTCACAGAGGTTGATGATCACTTATTAAAGTCCCGTTTCTCTATGATGCCCACTGATGACACTTCTACATCTGAGGGCAAAGAGCTCGTGCAGCATGATATTCTCATTTCAGCCACGCCGCCTGCAGTTTCTTCCTTGCAGAGAAATCTTTCCCAGTGTACTTCTTTAAAATGCTGCAAAATAGTGGGAAAGAAGATTTCGGTTTAGCGTTAACTTTAAAGGGGCATAGATACAGGCATGTGGGCATTTTAGACACAGTGTTTCACTGGTCTGGGGTAAAGGGTGGAGCGCCTGGGTTCCCGTGCTTCACTACTGTATGGCCTCAAGATGATGTTTGTAGGCACAGCGGCAAATCCATCGGTGGCAATACTCTCATATTGTCATTGCGATGGGAAGATTCCTTATTCGCTAGGAAATGTTTTACCGTGGAAGACGGGTCACCACAGAGCTGTCTCTTTTGTGTTGAGACAAAGTGTGCTGCATTTACCTGCCAGCAGTTGCCTGTCCTCCCTTTCTTTTAAGGTCGATGGAGACGCACGAGTGTAAGGAGAACGGTGAATGGTGGCCGTTCATAACCCAGGATCATCAGAAACCGCAGAGTAAATTTTAGGAACGTAGACGTAGGACAGCGGAGAAAACTTCACTCAGGGACTTCAGTGAACCCTCCTTACAATGCTGAGGCCTGACACCCCTAGTTCCTTGGGCAACACGGCTCCTGCCCCAGGTAGTTTTGTTGAGCGTGCCTCCCTCTGGGGGTGCCTTTTCTCTCCCAGCAATATTGCTCCGTGAAATTGGGCCGATGATGAAAACTATTTGCCATGGGTTTGTCCTTTCACCTCATTGGCCTCATCTTTGAAGTACAAATGCTTTTCTACACGGGTGCTGCCTCCCTGAGCGTTCCTTTGTCTTGGCTCAATCGATGCAGATTCCTGTGTTGAATACGCCATGGACTAGCACAGGTGGGTGCTTGTCAGTATACCGGGCACACGCAGCAATTTCGTTTGTCAAGACCCACTTGGCTTGATCAAGGTTCTTTATTCCAGTGAAAACGATTTTTATCCAAATTCTAGAGGAGCACCAGGGTGCCTCTGGGAGCTACACCCGGGCCTGCTGAACAGAGGCTCCGGAGTTTTCATTTTCTGACTAAAATTCTACACGGAATTTCATGGATCTAAGGAAACCGTGAATTGTGGACGTACCAGATTCTCACATCTTCATTGTCTAATGGAAGCTGAAGTTTCCCAGTCTGATCCGGCTGCCATTTCATTTCTGGCAATGACCATTCAATTGTGGACGTTCAGCTTTCTTCGGAATTCTCTTATACCGGCATGTTCCCGCGCCACATTAAGACCACTCGGTGGAGGTTCATGTGACTCAGGACAACTCTTTATTTCAGGCGTCTAGAACAAAGGGAATTCACAGAGGTTGATGATCACTTATTAAAGTCCCGTTTCTCTATGATGCCCACTGATGACACTTCTACATCTGAGGGCAAAGAGCTCGTGCAGCATGATATTCTCATTTCAGCCACGCCGCCTGCAGATTCTTCCTTGCAGAGAAATCTTTCCCAGTGTACTTCTTTAAAATGCTGCAAAATAGTGGGAAAGAAGATTTCGGTTTAGCGTTAACTTTAAACGGGCATAGATACAGGCATGTGGGCATTTCGGACACAGTGTTTCACTGGTCTGGGGTAAAGGGTGGAGCGCCTGGGTTCCCGTGCTTCACTACTGTATGGCCTCAAGATGATGTTTGTAGGCACAGCGGCAAATCCATCGGTGGCAATTTTCTCATATTGTCATTGCGATGGGAAGATTCCTTATTCGCTAGGAAATGTTTTACCGTGGAAGACGGGTCACCACAGAGCTGTCTCTTTTGTGTTGAGACAAAGTGTGCTGAATTTACCTGCCAGCAGTTGCCTGTCCTCCCTTTCTTTTAAGGTCGATGGAGACGCACGAGTGTAAGGAGAACGGTGAATGGTGGCCGTTCATAACCCAGGATCATCAGAAACCGCAGAGTAAATTTTAGGAACGTAGACGTAGGACAGCGGAGAAAACTTCACTCAGGGACTTCAGTGAACCCTCCTTACAATGCTGAGGCCTGACACGCCTAGTGCCTTGGGCAACACGGCTCCTGCCCCAGGTAGTTTTGTTGAGCGTGCCTCCCTCTGGGGGTGCCTTTTCTCTCCCAGCAATATTGCTCCGTGAAATTCGGCCGATGATGAAAACTATTTGCCAGAGGTTTGTCCTTTCACCTCATTGGCCTCATCTTTGAAGTACAAATGCTTTTCTACACGGGTGCTGCCTCCCTGAGCTTTCCTTTGTCTTGGCTCAATCGATGCAGATTCCTGTGCTGAATACGCCATGGACTAGCACAGGTGGGTGCTTGTCAGTATACCGGGCACACGCAGCAATTTCGTTTGTCAAGACCCACTTGGCTTGATCAAGGTTCTTTATTCCAGTGAAAACGATTTTTTATCCAAATTCTAGAGGAGCACCAGTGTGCCTCTGGGAGCTACACCCGGGCCTGCTGAACAGAGGCTCCGGAGTTTTCATTTTCTGACTAAAATTCTACATGGAATTTCATGGATCTAAGGAAACCGTGAATTGTGGACGTACCAGATTCTCACATCTTCATTGTCTAATGGAAGCTGAAGTTTCCCAGTCTGATCCGGCTGCCATTTCATTTCTGGCAATGACCATTCAATTGTGGACGTTCAGCTTTCTTCGGAATTCTCTTATATCGGCATGTTCCCGCGCCACATTAAGACCACTCGGTGGAGGTTCATGTGACTCAGGACAACTCTTTATTTCAGGCGTCTAGAACAAAGGGAATTCACAGAGGTTGATGATCACTTATTAAAGTCCCGTTTCTCTATGATGCCCACTGATGACACTTCTACATCTGAGGGCAAAGAGCTCATGCAGCATGATATTCTCATTTCAGCCACGCCGCCTGCAGTTTCTTCCTTGCAGAGAAATCTTTCCCAGTGTACTTCTTTGAAATGCTGCAAAATAGTGGGAAAGAAGATTTCGGTTTAGCGTTAACTTTAAACGGGCATAGATACAGGCATGTGGGCATTTTAGACACAGTGTTTCACTGGTCTAGGGTAAAGGGTGGAGCGCCTGGGTTCCCGTGCTTCACTACTGTATGGCCTCAAGATGATGTTTGTAGGCACAGCGGCAAATCCATCGGTGGCAATTCTCTCATATTGTCATTGCGATGGGAAGATTCCTTATTCGCTAGGAAATGTTTTACCGTGGAAGACGGGTCACCACAGAGCTGTCTCTTTTGTGTTGAGACAAAGTGTGCTGAATTTACCTGCCAGCAGTTGCCTGTCCTCCCTTTCTTTTAAGGTCGATGGAGACGCACGAGTGTAAGGAGAACGGTGAATGGTGGCCGTTCATAACCCAGGATCATCAGAAACCGCAGAGTAAATATTAGGAACGTAGACGTAGGACAGCGGAGAAAACTTCACTCAGGGACTTCAGTGAACCCTCCTTACAATGCTGAGGCCTGACACGCCTAGTGCCTTGGGCAACACGGCTCCTGCCCCAGGTAGTTTTGTTGAGCGTGCCTCCCTCTGGGGGTGCCTTTTCTCTCCCAGCAATATTGCTCCGTGAAATTTGGCCGATGATGAAAACTATTTGCCATGGGTTTGTCCTTTCACCTCATTGGCCTCATCTTTGAAGTACAAATGCTTTTCTACACGGGTGCTGCCTCCCTGAGCTTTCCTTTGTCTTGGCTCAATCGATGCAGATTCCTGTGCTGAATACGCCATGGACTAGCACAGGTGGGTGCTTGTCAGTATAAGGGGCACACGCAGCAATTTCGTTTGTCAAGACCCACCTGGCTTGATCAAGGTTCTTTATTCCAGTGAAAACGATTTTTATCGAAATTCTAGAGGAGCACCAGGGTGCCTCTGGGAGCTACACCCGGGCCTGCAGAACAGAGGCTCCGGAGTTTTCATTTTCTGACTAAAATTCTACACGGAATTTCATGGATCTAAGGAAACCGTGAATTGTGGACGTACCAGATTCTCACATCTTCATTGTCTAATGGAAGCTGAAGTTTCCCAGTCTGATCCGGCTGCCACTTCATTTCTGGCAATGACCATTCAATTGTGGACGTTCAGCCTTCTTCGGAATTCTCTTATACCGGCATGTTCCCGCGCCACATTAAGACCACTCGGTGGAGGTTCATGTGACTCAGGACAACTCTTTATTTCAGGCGTCTAGAACAAAGGGAATTCACAGAGGTTGATGATCACTTATTAAAGTCCCGTTTCTCTATGATGCCCACTGATGACACTTCTACATCTGAGGGCAAAGAGCTCGTGCAGCATGATATTCTCATTTCAGCCACGCCGCCTGCAGTTTCTTCCTTGCAGAGAAATCTTTCCCAGTGTACTTCTTTAAAATGCTGCGAAATAGTGGGAAAGAATATTTCGGTTTAGCGTTAACTTTAAACGGGCATAGATACAGGCATGTGGGCATTTTAGACACAGTGTTTCACTGGTCTAGGGTAAAGGGTGGAGTGCCTGGGTTCCCGTGCTTCACTACTGTATGGCCTCAAGATGATGTTTGTAGGCACAGCGGCAAATCCATCGGTGGCAATACTCTGATATTGTCATTGCGATGGGAAGATTCCTTATTCGCTAGGAAATGTTTTACCGTGGAAGACGGGTCACCACAGAGCTGTCTCTTTTGTGTTGACACAAAGTGTGCTGAATTTACCTGCCAGCAGTTGCCTGTCCTCCCTTTCTTTTAAGGTCGATGGAGACGCACGAGTGTAAGGAGAACGGTGAATGGTGGCCGTTCATAACCCAGGATCATCAGAAACCGCAGAATAAATTTTAGGAACGTAGACGTAGGACAGCGGAGAAAACTTCACTCAGGGACTTCAGTGAACCCTCCTTACAATGCTGAGGCCTGACACGCCTAGTGCCTGGGGGCAACCCGGCTCCTGCCCTAGGTAGTTTTGTTGAGCGTGCCTCCCTCTGGGGGTGCCTTTTCTCTCCCAGCAATATTGCTCCGTGAAATTTGGCCCATGATGAAAACTATTTGCCATGGGTTTGTCCTTTCACCTCATTGGCCTCATCTTTGAAGTACAAATGCTTTTCTACACGGGTGCTGCCTCCCTGAGCTTTCCTTTGTCTTGGCTCAATGGATGCAGATTCCTGTGCTGAATACGCCATGGACTAGCACAGGTGGGTGCTTGTCAGTATACCAGGCACACGCAGCAATTTCTTTTGTCAAGACACACTTGGCTTGATAAAGGTTCTTTATTCCAGTGAAAACGATTTTTATCCAAATTCTAGAGGAGCACCAGGGTGCCTCTGGGAGCTACACCCGGGCCTGCAGAACAGAGGCTCCGGAGTTTTCATTTTCTGACTAAAATTCTACACGGAATTTCATGGATCTAAGGAAACCGTGAATTGTGGACGTACCAGATTCTCACATCTTCATTGTCTAATGGAAGCTGAAGTTTCCCAGTCTGATCCGGCTGCCACTTCATTTCTGGCAATGACCATTCAATTGTGGACGTTCAGCCTTCTTCGGAATTCTCTTATACCGGCATGTTCCCGCGCCACATTAAGACCACTCGGTGGAGGTTCATGTGACTCAGGACAACTCTTTATTTCAGGCGTCTAGAACAAAGGGAATTCACAGAGGTTGATGATCACTTATTAAAGTCCCGTTTCTCTATGATGCCCACTGATGACACTTCTACATCTGAGGGCAAAGAGCTCATGCAGCATGATATTCTCATTTCAGCCACGCCGCCTGCAGTTTCTTCCTTGCAGAGAAATCTTTCCCAGTGTACTTCTTTAAAATGCTGCAAAATAGTGGGAAAGAAGATTTCGGTTTAGCGTTAACTTTAAACGGGCATAGATACAGGCATGTGGGCATTTTAGACACAGTGTTTCACTGGTCTAGGGTAAAGGGTGGAGCGCCTGGGTTCCCGTGCTTCACTACTGTATGGCCTCAAGATGATGTTTGTAGGCACAGCGGCAAATCCATCGGTGGCAATACTCTCATATTGTCATTGCGATGGGAAGATTCCTTATTCGCTAGGAAATGTTTTACCGTGGAAGACGGGTCACCACATAGCTGTCTCTTTTGTGTTGAGACAAAGTGTGCTGAATTTACCTGCCAGCAGTTGTTTGTCCTCCCTTTCTTTTAAGGTCGATGGAGACGCACGAGTGTAAGGAGAACGGTGAATGGTGGCCGTTCATAACCCAGGATCATCAGAAACCGCAGAGTAAATTTTAGGAACGTAGCCGTAGGACAGCGGAGAAAACTTCACTCAGGGACTTCAGTGAACCCTCCTTACAATGCTGAGGCCTGACACGCCTAGTGCCTTGGGCAACACGGCTCCTGCCCCAGGTAGTTTTGTTGAGCGTGCCTCCCTCTGGGGGTGCCTTTTCTCTCCCAGCAATATTGCTCCGTGAAATTCGGCCGATGATGAAAACTATTTGCCATAGGTTTGTCCTTTCACCTCATTGGCCTCATCTTTGAAGTACAAATGCTTTTCTACACGGGTGCTGCCTCCCTGAGCTTTCCTTTGTCTTGGCTCAATCGATGCAGATTCCTGTGCTGAATACGCCATGGACTAGCACAGGTGGGTGCTTGTCAGTATACCGGGCACACGCAGCAATTTCGTTTGTCAAGACCCACTTGGCTTGATCAAGGTTCTTTATTCCAGTGAAAACGATTTTTATCCAAATTCTAGAGGAGCACCAGTGTGCCTCTGGGAGCTACACCCGGGCCTGCTGAACAGAGGCTCCGGAGTTTTCATTTTCTGACTAAAATTCTACACGGAATTTCATGGATCTAAGGAAACCGTGAATTGTGGACGTACCAGATTCTCACATCTTCATTGTCTAATGGAAGCTGAAGTTTCCCAGTCTGATCCGGCTGCCATTTCATTTCTGGCAATGACCATTCAATTGTGGACGTTCAGCTTTCTTCGGAATTCTCTTATACCGGCATGTTCCCGCGCCACATTAAGACCACTCGGTGGAGGTTCATGTGACTCAGGACAACTCTTTATTTCAGGCGTCTAGAACAAAGGGAATTCACAGAGGTTGATGATCACTTATTAAAGTCCCGTTTCTCTATGATGCCCACTGATGACACTTCTACATCTGAGGGCAAAGAGCTCATGCAGCATGATATTCTCATTTCAGCCACGCCGCCTGCAGTTTCTTCCTTGCAGAGAAATCTTTCCCAGTGTACTTCTTTAAAATGCTGCAAAATAGTGGGAAAGAAGATTTCGGTTTAGCGTTAACTTTAAACGGGCATAGATACAGGCATGTGGGCATTTTAGACACAGTGTTTCACTGGTCTAGGGTAAAGGGTGGAGCGCCTGGGTTCCCGTGCTTCACTACTGTATGGCCTCAAGATGATGTTTGTAGGCACAGCGGCAAATCCATCGGTGGCAATACTCTCATATTGTCATTGCGATGGGAAGATTCCTTATTCGCTAGGAAATGTTTTACCGTGGAAGACGGGTCACCACATAGCTGTCTCTTTTGTGTTGAGACAAAGTGTGCTGAATTTACCTGCCAGCAGTTGCTTGTCCTCCCTTTCTTTTAAGGTCGATGGAGATGCACGAGTGTAAGGAGAACGGTGAATGGTGGCCATTCATAACCCTGGATCATCAGAAACCGCAGAGTAAATTTCAGGAACGTAGACGTAGGACAGCGGAGAAAACTTCACTCAGGGACTTCAGTGAACCCTCCTTACAATGCTGAGGCCTGACACGCCTAGTGCCTTGGGCAACACGGCTCCTGCCCCAGGTAGTTTTGTTGAGCGTGCCTCCCTCTGGGGGTGCCTTTTCTCTCCCAGCAATATTGCTCCGTGAAATTTGGCCGATGATGAAAACTATTTGCCATGGGTTTGTCCTTTCACCTCATTGGCCTCATCTTTGAAGTACAAATGCTTTTCTACACGGGTGCTGCCTCCCTGAGCTTTCCTTTGTCTTGGCTCAATCGATGCAGATTCCTGTGCTGAATACGCCATGGACTAGCACAGGTGGGTGCTTGTCAGTATAAGGGGCACACGCAGCAATTTCGTTTGTCAAGACCCACCTGGCTTGATCAAGGTTCTTTATTCCAGTGAAAACGATTTTTATCGAAATTCTAGAGGAGCACCAGGGTGCCTCTGGGAGCTACACCCGGGCCTGCAGAACAGAGGCTCCGGAGTTTTCATTTTCTGACTAAAATTCTACACGGAATTTCATGGATCTAAGGAAACCGTGAATTGTGGACGTACCAGATTCTCACATCTTCATTGTCTAATGGAAGCTGAAGTTTCCCAGTCTGATCCGGCTGCCACTTCATTTCTGGCAATGACCATTCAATTGTGGACGTTCAGCCTTCTTCGGAATTCTCTTATACCGGCATGTTCCCGCGCCACATTAAGACCACTCGGTGGAGGTTCATGTGACTCAGGACAACTCTTTATTTCAGGCGTCTAGAACAAAGGGAATTCACAGAGGTTGATGATCACTTATTAAAGTCCCGTTTCTCTATGATGCCCACTGATGACACTTCTACATCTGAGGGCAAAGAGCTCGTGCAGCATGATATTCTCATTTCAGCCACGCCGCCTGCAGTTTCTTCCTTGCAGAGAAATCTTTCCCAGTGTACTTCTTTAAAATGCTGCAAAATAGTGGGAAAGAAGATTTCGGTTTAGCGTTAACTTTAAACGGGCATAGATACAGGCATGTGGGCATTTTAGACACAGTGTTTCACTGGTCTAGGGTAAAGGGTGGAGTGCCTGGGTTCCCGTGCTTCACTACTGTATGGCCTCAAGATGATGTTTGTAGGCACAGCGGCAAATCCATCGGTGGCAATACTCTGATATTGTCATTGCGATGGGAAGATTCCTTATTCGCTAGGAAATGTTTTACCGTGGAAGACGGGTCACCACAGAGCTGTCTCTTTTGTGTTGACACAAAGTGTGCTGAATTTACCTGCCAGCAGTTGCCTGTCCTCCCTTTCTTTTAAGGTCGATGGAGACGCACGAGTGTAAGGAGAACGGTGAATGGTGGCCGTTCATAACCCTGGATCATCAGAAACCGCAGAATAAATTTTAGGAACGTAGACGTAGGACAGCGGAGAAAACTTCACTCAGGGACTTCAGTGAACCCTCCTTACAATGCTGAGGCCTGACACGCCTAGTGCCTGGGGGCAACCCGGCTCCTGCCCTAGGTAGTTTTGTTGAGCGTGCCTCCCTCTGGGGGTGCCTTTTCTCTCCCAGCAATATTGCTCCGTGAAATTTGGCCCATGATGAAAACTATTTGCCATGGGTTTGTCCTTTCACCTCATTGGCCTCATCTTTGAAGTACAAATGCTTTTCTACACGGGTGCTGCCTCCCTGAGCTTTCCTTTGTCTTGGCTCAATGGATGCAGATTCCTGTGCTGAATACGCCATGGACTAGCACAGGTGGGTGCTTGTCAGTATACCAGGCACACGCAGCAATTTCTTTTGTCAAGACCCACTTGGCTTGATAAAGGTTCTTTATTCCAGTGAAAACGATTTTTATCCAAATTCTAGAGGAGCACCAGGGTGCCTCTGGGAGCTACACCCGGGCCTGCAGAACAGAGGCTCCGGAGTTTTCATTTTCTGACTAAAATTCTACACGGAATTTCATGGATCTAAGGAAACCGTGAATTGTGGACGTACCAGATTCTCACATCTTCATTGTCTAATGGAAGCTGAAGTTTCCCAGTCTGATCCGGCTGCCACTTCATTTCTGGCAATGACCATTCAATTGTGGACGTTCAGCCTTCTTCGGAATTCTCTTATACCGGCATGTTCCCGCGCCACATTAAGACCACTCGGTGGAGGTTCATGTGACTCAGGACAACTCTTTATTTCAGGCGTCTAGAACAAAGGGAATTCACAGAGGTTGATGATCACTTATTAAAGTCCCGTTTCTCTATGATGCCCACTGATGACACTTCTACATCTGAGGGCAAAGAGCTCATGCAGCATGATATTCTCATTTCAGCCACGCCGCCTGCAGTTTCTTCCTTGCAGAGAAATCTTTCCCAGTGTACTTCTTTAAAATGCTGCAAAATAGTGGGAAAGAAGATTTCGGTTTAGCGTTAACTTTAAACGGGCATAGATACAGGCATGTGGGCATTTTAGACACAGTGTTTCACTGGTCTAGGGTAAAGGGTGGAGCGCCTGGGTTCCCGTGCTTCACTACTGTATGGCCTCAAGATGATGTTTGTAGGCACAGCGTCAAATCCATCGGTGGCAATACTCTCATATTGTCATTGCGATGGGAAGATTCCTTATTCGCTAGGAAATGTTTTACCGTGGAAGACGGGTCACCACATAGCTGTCTCTTTTGTGTTGAGACAAAGTGTGCTGAATTTACCTGCCAGCAGTTGTTTGTCCTCCCTTTCTTTTAAGGTCGATGGAGACGCACGAGTGTAAGGAGAACGGTGAATGGTGGCCGTTCATAACCCAGGATCATCAGAAACCGCAGAGTAAATTTTAGGAACGTAGCCGTAGGACAGCGGAGAAAACTTCACTCAGGGACTTCAGTGAACCCTCCTTACAATGCTGAGGCCTGACACGCCTAGTGCCTTGGGCAACACGGCTCCTGCCCCAGGTAGTTTTGTTGAGCGTGCCTCCCTCTGGGGGTGCCTTTTCTCTCCCAGCAATATTGCTCCGTGAAATTCGGCCGATGATGAAAACTATTTGCCATAGGTTTGTCCTTTCACCTCATTGGCCTCATCTTTGAAGTACAAATGCTTTTCTACACGGGTGCTGCCTCCCTGAGCTTTCCTTTGTCTTGGCTCAATCGATGCAGATTCCTGTGCTGAATACGCCATGGACTAGCACAGGTGGGTGCTTGTCAGTATACCGGGCACACGCAGCAATTTCGTTTGTCAAGACCCACTTGGCTTGATCAAGGTTCTTTATTCCAGTGAAAACGATTTTTATCCAAATTCTAGAGGAGCACCAGTGTGCCTCTGGGAGCTACACCCGGGCCTGCTGAACAGAGGCTCCGGAGTTTTCATTTTCTGACTAAAATTCTACACGGAATTTCATGGATCTAAGGAAACCGTGAATTGTGGACGTACCAGATTCTCACATCTTCATTGTCTAATGGAAGCTGAAGTTTCCCAGTCTGATCCGGCTGCCACTTCATTTCTGGCAATGACCATTCAATTGTGGACGTTCAGCCTTCTTCGGAATTCTCTTATACCGGCATGTTCCCGCGCCACATTAAGACCACTCGGTGGAGGTTCATGTGACTCAGGACAACTCTTTATTTCAGGCGTCTAGAACAAAGGGAATTCACAGAGGTTGAGGATCACTTATTAAAGTCCCGTTTCTCTATGATGCCCACTGATGACACTTCTACATCTGAGGGCAAAGAGCTCGTGCAGCATGATATTCTCATTTCAGCCACGCCGCCTGCAGTTTCTTCCTTGCAGAGAAATCTTTCCCAGTGTACTTCTTTAAAATGCTGCAAAATAGTGGGAAAGAAGATTTCGGTTTAGCGTTAACTTTAAACGGGCATAGATACAGGCATGTGGGCATTTTAGACACAGTGTTTCACTGGTCTGGGGTAAAGGGTGGAGCGCCTGGGTTCCCGTGCTTCACTACTGTATGGCCTCAAGATGATGTTTGTAGGCACAGCGGCAAATCCATCGGTGGCAATACTCTCATATTGTCATTGCGATGGGAAGATTCCTTATTCGCTAGGAAATGTTTTACCGTGGAAGACGGGTCACCACATAGCTGTCTCTTTTGTGTTGAGACAAAGTGTGCTGAATTTACCTGCCAGCAGTTGCTTGTCCTCCCTTTCTTTTAAGGTCGATGGAGATGCACGAGTGTAAGGAGAACGGTGAATGGTGGCCATTCATAACCCTGGATCATCAGAAACCGCAGAGTAAATTTCAGGAACGTAGACGTAGGACAGCGGAGAAAACTTCACTCAGGGACTTCAGTGAACCCTCCTTACAATGCTGAGGCCTGACACGCCTAGTGCCTTGGGCAACACGGCTCCTGCCCCAGGTAGTTTTGTTGAGCGTGCCTCCCTCTGGGGGTGCCTTTTCTCTCCCAGCAATATTGCTCCGTGAAATTCGGCCGATGATGAAAACTATTTGCCATAGGTTTGTCCTTTCACCTCATTGGCCTCATCTTTGAAGTACAAATGCTTTTCTACAAGGGTGCTGCCTCCCTGAGCTTTCCTTTGTCTTGGCTCAATCGATGCAGATTCCTGTGCTGAATACGCCATGGACTAGCACAGGTGGGTGCTTGTCAGTATACCGGGCACACGCAGCAATTTCGTTTGTCAAGACCCACTTGGCTTGATCAAGGTTCTTTATTCCAGTGAAAACGATTTTTATCCAAATTCTAGAGGAGCACCAGTGTGCCTCTGGGAGCTACACCCGGGCCTGCTGAACAGAGGCTCCGGAGTTTTCATTTTCTGACTAAAATTCTACACGGAATTTCATGGATCTAAGGAAACCGTGAATTGTGGACGTACCAGATTCTCACATCTTCATTGTCTAATGGAAGCTGAAGTTTCCCAGTCTGATCCGGCTGCCATTTCATTTCTGGCAATGACCATTCAATTGTGGACGTTCAGCTTTCTTCGGAATTCTCTTATACCGGCATGTTCCCGCGCCACATTAAGACCACTCGGTGGAGGTTCATGTGACTCAGGACAACTCTTTATTTCAGGCGTCTAGAACAAAGGGAATTCACAGAGGTTGATGATCACTTATTAAAGTCCCGTTTCTCTATGATGCCCACTGATGACACTTCTACATCTGAGGGCAAAGAGCTCATGCAGCATGATATTCTCATTTCAGCCACGCCGCCTGCAGTTTCTTCCTTGCAGAGAAATCTTTCCCAGTGTACTTCTTTAAAATGCTGCAAAATAGTGGGAAAGAAGATTTCGGTTTAGCGTTAACTTTAAACGGGCATAGATACAGGCATGTGGGCATTTTAGACACAGTGTTTCACTGGTCTAGGGTAAAGGGTGGAGCGCCTGGGTTCCCGTGCTTCACTACTGTATGGCCTCAAGATGATGTTTGTAGGCACAGCGGCAAATCCATCGGTGGCAATTCTCTCATATTGTCATTGCGATGGGAAGATTCCTTATTCGCTAGGAAATGTTTTACCGTGGAAGACGGGTCACCACAGAGCTGTCTCTTTTGTGTTGAGACAAAGTGTGCTGAATTTACCTGCCAGCAGTTGCTTGTCCTCCCTTTCTTTTAAGGTCGATGGAGATGCACGAGTGTAAGGAGAACGGTGAATGGTGGCCATTCATAACCCTGGATCATCAGAAACCGCAGAGTAAATTTCAGGAACGTAGACGTAGGACAGCGGAGAAAACTTCACTCAGGGACTTCAGTGAACCCTCCTTACAATGCTGAGGCCTGACACGCCTAGTGCCTTGGGCAACACGGCTCCTGCCCCAGGTAGTTTTGTTGAGCGTGCCTCCCTCTGGGGGTGCCTTTTCTCTCCCAGCAATATTGCTCCGTGAAATTCGGCCGATGATGAAAACTATTTGCCATGGGTTTGTCCTTTCACCTCATTGGCCTCATCTTTGAAGTACAAATGCTTTTCTACACGGGTGCTGCCTCCCTGAGCGTTCCTTTGTCTTGGCTCAATCGATGCAGATTCCTGTGCTGAATACGCCATGGACTAGCACAGGTGGGTGCTTGTCAGTATACCGGGCACACGCAGCAATTTCGTTTGTCAAGACCCACCTGGCTTGATCAAGGTTCTTTATTCCAGTGAAAACGATTTTTATCCAAATTCTAGAGGAGCACCAGGGTGCCTCTGGGAGCTACACCCGGGCCTGCAGAACAGAGGCTCCGGAGTTTTCATTTTCTGACTAAAATTCTACACGGAATTTCATGGATCTAAGGAAACCGTGAATTGTGGACGTACCAGATTCTCACATCTTCATTGTCTAATGGAAGCTGAAGTTTCCCAGTCTGATCCGGCTGCCACTTCATTTCTGGCAATGACCATTCAATTGTGGACGTTCAGCCTTCTTCGGAATTCTCTTATACCGGCATGTTCCCGCGCCACATTAAGACCACTCGGTGGAGGTTCATGTGACTCAGGACAACTCTTTATTTCAGGCGTCTAGAACAAAGGGAATTCACAGAGGTTGATGATCACTTATTAAAGTCCCGTTTCTCTATGATGCCCACTGATGACACTTCTACATCTGAGGGCAAAGAGCTCGTGCAGCATGATATTCTCATTTCAGCCACGCCGCCTGCAGTTTCTTCCTTGCAGAGAAATCTTTCCCAGTGTACTTCTTTAAAATGCTGCAAAATAGTGGGAAAGAAGATTTCGGTTTAGCGTTAACTTTAAACGGGCATAGATATAGGCATGTGGGCATTTTAGACACAGTGTTTCACTGGTCTGGGGTAAAGGGTGGAGCGCCTGGGTTCCCGTGCTTCACTACTGTATGGCCTCAAGATGATGTTTGTAGGCACAGCGGCAAATCCATCGGTGGCAATTCTCTCATATTGTCATTGCGATGGGAAGATTCCTTATTCGCTAGGAAATGTTTTACCGTGGAAGACGGGTCACCACAGAGCTGTCTCTTTTGTGTTGAGACAAAGTGTGCTGAATTTACTTGCCAGCAGTTGCCTGTCCTCCCTTTCTTTTAAGGTCGATGGAGACGCACGAGTGTAAGGAGAACGGTGAATGGTGGCCGTTCATAACCCAGGATCATCAGAAACCGCAGAGTAAATTTTAGGAACGTAGACGTAGGACAGCGGAGAAAACTTCACTCAGGGACTTCAGTGAACCCTCCTTACAATGCTGAGGCCTGACACGCCTAGTGCCTTGGGCAACACGGCTCCTGCCCCAGGTAGTTTTGTTGAGCGTGCCTCCCTCTGGGGGTGCCTTTTCTCTCCCAGCAATATTGCTCCGTGAAATTCGGCCGATGATGAAAACTATTTGCCATGGGTTTGTCCTTTCACCTCATTGGCCTCATCTTTGAAGTACAAATGCTTTTCTACACGGGTGCTGCCTCCCTGAGCTTTCCTTTGTCTTGGCTCAATCGATGCAGATTCCTGTGCTGAATACGCCATGGACTAGCACAGGTGGGTGCTTGTCAGTATACCGGGCACACGCAGCAATTTCGTTTGTCAAGACCCACCTGGCTTGATCAAGGTTCTTTATTCCAGTGAAAACGATTTTTATCCAAATTCTAGAGGAGCACCAGGGTGCCTCTGGGAGCTACACCCGGGCCTGCAGAACAGAGGCTCCGGAGTTTTCATTTTCTGACTAAAATTCTACACGGAATTTCATGGATCTAAGGAAACCGTGAATTGTGGACGTATCAGATTCTCACATCTTCATTGTCTAATGGAAGCTGAAGTTTCCCAGTCTGATCCGGCTGCCACTTCATTTCTGGCAATGACCATTCAATTGTGGACGTTCAGCCGTCTTCGGAATTCTCTTATACCGGCATGTTCCCGCGCCACATTAAGACCACTCGGTGGAGGTTCATGTGACTCAGGACAACTCTTTATTTCAGGCGTCTAGAACAAAGGGAATTCACAGAGGTTGATGATCACTTATTAAAGTCCCGTTTCTCTATGATGCCCACTGATGACACTTCTACATCTGAGGGCAAAGAGCTCGTGCAGCATGATATTCTCATTTCAGCCACGCCGCCTGCAGTTTCTTCCTTGCAGAGAAATCTTTCCCAGTGTACTTCTTTAAAATGCTGCAAAATAGTGGGAAAGAAGATTTCGGTTTAGCGTTAACTTTAAACGGGCATAGATACAGGCATGTGGGCATTTTAGACACAGTGTTTCACTGGTCTGGGGTAAAGGGTGGAGCGCCTGGGTTCCCGTGCTTCACTACTGTATGGCCTCAAGATGATGTTTGTAGGCACAGCGGCAAATCCATCGGTGGCAATACTCTCATATTGTCATTGCGATGGGAAGATTCCTTATTCGCTAGGAAATGTTTTACCGTGGAAGACGGGTCACCACAGAGCTGTCTCTTTTGTGTTGAGACAAAGTGTGCTGAATTTACCTGCCAGCAGTTGCCTGTCCTCCCTTTCTTTTAAGGTCGATGGAGACGCACGAGTGTAAGGAGAACGGTGAATGGTGGCCGTTCATAACCCAGGATCATCAGAAACCGCAGAGTAAATTTTAGGAACGTAGACGTAGGACAGCGGAGAAAACTTCACTCAGGGACTTCAGTGAACCCTCCTTACAATGCTGAGGCCTGACACGCCTAGTGCCTTGGGCAACCCGGCTCCTGCCCCAGGTAGTTTTGTTGAGCGTGCCTCCCTCTGGGGGTGCCTTTTCTCTCCCAGCAATATTGCTCCGTGAAATTCGGCCGATGATGAAAACTATTTGCCATGGGTTTGTCCTTTCACCTCATTGGCCTCATCTTTGAAGTACAAATGCTTTTCTACACGGGTGCTGCCTCCCTGAGCGTTCCTTTGTCTTGGCTCAATCGATGCAGATTCCTGTGCTGAATACGCCATGGACTAGCACAGGTGGGTGCTTGTCAGTATACCGGGCACACGCAGCAATTTCGTTTGTCAAGACCCACCTGGCTTGATCAAGGTTCTTTATTCCAGTGAAAACGATTTTTATCGAAATTCTAGAGGAGCACCAGGGTGCCTCTGGGAGCTACACCCGGGCCTGCAGAACAGAGGCTCCGGAGTTTTCATTTTCTGACTAAAATTCTACACGGAATTTCATGGATCTAAGGAAACCGTGAATTGTGGACGTACCAGATTCTCACATCTTCATTGTCTAATGGAAGCTGAAGTTTCCCAGTCTGATCCGGCTGCCACTTCATTTCTGGCAATGACCATTCAATTGTGGACGTTCAGCCTTCTTCGGAATTCTCTTATACCGGCATGTTCCCGCGCCACATTAAGACCACTTGGTGGAGGTTCATGTGACTCAGGACAACTCTTTATTTCAGGCGTCTAGAACAAAGGGAATTCACAGAGGTTGATGATCACTTATTAAAGTCCCGTTTCTCTATGATGCCCACTGATGACACTTCTACATCTGAGGGCAAAAAGCTCGTGCAGCATGATATTCTCATTTCAGCCACGCCGCCTGCAGTTTCTTCCTTGCAGAGAAATCTTTCCCAGTGTACTTCTTTAAAATGCTGCAAAATAGTGGGAAAGAAGATTTCGGTTTAGCGTTAACTTTAAACGGGCATAGATACAGGCATGTGGGCATTTTAGACACAGTGTTTCACTGGTCTGGGGTAAAGGGTGGAGCGCCTGGGTTCCCGTGCTTCACTACTGTATGGCCTCAAGATGATGTTTGTAGGCACAGCGGCAAATCCATCGGTGGCAATACTCTCATATTGTCATTGCGATGGGAAGATTCCTTATTCGCTAGGAAATGTTTTACCGTGGAAGACGGGTCACCACAGAGCTGTCTCTTTTGTGTTGAGACAAAGTGTGCTGAATTTACCTGCCAGCAGTTGCCTGTCCTCCCTTTCTTTTAAGGTCGATGGAGACGCACGAGTGTAAGGAGAACGGTGAATGGTGGCCGTTCATAACCCAGGATCATCAGAAACCGCAGAGTAAATTTTAGGAACGTAGACGTAGGACAGCGGAGAAAACTTCACTCAGGGACTTCAGTGAACCCTCCTTACAATGCTGAGGCCTGACACGCCTAGTGCCTTGGGCAACCCGGCTCCTGCCCCAGGTATTTTGTTGAGCGTGCCTCCCTCTGGGGGTGCCTTTTCTCTCCCAGCAATATTGCTCCGTGAAATTCGGCCGATGATGAAAACTATTTGCCATGGGTTTGTCCTTTCACCTCATTGGCCTCATCTTTGAAGTACAAATGCTTTTCTACACGGGTGCTGCCTCCCTGAGCGTTCCTTTGTCTTGGCTCAATCGATGCAGATTCCTGTGCTGAATACGCCATGGACTAGCACAGGTGGGTGCTTGTCAGTATACCGGGCACACGCAGCAATTTCGTTTGTCAAGACCCACCTGGCTTGATCAAGGTTCTTTATTCCAGTGAAAACGATTTTTATCGAAATTCTAGAGGAGCACCAGGGTGCCTCTGGGAGCTACACCCGGGCCTGCAGAACAGAGGCTCCGGAGTTTTCATTTTCTGACTAAAATTCTACACGGAATTTCATGGATCTAAGGAAACCGTGAATTGTGGACGTACCAGATTCTCACATCTTCATTGTCTAATGGAAGCTGAAGTTTCCCAGTCTGATCCGGCTGCCACTTCATTTCTGGCAATGACCATTCAATTGTGGACGTTCAGCCTTCTTCGGAATTCTCTTATACCGGCATGTTCCCGCGCCACATTAAGACCACTCGGTGGAGGTTCATGTGACTCAGGACAACTCTTTATTTCAGGCGTCTAGAACAAAGGGAATTCACAGAGGTTGAGGATCACTTATTAAAGTCCCGTTTCTCTATGATGCCCACTGATGACACTTCTACATCTGAGGGCAAAGAGCTCGTGCAGCATGATATTCTCATTTCAGCCACGCCGCCTGCAGTTTCTTCCTTGCAGAGAAATCTTTCCCAGTGTACTTCTTTAAAATGCTGCAAAATAGTGGGAAAGAAGATTTCGGTTTAGCGTTAACTTTAAACGGGCATAGATACAGGCATGTGGGCATTTTAGACACAGTGTTTCACTGGTCTGGGGTAAAGGGTGGAGCGCCTGGGTTCCCGTGCTTCACTACTGTATGGCCTCAAGATGATGTTTGTAGGCACAGCGGCAAATCCATCGGTGGCAATACTCTCATATTGTCATTGCGATGGGAAGATTCCTTATTCGCTAGGAAATGTTTTACCGTGGAAGACGGGTCACCACAGAGCTGTCTCTTTTGTGTTGAGACAAAGTGTGCTGAATTTACCTGCCAGCAGTTGCCTGTCCTCCCTTTCTTTTAAGGTCGATGGAGACGCACGAGTGTAAGGAGAACGGTGAATGGTGGCCGTTCATAACCCAGGATCATCAGAATCCGCAGAGTAAATTTTAGGAACGTAGACGTAGGACAGCGGAGAAAACTTCACTCAGGGACTTCAGTGAACCCTCCTTACAATGCTGAGGCCTGACACGCCTAGTGCCTTGGGCAACACGGCTCCTGCCCCAGGTAGTTTTGTTGAGCGTGCCTCCCTCTGGGGGTGCCTTTTCTCTCCCAGCAATATTGCTCCGTGAAATTCGGCCGATGATGAAAACTATTTGCCATGGGTTTGTCCTTTCACCTCATTGGCCTCATCTTTGAAGTACAAATGCTTTTCTACACGGGTGCTGCCTCCCTGAGCGTTCCTTTGTCTTGGCTCAATCTATGCAGATTCCTGTGCTGAATACGCCATGGACTAGCACAGGTGGGTGCTTGTCAGTATACCGGGCACACGCAGCAATTTCGTTTGTCAAGACCCACCTGGCTTGATCAAGGTTCTTTATTCCAGTGAAAACGATTTTTATCCAAATTCTAGAGGAGCACCAGGGTGCCTCTGGGAGCTACACCCGGGCCTGCAGAACAGAGGCTCCGGAGTTTTCATTTTCTGACTAAAATTCTACACGGAATTTCATGGATCTAAGGAAACCGTGAATTGTGGACGTACCAGATTCTCACATCTTCATTGTCTAATGGAAGCTGAAGTTTCCCAGTCTGATCCGGCTGCCACTTCATTTCTGGCAATGACCATTCAATTGTGGACGTTCAGCCTTCTTCGGAATTCTCTTATACCGGCATGTTCCCGCGCCACATTAAGACCACTCGGTGGAGGTTCATGTGACTCAGGACAACTCTTTATTTCAGGTGTCTAGAACAAAGGGAATTCACAGAGGTTGATGATCACTTATTAAAGTCCCGTTTCTCTATGATGCCCACTGATGACACTTCTACATCTGAGGGCAAAGAGCTCGTGCAGCATGATATTCTCATTTCAGCCACGCCGCCTGCAGTTTCTTCCTTGCAGAGAAATCTTTCCCAGTGTACTTCTTTAAAATGCTGCAAAATAGTGGGAAAGAAGATTTCGGTTTAGCGTTAACTTTAAACGGGCATAGATACAGGCATGTGGGCATTTTAGACACAGTGTTTCACTGGTCTGGGGTAAAGGGTGGAGCGCCTGGGTTCCCGTGCTTCACTACTGTATGGCCTCAAGATGATGTTTGTAGGCACAGCGGCAAATCCATCGGTGGCAATACTCTCATATTGTCATTGCGATGGGAAGATTCCTTATTCGCTAGGAAATGTTTTACCGTGGAAGACGGGTCACCACAGAGCTGTCTCTTTTGTGTTGAGACAAAGTGTGCTGAATTTACCTGCCAGCAGTTGCCTGTCCTCCCTTTCTTTTAAGGTCGATGGAGACGCACGAGTGTAAGGAGAACGGTGAATGGTGGCCGTTCATAACCCAGGATCATCAGAAACCGCAGAGTAAATTTTAGGAACGTAGACGTAGGACAGCGGAGAAAACTTCACTCAGGGACTTCAGTGAACCCTCCTTACAATGCTGAGGCCTGACACGCCTAGTGCCTTGGGCAACCCGGCTCCTGCCCCAGGTAGTTTTGTTGAGCGTGCCTCCCTCTGGGGGTGCCTTTTCTCTCCCAGCAATATTGCTCCGTGAAATTCGGCCGATGATGAAAACTATTTGCCATGGGTTTGTCCTTTCACCTCATTGGCCTCATCTTTGAAGTACAAATGCTTTTCTACACGGGTGCTGCCTCCCTGAGCGTTCCTTTGTCTTGGCTCAATCGATGCAGATTCCTGTGCTGAATACGCCATGGACTAGCACAGGTGGGTGCTTGTCAGTATACCGGGCACACGCAGCAATTTCGTTTGTCAAGACCCACCTGGCTTGATCAAGGTTCTTTATTCCAGTGAAAACGATTTTTATCCAAATTCTAGAGGAGCACCAGGGTGCCTCTGGGTGCTACACCCGGGCCTGCAGAACAGAGGCTCCGGAGTTTTCATTTTCTGACTAAAATTCTACACGGAATTTCATGGATCTAAGGAAACCGTGAATTGTGGACGTACCAGATTCTCACATCTTCATTGTCTAATGGAAGCTGAAGTTTCCCAGTCTGATCCGGCTGCCACTTCATTTCTGGCAATGACCATTCAATTGTGGACGTTCAGCCTTCTTCGGAATTCTCTTATACCGGCATGTTCCCGCGCCACATTAAGACCACTTGGTGGAGGTTCATGTGACTCAGGACAACTCTTTATTTCAGGCGTCTAGAACAAAGGGAATTCACAGAGGTTGATGATCACTTATTAAAGTCCCGTTTCTCTATGATGCCCACTGATGACACTTCTACATCTGAGGGCAAAAAGCTCGTGCAGCATGATATTCTCATTTCAGCCACGCCGCCTGCAGTTTCTTCCTTGCAGAGAAATCTTTCCCAGTGTACTTCTTTAAAATGCTGCAAAATAGTGGGAAAGAAGATTTCGGTTTAGCGTTAACTTTAAACGGGCATAGATACAGGCATGTGGGCATTTTAGACACAGTGTTTCACTGGTCTGGGGTAAAGGGTGGAGCGCCTGGGTTCCCGTGCTTCACTACTGTATGGCCTCAAGATGATGTTTGTAGGCACAGCGGCAAATCCATCGGTGGCAATACTCTCATATTGTCATTGCGATGGGAAGATTCCTTATTCGCTAGGAAATGTTTTACCGTGGAAGACGGGTCACCACAGAGCTGTCTCTTTTGTGTTGAGACAAAGTGTGCTGAATTTACCTGCCAGCAGTTGCCTGTCCTCCCTTTCTTTTAAGGTCGATGGAGACGCACGAGTGTAAGGAGAACGGTGAATGGTGGCCGTTCATAACCCAGGATCATCAGAAACCGCAGAGTAAATTTTAGGAACGTAGACGTAGGACAGCGGAGAAAACTTCACTCAGGGACTTCAGTGAACCCTCCTTACAATGCTGAGGCCTGACACGCCTAGTGCCTTGGGCAACCCGGCTCCTGCCCCAGGTATTTTGTTGAGCGTGCCTCCCTCTGGGGGTGCCTTTTCTCTCCCAGCAATATTGCTCCGTGAAATTCGGCCGATGATGAAAACTATTTGCCATGGGTTTGTCCTTTCACCTCATTGGCCTCATCTTTGAAGTACAAATGCTTTTCTACACGGGTGCTGCCTCCCTGAGCGTTCCTTTGTCTTGGCTCAATCGATGCAGATTCCTGTGCTGAATACGCCATGGACTAGCACAGGTGGGTGCTTGTCAGTATACCGGGCACACGCAGCAATTTCGTTTGTCAAGACCCACCTGGCTTGATCAAGGTTCTTTATTCCAGTGAAAACGATTTTTATCGAAATTCTAGAGGAGCACCAGGGTGCCTCTGGGAGCTACACCCGGGCCTGCAGAACAGAGGCTCCGGAGTTTTCATTTTCTGACTAAAATTCTACACGGAATTTCATGGATCTAAGGAAACCGTGAATTGTGGACGTACCAGATTCTCACATCTTCATTGTCTAATGGAAGCTGAAGTTTCCCAGTCTGATCCGGCTGCCACTTCATTTCTGGCAATGACCATTCAATTGTGGACGTTCAGCCTTCTTCGGAATTCTCTTATACCGGCATGTTCCCGCGCCACATTAAGACCACTCGGTGGAGGTTCATGTGACTCAGGACAACTCTTTATTTCAGGCGTCTAGAACAAAGGGAATTCACAGAGGTTGAGGATCACTTATTAAAGTCCCGTTTCTCTATGATGCCCACTGATGACACTTCTACATCTGAGGGCAAAGAGCTCGTGCAGCATGATATTCTCATTTCAGCCACGCCGCCTGCAGTTTCTTCCTTGCAGAGAAATCTTTCCCAGTGTACTTCTTTAAAATGCTGCAAAATAGTGGGAAAGAAGATTTCGGTTTAGCGTTAACTTTAAACGGGCATAGATACAGGCATGTGGGCATTTTAGACACAGTGTTTCACTGGTCTGGGGTAAAGGGTGGAGCGCCTGGGTTCCCGTGCTTCACTACTGTATGGCCTCAAGATGATGTTTGTAGGCACAGCGGCAAATCCATCGGTGGCAATACTCTCATATTGTCATTGCGATGGGAAGATTCCTTATTCGCTAGGAAATGTTTTACCGTGGAAGACGGGTCACCACAGAGCTGTCTCTTTTGTGTTGAGACAAAGTGTGCTGAATTTACCTGCCAGCAGTTGCCTGTCCTCCCTTTCTTTTAAGGTCGATGGAGACGCACGAGTGTAAGGAGAACGGTGAATGGTGGCCGTTCATAACCCAGGATCATCAGAATCCGCAGAGTAAATTTTAGGAACGTAGACGTAGGACAGCGGAGAAAACTTCACTCAGGGACTTCAGTGAACCCTCCTTACAATGCTGAGGCCTGACACGCCTAGTGCCTTGGGCAACACGGCTCCTGCCCCAGGTAGTTTTGTTGAGCGTGCCTCCCTCTGGGGGTGCCTTTTCTCTCCCAGCAATATTGCTCCGTGAAATTCGGCCGATGATGAAAACTATTTGCCATGGGTTTGTCCTTTCACCTCATTGGCCTCATCTTTGAAGTACAAATGCTTTTCTACACGGGTGCTGCCTCCCTGAGCGTTCCTTTGTCTTGGCTCAATCGATGCAGATTCCTGTGCTGAATACGCCATGGACTAGCACAGGTGGGTGCTTGTCAGTATACCGGGCACACGCAGCAATTTCGTTTGTCAAGACCCACCTGGCTTGATCAAGGTTCTTTATTCCATTGAAAACGATTTTTATCCAAATTCTAGAGGAGCACCAGGGTGCCTCTGGGAGCTACACCCGGGCCTGCAGAACAGAGGCTCCGGAGTTTTCATTTTCTGACTAAAATTCTACACGGAATTTCATGGATCTAAGGAAACCGTGAATTGTGGACGTACCAGATTCTCACATCTTCATTGTCTAATGGAAGCTGAAGTTTCCCAGTCTGATCCGGCTGCCACTTCATTTCTGGCAATGACCATTCAATTGTGGACGTTCAGCCTTCTTCGGAATTCTCTTATACCGGCATGTTCCCGCGCCACATTAAGACCACTCGGTGGAGGTTCATGTGACTCAGGACAACTCTTTATTTCAGGTGTCTAGAACAAAGGGAATTCACAGAGGTTGATGATCACTTATTAAAGTCCCGTTTCTCTATGATGCCCACTGATGACACTTCTACATCTGAGGGCAAAGAGCTCGTGCAGCATGATATTCTCATTTCAGCCACGCCGCCTGCAGTTTCTTCCTTGCAGAGAAATCTTTCCCAGTGTACTTCTTTAAAATGCTGCAAAATAGTGGGAAAGAAGATTTCGGTTTAGCGTTAACTTTAAACGGGCATAGATACAGGCATGTGGGCATTTTAGACACAGTGTTTCACTGGTCTGGGGTAAAGGGTGGAGCGCCTGGGTTCCCGTGCTTCACTACTGTATGGCCTCAAGATGATGTTTGTAGGCACAGCGGCAAATCCATCGGTGGCAATACTCTCATATTGTCATTGCGATGGGAAGATTCCTTATTCGCTAGGAAATGTTTTACCGTGGAAGACGGGTCACCACAGAGCTGTCTCTTTTGTGTTGAGACAAAGTGTGCTGAATTTACCTGCCAGCAGTTGCCTGTCCTCCCTTTCTTTTAAGGTCGATGGAGACGCACGAGTGTAAGGAGAACGGTGAATGGTGGCCGTTCATAACCCAGGATCATCAGAAACCGCAGAGTAAATTTTAGGAACGTAGACGTAGGACAGCGGAGAAAACTTCACTCAGGGACTTCAGTGAACCCTCCTTACAATGCTGAGGCCTGACACGCCTAGTGCCTTGGGCAACACGGCTCCTGCCCCAGGTAGTTTTGTTGAGCGTGCCTCCCTCTGGGGGTGCCTTTTCTCTCCCAGCAATATTGCTCCGTGAAATTCGGCCGATGATGAAAACTATTTGCCATGGGTTTGTCCTTTCACCTCATTGGCCTCATCTTTGAAGTACAAATGCTTTTCTACACGGGTGCTGCCTCCCTGAGCGTTCCTTTGTCTTGGCTCAATCGATGCAGATTCCTGTGTTGAATACGCCATGGACTAGCACAGGTGGGTGCTTGTCAGTATACCGGGCACACGCAGCAATTTCGTTTGTCAAGACCCACTTGGCTTGATCAAGGTTCTTTATTCCAGTGAAAACGATTTTTATCCAAATTCTAGAGGAGCACCAGGGTGCCTCTGGGAGCTACACCCGGGCCTGCTGAACAGAGGCTCCGGAGTTTTCATTTTCTGACTAAAATTCTACACGGAATTTCATGGATCTAAGGAAACCGTGAATTGTGGACGTACCAGATTCTCACATCTTCATTGTCTAATGGAAGCTGAAGTTTCCCAGTCTGATCCGGCTGCCACTTCATTTCTGGCAATGACCATTCAATTGTGGACGTTCAGCTTTCTTCGGAATTCTCTTATACCGGCATGTTCCCGCGCCACATTAAGACCACTCGGTGGAGGTTCATGTGACTCAGGACAACTCTTTATTTCAGGTGTCTAGAACAAAGGGAATTCACAGAGGTTGATGATCACTTATTAAAGTCCCGTTTCTCTATGATGCCCACTGATGACACTTCTACATCTGAGGGCAAAGAGCTCGTGCAGCATGATATTCTCATTTCAGCCACGCCGCCTGCAGTTTCTTCCTTGCAGAGAAATCTTTCCCAGTGTACTTCTTTAAAATGCTGCAAAATAGTGGGAAAGAAGATTTCGGTTTAGCGTTAACTTTAAACGGGCATAGATACAGGCATGTGGGCATTTTAGACACAGTGTTTCACTGGTCTGGGGTAAAGGGTGGAGCGCCTGGGTTCCCGTGCTTCACTACTGTATGGCCTCAAGATGATGTTTGTAGGCACAGCGCCAAATCCATCGATGGCAATACTCTCATATTGTCATTGCGATGGGAAGATTCCTTATTCGCTAGGAAATGTTTTACCGTGGAAGACGGGTCACCACAGAGCTGTCTCTTTTGTGTTGAGACAAAGTGTGCTGAATTTACCTGCCAGCAGTTGCCTGTCCTCCCTTTCTTTTAAGGTCGATGGAGACGCACGAGTGTAAGGAGAACGGTGAATGGTGGCCGTTCATAACCCAGGATCATCAGAAACCGCAGAGTAAATTTTAGGAACGTAGACGTAGGACAGCGGAGAAAACTTCACTCAGGGACTTCAGTGAACCCTCCTTACAATGCTGAGGCCTGACACGCCTAGTGCCTTGGGCAACACGGCTCCTGCCCCAGGTAGTTTTGTTGAGCGTGCCTCCCTCTGGGGGTGCCTTTTCTCTCCCAGCAATATTGCTCCGTGAAATTCGGCCGATGATGAAAACTATTTGCCATGGGTTTGTCCTTTCACCTCATTGGCCTCATCTTTGAAGTACAAATGCTTTTCTACACGGGTGCTGCCTCCCTGAGCGTTCCTTTGTCTTGGCTCAATCGATGCAGATTCCTGTGCTGAATACGCCATGGACTAGCACAGGTGGGTGCTTGTCAGTATACCGGGCACACGCAGCAATTTCGTTTGTCAAGACCCACCTGGCTTGATCAAGGTTCTTTATTCCAGTGAAAACGATTTTTATCCAAATTCTAGAGGAGCACCAGGGTGCCTCTGGGAGCTACACCCGGGCCTGCAGAACAGAGGCTCCGGAGTTTTCATTTTCTGACTAAAATTCTACACGGAATTTCATGGATCTAAGGAAACCGTGAATTGTGGACGTACCAGATTCTCACATCTTCATTGTCTAATGGAAGCTGAAGTTTCCCAGTCTGATCCGGCTGCCACTTCATTTCTGGCAATGACCATTCAATTGTGGACGTTCAGCCTTCTTCGGAATTCTCTTATACCGGCATGTTCCCGCGCCACATTAAGACCACTCGGTGGAGGTTCATGTGACTCAGGACAACTCTTTATTTCAGGTGTCTAGAACAAAGGGAATTCACAGAGGTTGATGATCACTTATTAAAGTCCCATTTCTCTATGATGCCCACTGATGACACTTCTACATCTGAGGGCAAAGAGCTCGTGCAGCATGATATTCTCATTTCAGCCACGCCGCCTGCAGTTTCTTCCTTGCAGAGAAATCTTTCCCAGTGTACTTCTTTAAAATGCTGCAAAATAGTGGGAAAGAAGATTTCGGTTTAGCGTTAACTTTAAACGGGCATAGATACAGGCATGTGGGCATTTTAGACACAGTGTTTCACTGGTCTGGGGTAAAGGGTGGAGCGCCTGGGTTCCCGTGCTTCACTACTGTATGGCCTCAAGATGATGTTTGTAGGCACAGCGGCAAATCCATCGGTGGCAATACTCTCATATTGTCATTGCGATGGGAAGATTCCTTATTCGCTAGGAAATGTTTTACCGTGGAAGACGGGTCACCACAGAGCTGTCTCTTTTGTGTTGAGACAAAGTGTGCTGAATTTACCTGCCAGCAGTTGCCTGTCCTCCCTTTCTTTTAAGGTCGATGGAGACGCACGAGTGTAAGGAGAACGGTGAATGGTGGCCGTTCATAACCCAGGATCATCAGAAACCGCAGAGTAAATTTTAGGAACGTAGACGTAGGACAGCGGAGAAAACTTCACTCAGGGACTTCAGTGAACCCTCCTTACAATGCTGAGGCCTGACACGCCTAGTGCCTTGGGCAACACGGCTCCTGCCCCAGGTAGTTTTGTTGAGCGTGCCTCCCTCTGGGGGTGCCTTTTCTCTCCCAGCAATATTGCTCCGTGAAATTCGGCCGATGATGAAAACTATTTGCCATGGGTTTGTCCTTTCACCTCATTGGCCTCATCTTTGAAGTACAAATGCTTTTCTACACGGGTGCTGCCTCCCTGAGCGTTCCTTTGTCTTGGCTCAATCGATGCAGATTCCTGTGTTGAATACGCCATGGACTAGCACAGGTGGGTGCTTGTCAGTATACCGGGCACACGCAGCAATTTCGTTTGTCAAGACCCACTTGGCTTGATCAAGGTTCTTTATTCCAGTGAAAACGATTTTTATCCAAATTCTAGAGGAGCACCAGGGTGCCTCTGGGAGCTACACCCGGGCCTGCTGAACAGAGGCTCCGGAGTTTTCATTTTCTGACTAAAATTCTACACGGAATTTCATGGATCTAAGGAAACCGTGAATTGTGGACGTACCAGATTCTCACATCTTCATTGTCTAATGGAAGCTGAAGTTTCCCAGTCTGATCCGGCTGCCATTTCATTTCTGGCAATGACCATTCAATTGTGGACGTTCAGCTTTCTTCGGAATTCTCTTATACCGGCATGTTCCCGCGCCACATTAAGACCACTCGGTGGAGGTTCATGTGACTCAGGACAACTCTTTATTTCAGGTGTCTAGAACAAAGGGAATTCACAGAGGTTGATGATCACTTATTAAAGTCCCGTTTCTCTATGATGCCCACTGATGACACTTCTACATCTGAGGGCAAAGAGCTCGTGCAGCATGATATTCTCATTTCAGCCACGCCGCCTGCAGTTTCTTCCTTGCAGAGAAATCTTTCCCAGTGTACTTCTTTAAAATGCTGCAAAATAGTGGGAAAGAAGATTTCGGTTTAGCGTTAACTTTAAACGGGCATAGATACAGGCATGTGGGCATTTTAGACACAGTGTTTCACTGGTCTGGGGTAAAGGGTGGAGCGCCTGGGTTCCCGTGCTTCACTACTGTATGGCCTCAAGATGATGTTTGTAGGCACAGCGGCAAATCCATCGGTGGCAATACTCTCATATTGTCATTGCGATGGGAAGATTCCTTATTCGCTAGGAAATGTTTTACCGTGGAAGACGGGTCACCACAGAGCTGTCTCTTTTGTGTTGACACAAAGTGTGCTGAATTTACCTGCCAGCAGTTGCCTGTCCTCCCTTTCTTTTAAGGTCGATGGAGACGCACGAGTGTTAGGAGAACGGTGAATGGTGGCCGTTCATAACCCAGGATCATCAGAAACCGCAGAGTAAATTTTAGGAACGTAGACGTAGGACAGCGGAGAAAACTTCACTCAGGGACTTCAGTGAACCCTCCTTACAATGCTGAGGCCTGACACGCCTAGTGCCTTGGGCAACACGGCTCCTGCCCCAGGTAGTTTTGTTGAGCGTGCCTCCCTCTGGGGGTGCCTTTTCTCTCCCAGCAATATTGCTCCGTGAAATTCGGCCGATGATGAAAACTATTTGCCATGGGTTTGTCCTTTCACCTCATTGGCCTCATCTTTGAAGTACAAATGCTTTTCTACACGGGTGCTGCCTCCCTGAGCGTTCCTTTGTCTTGGCTCAATCGATGCAGATTCCTGTGCTGAATACGCCATGGACTAGCACAGGTGGGTGCTTGTCAGTATACCGGGCACACGCAGCAATTTCGTTTGTCAAGACCCACCTGGCTTGATCAAGGTTCTTTATTCCAGTGAAAACGATTTTTATCCAAATTCTAGAGGAGCACCAGGGTGCCTCTGGGAGCTACACCCGGGCCTGCTGAACAGAGGCTCCGGAGTTTTCATTTTCTGACTAAAATTCTACACGGAATTTCATGGATCTAAGGAAACCGTGAATTGTGGACGTACCAGATTCTCACATCTTCATTGTCTAATGGAAGCTGAAGTTTCCCAGTCTGATCCGGCTGCCACTTCATTTCTGGCAATGACCATTCAATTGTGGACGTTCAGCCTTCTTCGGAATTCTCTTATACCGGCATGTTCCCGCGCCACATTAAGACCACTCGGTGGAGGTTCATGTGACTCAGGACAACTCTTTATTTCAGGCGTCTAGAACAAAGGGAATTCACAGAGGTTGAGGATCACTTATTAAAGTCCCGTTTCTCTATGATGCCCACTGATGACACTTCTACATCTGAGGGCAAAGAGCTCGTGCAGCATGATATTCTCATTTCAGCCACGCCGACTGCAGTTTCTTCCTTGCAGAGAAATCTTTCCCAGTGTACTTCTTTAAAATGCTGCAAAATAGTGGGAAAGAAGATTTCGGTTTAGCGTTAACTTTAAACGGGCATAGATACAGGCATGTGGGCATTTTAGACACAGTGTTTCACTGGTCTGGGGTAAAGGGTGGAGCGCCTGGGTTCCCGTGCTTCACTACTGTATGGCCTCAAGATGATGTTTGTAGGCACAGCGGCAAATCCATCGGTGGCAATACTCTCATATTGTCATTGCGATGGGAAGATTCCTTATTCGCTAGGAAATGTTTTACCGTGGAAGACGGGTCACCACAGAGCTGTCTCTTTTGTGTTGAGACAAAGTGTGCTGAATTTACCTGCCAGCAGTTGCCTGTCCTCCCTTTCTTTTAAGGTCGATGGAGACGCACGAGTGTAAGGAGAACGGTGAATGGTGGCCGTTCATAACCCAGGATCATCAGAAACCGCAGAGTAAATTTTAGGAACGTAGACGTTGGACAGCGGAGAAAACTTCACTCAGGGACTTCAGTGAACCCTCCTTACAATGCTGAGGCCTGACACGCCTAGTGCCTTGGGCAACACGGCTCCTGCCCCAGGTAGTTTTGTTGAGCGTGCCTCCCTCTGGGGGTGCCTTTTCTCTCCCAGCAATATTGCTCCGTGAAATTTGGCCGATGATGAAAACTATTTGCCATGGGTTTGTCCTTTCACCTCATTGGCCTCATCTTTGAAGTACAAATGCTTTTCTACACGGGTGCTGCCTCCCTGAGCTTTCCTTTGTCTTGGCTCAATCGATGCAGATTCCTGTGCTGAATACGCCATGGACTAGCACAGGTGGGTGCTTGTCAGTATACCGGGCACACGCAGCAATTTCGTTTGTCAAGACCCACCTGGCTTCATCAAGGTTCTTTATTCCAGTGAAAACGATTTTTATCGAAATTCTAGAGGAGCACCAGGGTGCCTCTGGGAGCTACACCCGGGCCTGCAGAACAGAGGCTCCGGAGTTTTCATTTTCTGACTAAAATTCTACACGGAATTTCATGGATCTAAGGAAACCGTGAATTGTGGACGTACCAGATTCTCACATCTTCATTGTCTAATGGAAGCTGAAGTTTCCCAGTCTGATCCGGCTGCCACTTCATTTCTGGCAATGACCATTCAATTGTGGACGTTCAGCCTTCTTCGGAATTCTCTTATACCGGCATGTTCCCGCGCCACATTAAGACCACTCGGTGGAGGTTCATGTGACTCAGGACAACTCTTTATTTCAGGCGTCTAGAACAAAGGGAATTCACAGAGGTTGAGGATCACTTATTAAAGTCCCGTTTCTCTATGATGCCCACTGATGACACTTCTACATCTGAGGGCAAAGAGCTCGTGCAGCATGATATTCTCATTTCAGCCACGCCGCCTGCAGTTTCTTCCTTGCAGAGAAATCTTTCCCAGTGTACTTCTTTAAAATGCTGCAAAATAGTGGGAAAGAAGATTTCGGTTTAGCGTTAACTTTAAACGGGCATAGATACAGGCATGTGGGCATTTTAGACACAGTGTTTCACTGGTCTGGGGTAAAGGGTGGAGCGCCTGGGTTCCCGTGCTTCACTACTGTATGGCCTCAAGATGATGTTTGTAGGCACAGCGGCAAATCCATCGGTGGCAATACTCTCATATTGTCATTGCGATGGGAAGATTCCTTATTCGCTAGGAAATGTTTTACCGTGGAAGACGGGTCACCACAGAGCTGTCTCTTTTGTGTTGAGACAAAGTGTGCTGCATTTACCTGCCAGCAGTTGCCTGTCCTCCCTTTCTTTTAAGGTCGATGGAGACGCACGAGTGTAAGGAGAACGGTGAATGGTGGCCGTTCATAACCCAGGATCATCAGAAACCGCAGAGTAAATTTTAGGAACGTAGACGTAGGACAGCGGAGAAAACTTCACTCAGGGACTTCAGTGAACCCTCCTTACAATGCTGAGGTCTGACACCCCTAGTGCCTTGGGCAACACGGCTCCTGCCCCAGGTAGTTTTGTTGAGCGTGCCTCCCTCTGGGGGTGCCTTTTCTCTCCCAGCAATATTGCTCCGTGAAATTCGGCCAATGATGAAAACTATTTGCCATGGGTTTGTCCTTTCACCTCATTGGCCTCATCTTTGAAGTACAAATGCTTTTCTACACGGGTGCTGCCTCCCTGAGCGTTCCTTTGTCTTGGCTCAATCGATGCAGATTCCTGTGTTGAATACGCCATGGACTAGCACAGGTGGGTGCTTGTCAGTATACCGGGCACACGCAGCAATTTCGTTTGTCAAGACCCACTTGGCTTGATCAAGGTTCTTTATTCCAGTGAAAACGATTTTTATCGAAATTCTAGAGGAGCACCAGGGTGCCTCTGGGAGCTACACCCGGGCCTGCTGAACAGAGGCTCCGGAGTTTTCATTTTCTGACTAAAATTCTACACGGAATTTCATGGATCTAAGGAAACCGTGAATTGTGGACGTACCAGATTCTCACATCTTCATTGTCTAATGGAAGCTGAAGTTTCCCAGTCTGATCCGGCTGCCATTTCATTTCTGGCAATGACCATTCAATTGTGGACGTTCAGCTTTCTTCGGAATTCTCTTATACCGGCATGTTCCCGCGCCACATTAAGACCACTCGGTGGAGGTTCATGTGACTCAGGACAACTCTTTATTTCAGGCGTCTAGAACAAAGGGAATTCACAGAGGTTGATGATCACTTATTAAAGTCCCGTTTCTCTATGATGCCCACTGATGACACTTCTACATCTGAGGGCAAAGAGCTCGTGCAGCATGATATTCTCATTTCAGCCACGCCGCCTGCAGTTTCTTCCTTGCAGAGAAATCTTTCCCAATGTACTTCTTTAAAATGCTGCAAAATAGTGGGAAAGAAGATTTCGGTTTAGCGTTAACTTTAAACGGGCATAGATACAGGCATGTGGGCATTTTAGACACAGTGTTTCACTGGTCTAGGGTAAAGGGTGGAGCGCCTGGGTTCCCGTGCTTCACTACTGTATGGCCTCAAGATGATGTTTGTAGGCACAGCGGCAAATCCATCGGTGGCAATTCTCTCATATTGTCATTGCGATGGGAAGATTCCTTATTCGCTAGGAAATGTTTTACCGTGGAAGACGGGTCACCACAGAGCTGTCTCTTTTGTGTTGACACAAAGTGTGCTGAATTTACCTGCCAGCAGTTGCCTGTCCTCCCTTTCTTTTAAGGTCGATGGAGACGCACGAGTGTAAGGAGAACGGTGAATGGTGGCCGTTCATAACCCAGGATCATCAGAAACCGCAGAGTAAATTTTAGGAACGTAGACGTAGGACAGCGGAGAAAACTTCACTCAGGGACTTCAGTGAACCCTCCTTACAAAGCTGAGGTCTGACACCCCTAGTGCCTTGGGCAACACGGCTCCTGCCCCAGGTAGTTTTGTTGAGCGTGCCTCCCTCTGGGGGTGCCTTTTCTCTCCCAGCAATATTGCTCCGTGAAATTCGGCCGATGATGAAAACTATTTGCCATGGGTTTGTCCTTTCACCTCATTGGCCTCATCTTTGAAGTACAAATGCTTTTCTACACGGGTGCTGCCTCCCTGAGCGTTCCTTTGTCTTGGCTCAATCGATGCAGATTCCTGTGTTGAATACGCCATGGACTAGCACAGGTGGGTGCTTGTCAGTATACCGGGCACACGCAGCAATTTCGTTTGTCAAGACCCACTTGGCTTGATCAAGGTTCTTTATTCCAGTGAAAACGATTTTTATCCAAATTCTAGAGGAGCACCAGGGTGCCTCTGGGAGCTACACCCGGGCCTGCTGAACAGAGGCTCCGGAGTTTTCATTTTCTGACTAAAATTCTACACGGAATTTCATGGATATAAGGAAACCGTGAATTGTGGACGTACCAGATTCTCACATCTTCATTGTCTAATGGAAGCTGAAGTTTCCCAGTCTGATCCGGCTGCCATTTCATTTCTGGCAATGACCATTCAATTGTGGACGTTCAGCTTTCTTCGGAATTCTCTTATACCGGCATGTTCCCGCGCCACATTAAGACCACTCGGTGGAGGTTCATGTGACTCAGGACAACTCTTTATTTCAGGCGTCTAGAACAAAGGGAATTCACAGAGGTTGATGATCACTTATTAAAGTCCCGTTTCTCTATGATGCCCACTGATGACACTTCTACATCTGAGGGCAAAGAGCTCGTGCAGCATGATATTCTCATTTCAGCCACGCCGCCTGCAGTTTCTTCCTTGCAGAGAAATCTTTCCCAATGTACTTCTTTAAAATGCTGCAAAATAGTGGGAAAGAAGATTTCGGTTTAGCGTTAACTTTAAACGGGCATAGATACAGGCATGTGGGCATTTTAGACACAGTGTTTCACTGGTCTAGGGTAAAGGGTGGAGCGCCTGGGTTCCCGTGCTTCACTACTGTATGGCCTCAAGATGATGTTTGTAGGCACAGCGGCAAATCCATCGGTGGCAATTCTCTCATATTGTCATTGCGATGGGAAGATTCCTTATTCGCTAGGAAATGTTTTACCGTGGAAGACGGGTCACCACAGAGCTGTCTCTTTTGTGTTGACACAAAGTGTGCTGAATTTACCTGCCAGCAGTTGCCTGTCCTCCCTTTCTTTTAAGGTCGATGGAGACGCACGAGTGTAAGGAGAACGGTGAATGGTGGCCGTTCATAACCCTGGATCATCAGAAACCGCAGAGTAAATTTTAGGAACGTAGACATAGGACAGCGGAGAAAACTTCACTCAGGGACTTCAGTGAACCCTCCTTACAATTCTGAGGCCTGACACGCCTAGTGCCTGGGGGCAACCCGGCTCCTGCCCTAGGTAGTTTTGTTGAGCGTGCCTCCCTCTGGGGGTGCCTTTTCTCTCCCAGCAATATTGCTCCGTGAAATTTGGCCGATGATGAAAACTATTTGCCATGGGTTTGTCCTTTCACCTCATTGGCCTCATCTTTGAAGTACAAATGCTTTTCTACACGGGTGCTGCCTCCCTGAGCTTTCCTTTGTCTTGGCTCAATCGATGCAGATTCCTGTGCTGAATACACCATGGACTAGCACAGGTGGGTGCTTGTCAGTATACCGGGCACACGCAGCAATTTCGTTTGTCAAGACCCACCTGGCTTCATCAAGGTTCTTTATTCCAGTGAAAACGATTTTTATCGAAATTCTAGAGGAGCACCAGGGTGCCTCTGGGAGCTACACCCGGGCCTGCAGAACAGAGGCTCCGGAGTTTTCATTTTCTGACTAAAATTCTACACGGAATTTCATGGATCTAAGGAAACCGTGAATTGTGGACGTACCAGATTCTCACATCTTCATTGTCTAATGGAAGCTGAAGTTTCCCAGTCTGATCCGGCTGCCACTTCATTTCTGGCAATGACCATTCAATTGTGGACGTTCAGCCTTCTTCGGAATTCTCTTATACCGGCATGTTCCCGCGCCACATTAAGACCACTCGGTGGAGGTTCATGTGACTCAGGACAACTCTTTATTTCAGGCGTCTAGAACAAAGGGAATTCACAGAGGTTGATGATCACTTATTAAAGTCCCGTTTCTCTATGATGCCCACTGATGACACTTCTACATCTGAGGGCAAAGAGCTCGTGCAGCATGATATTCTCATTTCAGCCACGCCGCCTGCAGTTTCTTCCTTGCAGAGAAATCTTTCCCAGTGTACTTCTTTAAAATGCTGCAAAATAGTGGGAAAGAAGATTTCGGTTAGCGTTAACTTTAAACGGGCATAGATACAGGCATGTGGGCATTTTAGACACAGTGTTTCACTGGTCTGGGGTAAAGGGTGGAGCGCCTGGGTTCCCGTGCTTCACTACTGTATGGCCTCAAGATGATGTTTGTAGGCACAGCGGCAAATCCATCGGTGGCAATACTCTCATATTGTCATTGCGATGGGAAGATTCCTTATTCGCTAGGAAATGTTTTACCGTGGAAGACGGGTCACCACAGAGCTGTCTCTTTTGTGTTGAGACAAAGTGTGGTGAATTTACCTGCCAGCAGTTGCCTGTCCTCCCTTTCTTTTAAGGTCGATGGAGACGCACGAGTGTAAGGAGAACGGTGAATGGTGGCCGTTCATAACCCAGGATCATCAGAAACCGCAGAGTAAATTTTAGGAACGTAGACGTAGGACAGCGGAGAAAACTTCACTCAGGGACTTCAGTGAACCCTCCTTACAATGCTGAGGCCTGACACGCCTAGTGCCTTGGGCAACACGGCTCCTGCCCCAGGTAGTTTTGTTGAGCGTGCCTCCCTCTGGGGGTGCCTTTTCTCTCCCAGCAATATTGCTCCGTGAAATTCGGCCGATGATGAAAACTATTTGCCATGGGTTTGTCCTTTCACCTCATTGGCCTCATCTTTGAAGTACAAATGCTTTTCTACACGGGTGCTGCCTCCCTGAGCGTTCCTTTGTCTTGGCTCAATCGATGCAGATTCCTGTGCTGAATACGCCATGGACTAGCACAGGTGGGTGCTTGTCAGTATACCGGGCACACGCAGCAATTTCGTTTGTCAAGACCCACCTGGCTTGATCAAGGTTCTTTATTCCAGTGAAAACGATTTTTATCCAAATTCTAGAGGAGCACCAGGGTGCCTCTGGGAGCTACACCCGGGCCTGCAGAACAGAGGCTCCGGAGTTTTCATTTTCTGACTAAAATTCTACACGGAATTTCATGGATCTAAGGAAACCGTGAATTGTGGACGTACCAGATTCTCACATCTTCATTGTCTAATGGAAGCTGAAGTTTCCCAGTCTGATCCGGCTGCCACTTCATTTCTGGCAATGACCATTCAATTGTGGACGTTCAGCCTTCTTCGGAATTCTCTTATACCGGCATGTTCCCGCGCCACATTAAGACCACTCGGTGGAGGTTCATGTGACTCAGGACAACTCTTTATTTCAGGCGTCTAGAACAAAGGGAATTCACAGAGGTTGAGGATCACTTATTAAAGTCCCGTTTCTCTATGATGCCCACTGATGACACTTCTACATCTGAGGGCAAAGAGCTCGTGCAGCATGATATTCTCATTTCAGCCACGCCGCCTGCAGTTTCTTCCTTGCAGAGAAATCTTTCCCAGTGTACTTCTTTAAAATGCTGCAAAATAGTGGGAAAGAAGATTTCGGTTTAGCGTTAACTTTAAACGGGCATAGATACAGGCATGTGGGCATTTTAGACACAGTGTTTCACTGGTCTGGGGTAAAGGGTGGAGCGCCTGGGTTCCCGTGCTTCACTACTGTATGGCCTCAAGATGATGTTTGTAGGCACAGCGGCAAATCCATCGGTGGCAATACTCTCATATTGTCATTGCGATGGGAAGATTCCTTATTCGCTAGGAAATGTTTTACCGTGGAAGACGGGTCACCACAGAGCTGTCTCTTTTGTGTTGAGACAAAGTGTGCTGAATTTACCTGCCAGCAGTTGCCTGTCCTCCCTTTCTTTTAAGGTCGATGGAGACGCACGAGTGTAAGGAGAACGGTGAATGGTGGCCGTTCATAACCCAGGATCATCAGAAACCGCAGAGTAAATTTTAGGAACGTAGACGTAGGACAGCGGAGAAAACTTCACTCAGGGACTTCAGTGAACCCTCCTTACAATGCTGAGGCCTGACACGCCTAGTGCCTTGGGCAACACGGCTCCTGCCCCAGGTAGTTTTGTTGAGCGTGCCTCCCTCTGGGGGTGCCTTTTCTCTCCCAGCAATATTGCTCCGTGAAATTCGGCCGATGATGAAAACTATTTGCCATGGGTTTGTCCTTTCACCTCATTGGCCTCATCTTTGAAGTACAAATGCTTTTCTACACGGGTGCTGCCTCCCTGAGCGTTCCTTTGTCTTGGCTCAATCGATGCAGATTCCTGTGCTGAATACGCCATGGACTAGCACAGGTGGGTGCTTGTCAGTATACCGGGCACACGCAGCAATTTCGTTTGTCAAGACCCACTTGACTTGATCAAGGTTCTTTATTCCAGTGAAAACGATTTTTATCCAAATTCTAGAGGAGCACCAGGGTGCCTCTGGGAGCTACACCCGGGCCTGCTGAACAGAGGCTCCGGAGTTTTCATTTTCTGACTAAAATTCTACACGGAATTTCATGGATCTAAGGAAACCGTGAATTGTGGACGTACCAGATTCTCACATCTTCATTGTCTAATGGAAGCTGAAGTTTCCCAGTCTGATCCGGCTGCCATTTCATTTCTGGCAATGACCATTCAATTGTGGACGTTCAGCTTTCTTCGGAATTCTCTTATACCGGCATGTTCCCGCGCCACATTAAGACCACTCGGTGGAGGTTCATGTGACTCAGGACAACTCTTTATTTCAGGCGTCTAGAACAAAGGGAATTCACAGAGGTTGATGATCACTTATTAAAGTCCCGTTTCTCTATGATGCCCACTGATGACACTTCTACATCTGAGGGCAAAGAGCTCGTGCAGCATGATATTCTCATTTCAGCCACGCCGCCTGCAGTTTCTTCCTTGCAGAGAAATCTTTCCCAGTGTACTTCTTTAAAATGCTGCAAAATAGTGGGAAAGAAGATTTCGGTTTAGCGTTAACTTTAAACGGGCATAGATACAGGCATGTGGGCATTTTAGACACAGTGTTTCACTGGTCTGGGGTAAAGGGTGGAGCGCCTGGGTTCCCGTGCTTCACTACTGTATGGCCTCAAGATGATGTTTGTAGGCACAGCGGCAAATCCATCGGTGGCAATACTCTCATATTGTCATTGCGATGGGAAGATTCCTTATTCGCTAGGAAATGTTTTACCGTGGAAGACGGGTCACCACAGAGCTGTCTCTTTTGTGTTGACACAAAGTGTGCTGAATTTACCTGCCAGCAGTTGCCTGTCCTCCCTTTCTTTTAAGGTCGATGGAGACGCACGAGTGTAAGGAGAACGGTGAATGGTGGCCGTTCATAACCCAGGATCATCAGAAACCGCAGAGTAAATTTTAGGAACGTAGACGTAGGACAGCGGAGAAAACTTCACTCAGGGACTTCAGTGAACCCTCCTTACAATGCTGAGGCCTGACACGCCTAGTGCCTTGGGCAACACGGCTCCTGCCCCAGGTAGTTTTGTTGAGCGTGCCTCCCTCTGGGGGTGCCTTTTCTCTCCCAGCAATATTGCTCCGTGAAATTCGGCCGATGATGAAAACTATTTGCCATGGGTTTGTCCTTTCACCTCATTGGCCTCATCTTTGAAGTACAAATGCTTTTCTACACGGGTGCTGCCTCCCTGAGCGTTCCTTTGTCTTGGCTCAATCGATGCAGATTCCTGTGCTGAATACGCCATGGACTAGCACAGGTGGGTGCTTGTCAGTATACCGGGCACACGCAGCAATTTCGTTTGTCAAGACCCACCTGGCTTGATCAAGGTTCTTTATTCCAGTGAAAACGATTTTTATCCAAATTCTAGAGGAGCACCAGGGTGCCTCTGGGAGCTACACCCGGGCCTGCTGAACAGAGGCTCCGGAGTTTTCATTTTCTGACTAAAATTCTACACGGAATTTCATGGATCTAAGGAAACCGTGAATTGTGGACGTACCAGATTCTCACATCTTCATTGTCTAATGGAAGCTGAAGTTTCCCAGTCTGATCCGGCTGCCACTTCATTTCTGGCAATGACCATTCAATTGTGGACGTTCAGCCTTCTTCGGAATTCTCTTATACCGGCATGTTCCCGCGCCACATTAAGACCACTCGGTGGAGGTTCATGTGACTCAGGACAACTCTTTATTTCAGGCGTCTAGAACAAAGGGAATTCACAGAGGTTGAGGATCACTTATTAAAGTCCCGTTTCTCTATGATGCCCACTGATGACACTTCTACATCTGAGGGCAAAGAGCTCGTGCAGCATGATATTCTCATTTCAGCCACGCCGACTGCAGTTTCTTCCTTGCAGAGAAATCTTTCCCAGTGTACTTCTTTAAAATGCTGCAAAATAGTGGGAAAGAAGATTTCGGTTTAGCGTTAACTTTAAACGGGCATAGATACAGGCATGTGGGCATTTTAGACACAGTGTTTCACTGGTCTGGGGTAAAGGGTGGAGCGCCTGGGTTCCCGTGCTTCACTACTGTATGGCCTCAAGATGATGTTTGTAGGCACAGCGGCAAATCCATCGGTGGCAATACTCTCATATTGTCATTGCGATGGGAAGATTCCTTATTCGCTAGGAAATGTTTTACCGTGGAAGACGGGTCACCACAGAGCTGTCTCTTTTGTGTTGAGACAAAGTGTGCTGAATTTACCTGCCAGCAGTTGCCTGTCCTCCCTTTCTTTTAAGGTCGATGGAGACGCACGAGTGTAAGGAGAACGGTGAATGGTGGCCGTTCATAACCCAGGATCATCAGAAACCGCAGAGTAAATTTTAGGAACGTAGACGTTGGACAGCGGAGAAAACTTCACTCAGGGACTTCAGTGAACCCTCCTTACAATGCTGAGGCCTGACACGCCTAGTGCCTTGGGCAACCCGGCTCCTGCCCCAGGTAGTTTTGTTGAGCGTGCCTCCCTCTGGGGGTGCCTTTTCTCTCCCAGCAATATTGCTCCGTGAAATTTGGCCGATGATGAAAACTATTTGCCATGGGTTTGTCCTTTCACCTCATTGGCCTCATCTTTGAAGTACAAATGCTTTTCTACACGGGTGCTGCCTCCCTGAGCTTTCCTTTGTCTTGGCTCAATCGATGCAGATTCCTGTGCTGAATACGCCATGGACTAGCACAGGTGGGTGCTTGTCAGTATACCGGGCACACGCAGCAATTTCGTTTGTCAAGACCCACTTGGCTTGATCAAGGTTCTTTATTCCAGTGAAAACGATTTTTATCCAAATTCTAGAGGAGCACCAGTGTGCCTCTGGGAGCTACACCCGGGCCTGCTGAACAGAGGCTCCGGAGTTTTCATTTTCTGACTAAAATTCTACACGGAATTTCATGGATCTAAGGAAACCGTGAATTGTGGACGTACCAGATTCTCACATCTTCATTGTCTAATGGAAGCTGAAGTTTCCCAGTCTGATCCGGCTGCCATTTCATTTCTGGCAATGACCATTCAATTGTGGACGTTCAGCTTTCTTCGGAATTCTCTTATACCGGCATGTTCCCGCGCCACATTAAGACCACTCGGTGGAGGTTCATGTGACTCAGGACAACTCTTTATTTCAGGCGTCTAGAACAAAGGGAATTCACAGAGGTTGATGATCACTTATTAAAGTCCCGTTTCTCTATGATGCCCACTGATGACACTTCTACATCTGAGGGCAAAGAGCTCATGCAGCATGATATTCTCATTTCAGCCACGCCGCCTGCAGTTTCTTCCTTGCAGAGAAATCTTTCCCAGTGTACTTCTTTAAAATGCTGCAAAATAGTGGGAAAGAAGATTTCGGTTTAGCGTTAACTTTAAACGGGCATAGATACAGGCATGTGGGCATTTTAGACACAGTGTTTCACTGGTCTGGGGTAAAGGGTGGAGCGCCTGGGTTCCCGTGCTTCACTACTGTATGGCCTCAAGATGATGTTTGTAGGCACAGCGGCAAATCCATCGGTGGCAATACTCTCATATTGTCATTGCGATGGGAAGATTCCTTATTCGCTAGGAAATGTTTTACCGTGGAAGACGGGTCACCACAGAGCTGTCTCTTTTGTGTTGAGACAAAGTGTGCTGCATTTACCTGCCAGCAGTTGCCTGTCCTCCCTTTCTTTTAAGGTCGATGGAGACGCACGAGTGTAAGGAGAACGGTGAATGGTGGCCGTTCATAACCCAGGATCATCAGAAACCGCAGAGTAAATTTTAGGAACGTAGACGTAGGACAGCGGAGAAAACTTCACTCAGGGACTTCAGTGAACCCTCCTTACAATGCTGAGGTCTGACACCCCTAGTGCCTTGGGCAACACGGCTCCTGCCCCAGGTAGTTTTGTTGAGCGTGCCTCCCTCTGGGGGTGCCTTTTCTCTCCCAGCAATATTGCTCCGTGAAATTCGGCCAATGATGAAAACTATTTGCCATGGGTTTGTCCTTTCACCTCATTGGCCTCATCTTTGAAGTACAAATGCTTTTCTACACGGGTGCTGCCTCCCTGAGCGTTCCTTTGTCTTGGCTCAATCGATGCAGATTCCTGTGTTGAATACGCCATGGACTAGCACAGGTGGGTGCTTGTCAGTATACCGGGCACACGCAGCAATTTCGTTTGTCAAGACCCACTTGGCTTGATCAAGGTTCTTTATTCCAGTGAAAACGATTTTTATCCAAATTCTAGAGGAGCACCAGGGTGCCTCTGGGAGCTACACCCGGGCCTGCTGAACAGAGGCTCCGGAGTTTTCATTTTCTGACTAAAATTCTACACGGAATTTCATGGATCTAAGGAAACCGTGAATTGTGGACGTACCAGATTCTCACATCTTCATTGTCTAATGGAAGCTGAAGTTTCCCAGTCTGATCCGGCTGCCATTTCATTTCTGGCAATGACCATTCAATTGTGGACGTTCAGCTTTCTTCGGAATTCTCTTATACCGGCATGTTCCCGCGCCACATTAAGACCACTCGGTGGAGGTTCATGTGACTCAGGACAACTCTTTATTTCAGGCGTCTAGAACAAAGGGAATTCACAGAGGTTGATGATCACTTATTAAAGTCCCGTTTCTCTATGATGCCCACTGATGACACTTCTACATCTGAGGGCAAAGAGCTCGTGCAGCATGATATTCTCATTTCAGCCACGCCGCCTGCAGTTTCTTCCTTGCAGAGAAATCTTTCCCAATGTACTTCTTTAAAATGCTGCAAAATAGTGGGAAAGAAGATTTCGGTTTAGCGTTAACTTTAAACGGGCATAGATACAGGCATGTGGGCATTTTAGACACAGTGTTTCACTGGTCTAGGGTAAAGGGTGGAGCGCCTGGGTTCCCGTGCTTCACTACTGTATGGCCTCAAGATGATGTTTGTAGGCACAGCGGCAAATCCATCGGTGGCAATTCTCTCATATTGTCATTGCGATGGGAAGATTCCTTATTCGCTAGGAAATGTTTTACCGTGGAAGACGGGTCACCACAGAGCTGTCTCTTTTGTGTTGACACAAAGTGTGCTGAATTTACCTGCCAGCAGTTGCCTGTCCTCCCTTTCTTTTAAGGTCGATGGAGACGCACGAGTGTAAGGAGAACGGTGAATGGTGGCCGTTCATAACCCTGGATCATCAGAAACCGCAGAGTAAATTTTAGGAACGTAGACATAGGACAGCGGAGAAAACTTCACTCAGGGACTTCAGTGAACCCTCCTTACAATGCTGAGGCCTGACACGCCTAGTGCCTGGGGGCAACCCGGCTCCTGCCCTAGGTAGTTTTGTTGAGCGTGCCTCCCTCTGGGGGTGCCTTTTCTCTCCCAGCAATATTGCTCCGTGAAATTTGGCCGATGATGAAAACTATTTGCCATGGGTTTGTCCTTTCACCTCATTGGCCTCATCTTTGAAGTACAAATGCTTTTCTACACGGGTGCTGCCTCCCTGAGCTTTCCTTTGTCTTGGCTCAATCGATGCAGATTCCTGTGCTGAATACGCCATGGACTAGCACAGGTGGGTGCTTGTCAGTATACCGGGCACACGCAGCAATTTCGTTTGTCAAGACCCACCTGGCTTCATCAAGGTTCTTTATTCCAGTGAAAACGATTTTTATCGAAATTCTAGAGGAGCACCAGGGTGCCTCTGGGAGCTACACCCGGGCCTGCAGAACAGAGGCTCCGGAGTTTTCATTTTCTGACTAAAATTCTACACGGAATTTCATGGATCTAAGGAAACCGTGAATTGTGGACGTACCAGATTCTCACATCTTCATTGTCTAATGGAAGCTGAAGTTTCCCAGTCTGATCCGGCTGCCACTTCATTTCTGGCAATGACCATTCAATTGTGGACGTTCAGCCTTCTTCGGAATTCTCTTATACCGGCATGTTCCCGCGCCACATTAAGACCACTCGGTGGAGGTTCATGTGACTCAGGACAACTCTTTATTTCAGGTGTCTAGAACAAAGGGAATTCACAGAGGTTGATGATCACTTATTAAAGTCCCGTTTCTCTATGATGCCCACTGATGACACTTCTACATCTGAGGGCAAAGAGCTCGTGCAGCATGATATTCTCATTTCAGCCACGCCGCCTGCAGTTTCTTCCTTGCAGAGAAATCTTTCCCAGTGTACTTCTTTAAAATGCTGCAAAATAGTGGGAAAGAAGATTTCGGTTTAGCGTTAACTTTAAACGGGCATAGATACAGGCATGTGGGCATTTTAGACACAGTGTTTCACTGGTCTGGGGTAAAGGGTGGAGCGCCTGGGTTCCCGTGCTTCACTACTGTATGGCCTCAAGATGATGTTTGTAGGCACAGCGGCAAATCCATCGGTGGCAATACTCTCATATTGTCATTGCGATGGGAAGATTCCTTATTCGCTAGGAAATGTTTTACCGTGGAAGACGGGTCACCACAGAGCTGTCTCTTTTGTGTTGAGACAAAGTGTGCTGAATTTACCTGCCAGCAGTTGCCTGTCCTCCCTTTCTTTTAAGGTCGATGGAGACGCACGAGTGTAAGGAGAACGGTGAATGGTGGCCGTTCATAACCCAGGATCATCAGAAACCGCAGAGTAAATTTTAGGAACGTAGACGTAGGACAGCGGAGAAAACTTCACTCAGGGACTTCAGTGAACCCTCCTTACAATGCTGAGGTCTGACACCCCTAGTGCCTTGGGCAACACGGCTCCTGCCCCAGGTAGTTTTGTTGAGCGTGCCTCCCTCTGGGGGTGCCTTTTCTCTCCCAGCAATATTGCTCCGTGAAATTCGGCCGATGATGAAAACTATTTGCCATGGGTTTGTCCTTTCACCTCATTGGCCTCATCTTTGAAGTACAAATGCTTTTCTACACGGGTGCTGCCTCCCTGAGCGTTCCTTTGTCTTGGCTCAATCGATGCAGATTCCTGTGTTGAATACGCCATGGACTAGCACAGGTGGGTGCTTGTCAGTATACCGGGCACACGCAGCAATTTCGTTTGTCAAGACCCACTTGGCTTGATCAAGGTTCTTTATTCCAGTGAAAACGATTTTTATCCAAATTCTAGAGGAGCACCAGGGTGCCTCTGGGAGCTACACCCGGGCCTGCTGAACAGAGGCTCCGGAGTTTTCATTTTCTGACTAAAATTCTACACGGAATTTCATGGATATAAGGAAACCGTGAATTGTGGACGTACCAGATTCTCACATCTTCATTGTCTAATGGAAGCTGAAGTTTCCCAGTCTGATCCGGCTGCCATTTCATTTCTGGCAATGACCATTCAATTGTGGACGTTCAGCTTTCTTCGGAATTCTCTTATACCGGCATGTTCCCGCGCCACATTAAGACCACTCGGTGGAGGTTCATGTGACTCAGGACAACTCTTTATTTCAGGCGTCTAGAACAAAGGGAATTCACAGAGGTTGATGATCACTTATTAAAGTCCCGTTTCTCTATGATGCCCACTGATGACACTTCTACATCTGAGGGCAAAGAGCTCGTGCAGCATGATATTCTCATTTCAGCCACGCCGCCTGCAGTTTCTTCCTTGCAGAGAAATCTTTCCCAATGTACTTCTTTAAAATGCTGCAAAATAGTGGGAAAGAAGATTTCGGTTTAGCGTTAACTTTAAACGGGCATAGATACAGGCATGTGGGCATTTTAGACACAGTGTTTCACTGGTCTAGGGTAAAGGGTGGAGCGCCTGGGTTCCCGTGCTTCACTACTGTATGGCCTCAAGATGATGTTTGTAGGCACAGCGGCAAATCCATCGGTGGCAATTCTCTCATATTGTCATTGCGATGGGAAGATTCCTTATTCGCTAGGAAATGTTTTACCGTGGAAGACGGGTCACCACAGAGCTGTCTCTTTTGTGTTGACACAAAGTGTGCTGAATTTACCTGCCAGCAGTTGCCTGTCCTCCCTTTCTTTTAAGGTCGATGGAGACGCACGAGTGTAAGGAGAACGGTGAATGGTGGCCGTTCATAACCCTGGATCATCAGAAACCGCAGAGTAAATTTTAGGAACGTAGACATAGGACAGCGGAGAAAACTTCACTCAGGGACTTCAGTGAACCCTCCTTACAATGCTGAGGCCTGACACGCCTAGTGCCTGGGGGCAACCCGGCTCCTGCCCTAGGTAGTTTTGTTGAGCGTGCCTCCCTCTGGGGGTGCCTTTTCTCTCCCAGCAATATTGCTCCGTGAAATTTGGCCGATGATGAAAACTATTTGCCATGGGTTTGTCCTTTCACCTCATTGGCCTCATCTTTGAAGTACAAATGCTTTTCTACACGGGTGCTGCCTCCCTGAGCTTTCCTTTGTCTTGGCTCAATCGATGCAGATTCCTGTGCTGAATACACCATGGACTAGCACAGGTGGGTGCTTGTCAGTATACCGGGCACACGCAGCAATTTCGTTTGTCAAGACCCACCTGGCTTCATCAAGGTTCTTTATTCCAGTGAAAACGATTTTTATCGAAATTCTAGAGGAGCACCAGGGTGCCTCTGGGAGCTACACCCGGGCCTGCAGAACAGAGGCTCCGGAGTTTTCATTTTCTGACTAAAATTCTACACGGAATTTCATGGATCTAAGGAAACCGTGAATTGTGGACGTACCAGATTCTCACATCTTCATTGTCTAATGGAAGCTGAAGTTTCCCAGTCTGATCCGGCTGCCACTTCATTTCTGGCAATGACCATTCAATTGTGGACGTTCAGCCTTCTTCGGAATTCTCTTATACCGGCATGTTCCCGCGCCACATTAAGACCACTCGGTGGAGGTTCATGTGACTCAGGACAACTCTTTATTTCAGGCGTCTAGAACAAAGGGAATTCACAGAGGTTGATGATCACTTATTAAAGTCCCGTTTCTCTATGATGCCCACTGATGACACTTCTACATCTGAGGGCAAAGAGCTCGTGCAGCATGATATTCTCATTTCAGCCACGCCGCCTGCAGTTTCTTCCTTGCAGAGAAATCTTTCCCAGTGTACTTCTTTAAAATGCTGCAAAATAGTGGGAAAGAAGATTTCGGTTAGCGTTAACTTTAAACGGGCATAGATACAGGCATGTGGGCATTTTAGACACAGTGTTTCACTGGTCTGGGGTAAAGGGTGGAGCGCCTGGGTTCCCGTGCTTCACTACTGTATGGCCTCAAGATGATGTTTGTAGGCACAGCGGCAAATCCATCGGTGGCAATACTCTCATATTGTCATTGCGATGGGAAGATTCCTTATTCGCTAGGAAATGTTTTACCGTGGAAGACGGGTCACCACAGAGCTGTCTCTTTTGTGTTGAGACAAAGTGTGGTGAATTTACCTGCCAGCAGTTGCCTGTCCTCCCTTTCTTTTAAGGTCGATGGAGACGCACGAGTGTAAGGAGAACGGTGAATGGTGGCCGTTCATAACCCAGGATCATCAGAAACCGCAGAGTAAATTTTAGGAACGTAGACGTAGGACAGCGGAGAAAACTTCACTCAGGGACTTCAGTGAACCCTCCTTACAATGCTGAGGCCTGACACGCCTAGTGCCTTGGGCAACACGGCTCCTGCCCCAGGTAGTTTTGTTGAGCGTGCCTCCCTCTGGGGGTGCCTTTTCTCTCCCAGCAATATTGCTCCGTGAAATTCGGCCGATGATGAAAACTATTTGCCATGGGTTTGTCCTTTCACCTCATTGGCCTCATCTTTGAAGTACAAATGCTTTTCTACACGGGTGCTGCCTCCCTGAGCGTTCCTTTGTCTTGGCTCAATCGATGCAGATTCCTGTGCTGAATACGCCATGGACTAGCACAGGTGGGTGCTTGTCAGTATACCGGGCACACGCAGCAATTTCGTTTGTCAAGACCCACCTGGCTTGATCAAGGTTCTTTATTCCAGTGAAAACGATTTTTATCCAAATTCTAGAGGAGCACCAGGGTGCCTCTGGGAGCTACACCCGGGCCTGCAGAACAGAGGCTCCGGAGTTTTCATTTTCTGACTAAAATTCTACACGGAATTTCATGGATCTAAGGAAACCGTGAATTGTGGACGTACCAGATTCTCACATCTTCATTGTCTAATGGAAGCTGAAGTTTCCCAGTCTGATCCGGCTGCCACTTCATTTCTGGCAATGACCATTCAATTGTGGACGTTCAGCCTTCTTCGGAATTCTCTTATACCGGCATGTTCCCGCGCCACATTAAGACCACTCGGTGGAGGTTCATGTGACTCAGGACAACTCTTTATTTCAGGCGTCTAGAACAAAGGGAATTCACAGAGGTTGAGGATCACTTATTAAAGTCCCGTTTCTCTATGATGCCCACTGATGACACTTCTACATCTGAGGGCAAAGAGCTCGTGCAGCATGATATTCTCATTTCAGCCACGCCGCCTGCAGTTTCTTCCTTGCAGAGAAATCTTTCCCAGTGTACTTCTTTAAAATGCTGCAAAATAGTGGGAAAGAAGATTTCGGTTTAGCGTTAACTTTAAACGGGCATAGATACAGGCATGTGGGCATTTTAGACACAGTGTTTCACTGGTCTGGGGTAAAGGGTGGAGCGCCTGGGTTCCCGTGCTTCACTACTGTATGGCCTCAAGATGATGTTTGTAGGCACAGCGGCAAATCCATCGGTGGCAATACTCTCATATTGTCATTGCGATGGGAAGATTCCTTATTCGCTAGGAAATGTTTTACCGTGGAAGACGGGTCACCACAGAGCTGTCTCTTTTGTGTTGAGACAAAGTGTGCTGAATTTACCTGCCAGCAGTTGCCTGTCCTCCCTTTCTTTTAAGGTCGATGGAGACGCACGAGTGTAAGGAGAACGGTGAATGGTGGCCGTTCATAACCCAGGATCATCAGAAACCGCAGAGTAAATTTTAGGAACGTAGACGTAGGACAGCGGAGAAAACTTCACTCAGGGACTTCAGTGAACCCTCCTTACAATGCTGAGGCCTGACACGCCTAGTGCCTTGGGCAACCCGGCTCCTGCCCCAGGTAGTTTTGTTGAGCGTGCCTCCCTCTGGGGGTGCCTTTTCTCTCCCAGCAATATTGCTCCGTGAAATTCGGCCGATGATGAAAACTATTTGCCATGGGTTTGTCCTTTCACCTCATTGGCCTCATCTTTGAAGTACAAATGCTTTTCTACACGGGTGCTGCCTCCCTGAGCGTTCCTTTGTCTTGGCTCAATCGATGCAGATTCCTGTGCTGAATACGCCATGGACTAGCACAGGTGGGTGCTTGTCAGTATACCGGGCACACGCAGCAATTTCGTTTGTCAAGACCCACCTGGCTTGATCAAGGTTCTTTATTCCAGTGAAAACGATTTTTATCCAAATTCTAGAGGAGCACCAGGGTGCCTCTGGGAGCTACACCCGGGCCTGCAGAACAGAGGCTCCGGAGTTTTCATTTTCGGACTAAAATTCTACACGGAATTTCATGGATCTAAGGAAACCGTGAATTGTGGACGTACCAGATTCTCACATCTTCATTGTCTAATGGAAGCTGAAGTTTCCCAGTCTGATCCGGCTGCCACTTCATTTCTGGCAATGACCATTCAATTGTGGACGTTCAGCCTTCTTCGGAATTCTCTTATACCGGCATGTTCCCGCGCCACATTAAGACCACTCGGTGGAGGTTCATGTGACTCAGGACAACTCTTTATTTCAGGCGTCTAGAACAAAGGGAATTCACAGAGGTTGAGGATCACTTATTAAAGTCCCGTTTCTCTATGATGCCCACTGATGACACTTCTACATCTGAGGGCAAAGAGCTCGTGCAGCATGATATTCTCATTTCAGCCACGCCGCCTGCAGTTTCTTCCTTGCAGAGAAACCTTTCCCAGTGTACTTCTTTAAAATGCTGCAAAATAGTGGGAAAGAAGATTTCGGTTTAGCGTTAACTTTAAACGGGCATAGATACAGGCATGTGGGCATTTTAGACACAGTGTTTCACTGGTCTGGGGTAAAGGGTGGAGCGCCTGGGTTCCCGTGCTTCACTACTGTATGGCCTCAAGATGATGTTTGTAGGCACAGCGGCAAATCCATCGGTGGCAATACTCTCATATTGTCATTGCGATGGGAAGATTCCTTATTCGCTAGGAAATGTTTTACCGTGGAAGACGGGTCACCACAGAGCTGTCTCTTTTGTGTTGAGACAAAGTGTGCTGAATTTACCTGCCAGCAGTTGCCTGTCCTCCCTTTCTTTTAAGGTCGATGGAGACGCACGAGTGTAAGGAGAACGGTGAATGGTGGCCGTTCATAACCCAGGATCATCAGAAACCGCAGAGTAAATTTTAGGAACGTAGACGTAGGACAGCGGAGAAAACTTCACTCAGGGACTTCAGTGAACCCTCCTTACAATGCTGAGGCCTGACACGCCTAGTGCCTTGGGCAACCCGGCTCCTGCCCCAGGTAGTTTTGTTGAGCGTGCCTCCCTCTGGGGGTGCCTTTTCTCTCCCAGCAATATTGCTCCGTGAAATTCGGCCGATGATGAAAACTATTTGCCATGGGTTTGTCCTTTCACCTCATTGGCCTCATCTTTGAATCACAAATGCTTTTCTACACGGGTGCTGCCTCCCTGAGCGTTCCTTTGTCTTGGCTCAATCGATGCAGATTCCTGTGCTGAATATGCCATGGACTAGCACAGGTGGGTGCTTGTCAGTATACCGGGCACACGCAGCAATTTCGTTTGTCAAGACCCACCTGGCTTGATCAAGGTTCTTTATTCCAGTGAAAACGATTTTTATCCAAATTCTAGAGGAGCACCAGGGTGCCTCTGGGAGCTACACCCGGGCCTGCAGAACAGAGGCTCCGGAGTTTTCATTTTCTGACTAAAATTCTACACGGAATTTCATGGATCTAAGGAAACCGTGAATTGTGGACGTACCAGATTCTCACATCTTCATTGTCTAATGGAAGCTGAAGTTTCCCAGTCTGATCCGGCTGCCACTTCATTTCTGGCAATGACCATTCAATTGTGGACGTTCAGCCTTCTTCGGAATTCTCTTATACCGGCATGTTCCCGCGCCACATTAAGACCACTCGGTGGAGGTTCATGTGACTCAGGACAACTCTTTATTTCAGGCGTCTAGAACAAAGGGAATTCACAGAGGTTGATGATCACTTATTAAAGTCCCGTTTCTCTATGATGCCCACTGATGACACTTCTACATCTGAGGGCAAAAAGCTCGTGCAGCATGATATTCTCATTTCAGCCACGCCGCCTGCAGTTTCTTCCTTGCAGAGAAATCTTTCCCAGTGTACTTCTTTAAAATGCTGCAAAATAGTGGGAAAGAAGATTTCGGTTTAGCGTTAACTTTAAACGGGCATAGATACAGGCATGTGGGCATTTTAGACACAGTGTTTCACTGGTCTGGGGTAAAGGGTGGAGCGCCTGGGTTCTCGTGCTTCACTACTGTATGGCCTCAAGATGATGTTTGTAGGCACAGCGGCAAATCCATCGGTGGCAATTTTCTCATATTGTCATTGCGATGGGAAGATTCCTTATTCGCTAGGAAATGTTTTACCGTGGAAAACGGGTCACCACAGAGCTGTCTCTTTTGTGTTGAGACAAAGTGTGCTGAATTTACCTGCCAGCAGTTGCCTGTCCTCCCTTTCTTTTAAGGTCGATGGAGACGCACGAGTGTAAGGAGAACGGTGAATGGTGGCCGTTCATAACCCAGGATCATCAGAAACCGCAGAGTAAATTTTAGGAACGTAGACGTAGGACAGCGGAGAAAACTTCACTCAGGGACTTCAGTGAACCCTCCTTACAATGCTGAGGCCTGACACGCCTAGTGCCTTGGGCAACCCGGCTCCTGCCCCAGGTAGTTTTGTTGAGCGTGCCTCCCTCTGGGGGTGCCTTTTCTCTCCCAGCAATATTGCTCCGTGAAATTCGGCCGATGATGAAAACTATTTGCCATGGGTTTGTCCTTTCACCTCATTGGCCTCATCTTTGAAGTACAAATGCTTTTCTACACAGGTGCTGCCTCCCTGAGCGTTCCTTTGTCTTGGCTCAATCGATGCAGATTCCTGTGCTGAATACGCCATGGACTAGCACAGGTGGGTGCTTGTCAGTATACCGGGCACACGCAGCAATTTCGTTTGTCAAGACCCACCTGGCTTGATCAAGGTTCTTTATTCCAGTGAAAACGATTTTTATCCAAATTCTAGAGGAGCACCAGGGTGCCTCTGGGAGCTACACCCGGGCCTGCAGAACAGAGGCTCCGGAGTTTTCATTTTCGGACTAAAATTCTACACGGAATTTCATGGATCTAAGGAAACCGTGAATTGTGGACGTACCAGATTCTCACATCTTCATTGTCTAATGGAAGCTGAAGTTTCCCAGTCTGATCCGGCTGCCACTTCATTTCTGGCAATGACCATTCAATTGTGGACGTTCAGCCTTCTTCGGAATTCTCTTATACCGGCATGTTCCCGCGCCACATTAAGACCACTCGGTGGAGGTTCATGTGACTCAGGACAACTCTTTATTTCAGGCGTCTAGAACAAAGGGAATTCACAGAGGTTGATGATCACTTATTAAAGTCCCGTTTCTCTATGATGCCCACTGATGACACTTCTACATCTGAGGGCAAAAAGCTCGTGCAGCATGATATTCTCATTTCAGCCACGCCGCCTGCAGTTTCTTCCTTGCAGAGAAATCTTTCCCAGTGTACTTCTTTAAAATGCTGCAAAATAGTGGGAAAGAAGATTTCGGTTTAGCGTTAACTTTAAACGGGCATAGATACAGGCATGTGGGCATTTTAGACACAGTGTTTCACTGGTCTGGGGTAAAGGGTGGAGCGCCTGGGTTCCCGTGCTTCACTACTGTATGGCCTCAAGATGATGTTTGTAGGCACAGCGGCAAATCCATCGGTGGCAATTTTCTCATATTGTCATTGCGATGGGAAGATTCCTTATTCGCTAGGAAATGTTTTACCGTGGAAAACGGGTCACCATAGAGCTGTCTCTTTTGTGTTGAGACAAAGTGTGCTGAATTTACATGCCAGCAGTTGCCTGTCCTCCCTTTCTTTTAAGGTCGATGGAGACGCACGAGTGTAAGGAGAACGGTGAATGGTGGCCGTTCATAACCCAGGATCATCAGAAACCGCAGAGTAAATTTTAGGAACGTAGACGTAGGACAGCGGAGAAAACTTCACTCAGGGACTTCAGTGAACCCTCCTTACAATGCTGAGGCCTGACACGCCTAGTGCCTTGGGCAACCCGGCTCCTGCCCCAGGTAGTTTTGTTGAGCGTGCCTCCCTCTGGGGGTGCCTTTTCTCTCCCAGCAATATTGCTCCGTGAAATTCGGCCGATGATGAAAACTATTTGCCATGGGTTTGTCCTTTCACCTCATTGGCCTCATCTTTGAAGTACAAATGCTTTTCTACACGGGTGCTGCCTCCCTGAGCTTTCCTTTGTCTTAGCTCAATCGATGCAGATTCCTGTGCTGAATACGCCATGGACTAGCACAGGTGGGTGCTTGTCAGTATACCGGGCACACGCAGCAATTTCGTTTGTCAAGACCCACTTGGCTTGATCAAGGTTCTTTATTCCAGTGAAAACGATTTTTATCCAAATTCTAGAGGAGCACCAGTGTGCCTCTGGGAGCTACACCCGGGCCTGCTGAACAGAGGCTCCGGAGTTTTCATTTTCTGACTAAAATTCTACACGGAATTTCATGGATCTAAGGAAACCGTGAATTGTGGACGTACCAGATTCTCACATCTTCATTGTCTAATGGAAGCTGAAGTTTCCCAGTCTGATCCGGCTGCCACTTCATTTCTGGCAATGACCATTCAATTGTGGACGTTCAGCCTTCTTCGGAATTCTCTTATACCGGCATGTTCCCGCGCCACATTAAGACCACTCGGTGGAGGTTCATGTGACTCAGGACAACTCTTTATTTCAGGCGTCTAGAACAAAGGGAATTCACAGAGGTTGATGATCACTTATTAAAGTCCCGTTTCTCTATGATGCCCACTGATGACACTTCTACATCTGAGGGCAAAGAGCTCATGCAGCATGATATTCTCATTTCAGCCACGCCGCCTGCAGTTTCTTCCTTGCAGAGAAATCTTTCCCAGTGTACTTCTTTAAAATGCTGCAAAATAGTGGGAAAGAAGATTTCGGTTTAGCGTTAACTTTAAACGGGCATAGATACAGGCATGTGGGCATTTTAGACACAGTGTTTCACTGGTCTGGGGTAAAGGGTGGAGCGCCTGGGTTCCCGTGCTTCACTACTGTATGGCCTCAAGATGATGTTTGTAGGCACAGCGGCAAATCCATCGGTGGCAATTTTCTCATATTGTCATTGCGATGGGAAGATTCCTTATTCGCTAGGAAATGTTTTACCGTGGAAAACGGGTCACCACAGAGCTGTCTCTTTTGTGTTGAGACAAAGTGTGCTGAATTTACCTGCCAGCAGTTGCCTGTCCTCCCTTTCTTTTAAGGTCGATGGAGACGCACGAGTGTAAGGAGAACGGTGAATGGTGGCCGTTCATAACCCAGGATCATCAGAAACCGCAGAGTAAATTTTAGGAACGTAGACGTAGGACAGCGGAGAAAACTTCACTCAGGGACTTCAGTGAACCCTCCTTACAATGCTGAGGCCTGACACGCCTAGTGCCTTGGGCAACCCGGCTCCTGCCCCAGGTAGTTTTGTTGAGCGTGCCTCCCTCTGGGGGTGCCTTTTCTCTCCCAGCAATATTGCTCCGTGAAATTCGGCCGATGATGAAAACTATTTGCCATGGGTTTGTCCTTTCACCTAATTGGCCTCATCTTTGAAGTACAAATGCTTTTCTACACAGGTGCTGCCTCCCTGAGCGTTCCTTTGTCTTGGCTCAATCGATGCAGATTCCTGTGCTGAATACGCCATGGACTAGCACAGGTGGGTGCTTGTCAGTATACCGGGCACACGCAGCAATTTCGTTTGTCAAGACCCACCTGGCTTGATCAAGGTTCTTTATTCCAGTGAAAACGATTTTTATCCAAATTCTAGAGGAGCACCAGGGTGCCTCTGGGAGCTACACCCGGGCCTGCAGAACAGAGGCTCCGGAGTTTTCATTTTCGGACTAAAATTCTACACGGAATTTCATGGATCTAAGGAAACCGTGAATTGTGGACGTACCAGATTCTCAAATCTTCATTGTCTAATGGAAGCTGAAGTTTCCCAGTCTGATCCGGCTGCCACTTCATTTCTGGCAATGACCATTCAATTGTGGACGTTCAGCCTTCTTCGGAATTCTCTTATACCGGCATGTTCCCGCGCCACATTAAGACCACTCGGTGGAGGTTCATGTGACTCAGGACAACTCTTTATTTCAGGCGTCTAGAACAAAGGGAATTCACAGAGGTTGATGATCACTTATTAAAGTCCCGTTTCTCTATGATGCCCACTGATGACACTTCTACATCTGAGGGCAAAAAGCTCGTGCAGCATGATATTCTCATTTCAGCCACGCCGCCTGCAGTTTCTTCCTTGCAGAGAAATCTTTCCCAGTGTACTTCTTTAAAATGCTGCAAAATAGTGGGAAAGAAGATTTCGGTTTAGCGTTAACTTTAAACGGGCATAGATACAGGCATGTGGGCATTTTAGACACAGTGTTTCACTGGTCTGGGGTAAAGGGTGGAGCGCCTGGGTTCCCGTGCTTCACTACTGTATGGCCTCAAGATGATGTTTGTAGGCACAGCGGCAAATCCATCGGTGGCAATTTTCTCATATTGTCATTGCGATGGGAAGATTCCTTATTCGCTAGGAAATGTTTTACCGTGGAAAACGGGTCACCACAGAGCTGTCTCTTTTGTGTTGAGACAAAGTGTGCTGAATTTACATGCCAGCAGTTGCCTGTCCTCCCTTTCTTTTAAGGTCGATGGAGACGCACGAGTGTAAGGAGAACGGTGAATGGTGGCCGTTCATAACCCAGGATCATCAGAAACCGCAGAGTAAATTTTAGGAACGTAGACGTAGGACAGCGGAGAAAACTTCACTCAGGGACTTCAGTGAACCCTCCTTACAATGCTGAGGCCTGACACGCCTAGTGCCTTGGGCAACCCGGCTCCTGCCCCAGGTAGTTTTGTTGAGCGTGCCTCCCTCTGGGGGTGCCTTTTCTCTCCCAGCAATATTGCTCCGTGAAATTCGGCCGATGATGAAAACTATTTGCCATGGGTTTGTCCTTTCACCTCATTGGCCTCATCTTTGAAGTACAAATGCTTTTCTACACGGGTGCTGCCTCCCTGAGCTTTCCTTTGTCTTAGCTCAATCGATGCAGATTCCTGTGCTGAATACGCCATGGACTAGCACAGGTGGGTGCTTGTCAGTATACCGGGCACACGCAGCAATTTCGTTTGTCAAGACCCACTTGGCTTGATCAAGGTTCTTTATTCCAGTGAAAACGATTTTTATCCAAATTCTAGAGGAGCACCAGTGTGCCTCTGGGAGCTACACCCGGGCCTGCTGAACAGAGGCTCCGGAGTTTTCATTTTCTGACTAAAATTCTACACGGAATTTCATGGATCTAAGGAAACCGTGAATTGTGGACGTACCAGATTCTCACATCTTCATTGTCTAATGGAAGCTGAAGTTTCCCAGTCTGATCCGGCTGCCACTTCATTTCTGGCAATGACCATTCAATTGTGGACGTTCAGCCTTCTTCGGAATTCTCTTATACCGGCATGTTCCCGCGCCACATTAAGACCACTCGGTGGAGGTTCATGTGACTCAGGACAACTCTTTATTTCAGGCGTCTAGAACAAAGGGAATTCACAGAGGTTGATGATCACTTATTAAAGTCCCGTTTCTCTATGATGCCCACTGATGACACTTCTACATCTGAGGGCAAAGAGCTCATGCAGCATGATATTCTCATTTCAGCCACGCCGCCTGCAGTTTCTTCCTTGCAGAGAAATCTTTCCCAGTGTACTTCTTTAAAATGCTGCAAAATAGTGGGAAAGAAGATTTCGGTTTAGCGTTAACTTTAAACGGGCATAGATACAGGCATGTGGGCATTTTAGACACAGTGTTTCACTGGTCTGGGGTAAAGGGTGGAGCGCCTGGGTTCCCGTGCTTCACTACTGTATGGCCTCAAGATGATGTTTGTAGGCACAGCGGCAAATCCATCGGTGGCAATTTTCTCATATTGTCATTGCGATGGGAAGATTCCTTATTCGCTAGGAAATGTTTTACCGTGGAAAACGGGTCACCACAGAGCTGTCTCTTTTGTGTTGAGACAAAGTGTGCTGAATTTACATGCCAGCAGTTGCCTGTCCTCCCTTTCTTTTAAGGTCGATGGAGACGCACGAGTGTAAGGAGAACGGTGAATGGTGGCCGTTCATAACCCAGGATCATCAGAAACCGCAGAGTAAATTTTAGGAACGTAGACGTAGGACAGCGGAGAAAACTTCACTCAGGGACTTCAGTGAACCCTCCTTACAATGCTGAGGCCTGACACGCCTAGTGCCTTGGGCAACCCGGCTCCTGCCCCAGGTAGTTTTGTTGAGCGTGCCTCCCTCTGGGGGTGCCTTTTCTCTCCCAGCAATATTGCTCCGTGAAATTCGGCCGATGATGAAAACTATTTGCCATGGGTTTGTCCTTTCACCTCATTGGCCTCATCTTTGAAGTACAAATGCTTTTCTACACGGGTGCTGCCTCCCTGAGCTTTCCTTTGTCTTAGCTCAATCGATGCAGATTCCTGTGCTGAATACGCCATGGACTAGCACAGGTGGGTGCTTGTCAGTATACCGGGCACACGCAGCAATTTCGTTTGTCAAGACCCACTTGGCTTGATCAAGGTTCTTTATTCCAGTGAAAACGATTTTTATCCAAATTCTAGAGGAGCACCAGTGTGCCTCTGGGAGCTACACCCGGGCCTGCTGAACAGAGGCTCCGGAGTTTTCATTTTCTGACTAAAATTCTACACGGAATTTCATGGATCTAAGGAAACCGTGAATTGTGGACGTACCAGATTCTCACATCTTCATTGTCTAATGGAAGCTGAAGTTTCCCAGTCTGATCCGGCTGCCACTTCATTTCTGGCAATGACCATTCAATTGTGGACGTTCAGCCTTCTTCGGAATTCTCTTATACCGGCATGTTCCCGCGCCACATTAAGACCACTCGGTGGAGGTTCATGTGACTCAGGACAACTCTTTATTTCAGGCGTCTAGAACAAAGGGAATTCACAGAGGTTGATGATCACTTATTAAAGTCCCGTTTCTCTATGATGCCCACTGATGACACTTCTACATCTGAGGGCAAAGAGCTCATGCAGCATGATATTCTCATTTCAGCCACGCCGCCTGCAGTTTCTTCCTTGCAGAGAAATCTTTCCCAGTGTACTTCTTTAAAATGCTGCAAAATAGTGGGAAAGAAGATTTCGGTTTAGCGTTAACTTTAAACGGGCATAGATACAGGCATGTGGGCATTTTAGACACAGTGTTTCACTGGTCTGGGGTAAAGGGTGGAGCGCCTGGGTTCCCGTGCTTCACTACTGTATGGCCTCAAGATGATGTTTGTAGGCACAGCGGCAAATCCATCGGTGGCAATACTCTCATATTGTCATTGCGATGGGAAGATTCCTTATTCGCTAGGAAATGTTTTACCGTGGAAGACGGGTCACCACATAGCTGTCTCTTTTGTGTTGAGACAAAGTGTGCTGAATTTACCTGCCAGCAGTTGCTTGTCCTCCCTTTCTTTTAAGGTCGATGGAGACGCACGAGTGTAAGGAGAACGGTGAATGGTGGCCGTTCATAACCCAGGATCATCAGAAACCGCAGAGTAAATTTTAGGAACGTAGACGTAGGACAGCGGAGAAAACTTCACTCAGGGACTTCAGTGAACCCTCCTTACAATGCTGAGGCCTGACACGCCTAGTGCCTTGGGCAACCCGGCTCCTGCCCCAGGTAGTTTTGTTGAGCGTGCCTCCCTCTGGGGGTGCCTTTTCTCTCCCAGCAATATTGCTCCGTGAAATTTGGCCGATGATGAAAACTATTTGCCATGGGTTTGTCCTTTCACCTCATTGGCCTCATCTTTGAAGTACAAATGCTTTTCTACACGGGTGCTGCCTCCCTGAGCTTTCCTTTGTCTTGGCTCAATCGATGCAGATTCCTGTGCTGAATACGCCATGGACTAGCACAGGTGGGTGCTTGTCAGTATACCGGGCACACGCAGCAATTTCGTTTGTCAAGACCCACCTGGCTTGATCAAGGTTCTTTATTCCAGTGAAAACGATTTTTATCCAAATTCTAAAGGAGCACCAGGGTGCCTCTGGGAGCTACACCCGGGCCTGCAGAACAGAGGCTCCGGAGTTTTCATTTTCTGACTAAAATTCTACACGGAATTTCATGGATCTAAGGAAACCGTGAATTGTGGACGTACCAGATTCTCACATCTTCATTGTCTAATGGAAGCTGAAGTTTCCCAGTCTGATCCGGCTGCCACTTCATTTCTGGCAATGACCATTCAATTGTGGACGTTCAGCCTTCTTCGGAATTCTCTTATACCGGCATGTTCCCGCGCCACATTAAGACCACTCGGTGGAGGTTCATGTGACTCAGGACAACTCTTTATTTCAGGCGTCTAGAACAAAGGGAATTCACAGAGGTTGATGATCACTTATTAAAGTCCCGTTTCTCTATGATGCCCACTGATGACACTTCTACATCTGAGGGCAAAGAGCTCATGCAGCATGATATTCTCATTTCAGCCACGCCGCCTGCAGTTTCTTCCTTGCAGAGAAATCTTTCCCAGTGTACTTCTTTAAAATGCTGCAAAATAGTGGGAAAGAAGATTTCGGTTTAGCGTTAACTTTAAACGGGCATAGATACAGGCATGTGGGCATTTTAGACACAGTGTTTCACTGGTCTAGGGTAAAGGGTGGAGCGCCTGGGTTCCCGTGCTTCACTACTGTATGGCCTCAAGATGATGTTTGTAGGCACAGCGGCAAATCCATCGGTGGCAATTCTCTCATATTGTCATTGCGATGGGAAGATTCCTTATTCGCTAGGAAATGTATTACCGTGGAAGACGGGTCACCACAGAGCTGTCTCTTTTGTGTTGAGACAAAGTGTGCTGAATTTACCTGCCAGCAGTTGCTTGTCCTCCCTTTCTTTTAAGGTCGATGGAGATGCACGAGTGTAAGGAGAACGGTGAATGGTGGCCATTCATAACCCTGGATCATCAGAAACCGCAGAGTAAATTTCAGGAACGTAGACGTAGGACAGCGGAGAAAACTTCACTCAGGGACTTCAGTGAACCCTCCTTACAATGCTGAGGCCTGACACGCCTAGTGCCTTGGGCAACACGGCTCCTGCCCCAGGTAGTTTTGTTGAGCGTGCCTCTCTCTGGGGGTGCCTTTTCTCTCCCAGCAATATTGCTCCGTGAAATTCGGCCGATGATGAAAACTATTTGCCATAGGTTTGTCCTTTCACCTCATTGGCCTCATCTTTGAAGTACAAATGCTTTTCTACACGGGTGCTGCCTCCCTGAGCGTTCCTTTGTCTTGGCTCAATCGATGCAGATTCCTGTGCTGAATACGCCATGGACTAGCACAGGTGGGTGCTTGTCAGTATACCGGGCACACGCAGCAATTTCGTTTGTCAAGACCCACTTGGCTTGATCAAGGTTCTTTATTCCAGTGAAAACGATTTTTATCCAAATTCTAGAGGAGCACCAGTGTGCCTCTGGGTGCTACACCCGGGCCTGCTGAACAGAGGCTCCGGAGTTTTCATTTTCTGACTAAAATTCTACACGGAATTTCATGGATCTAAGGAAACCGTGAATTGTGGACGTACCAGATTCTCACATCTTCATTGTCTAATGGAAGCTGAAGTTTCCCAGTCTGATCCGGCTGCCACTTCATTTCTGGCAATGACCATTCAATTGTGGACGTTCAGCCTTCTTCGGAATTCTCTTATACCGGCATGTTCCCGCGCCACATTAAGACCACTCGGTGGAGGTTCATGTGACTCAGGACAACTCTTTATTTCAGGCGTCTAGAACAAAGGGAATTCACAGAGGTTGATGATCACTTATTAAAGTCCCGTTTCTCTATGATGCCCACTGATGACACTTCTACATCTGAGGGCAAAGAGCTCATGCAGCATGATATTCTCATTTCAGCCACGCCGCCTGCAGTTTCTTCCTTGCAGAGAAATCTTTCCCAGTGTACTTCTTTAAAATGCTGCAAAATAGTGGGAAAGAAGATTTCGGTTTAGCGTTAACTTTAAACGGGCATAGATACAGGCATGTGGGCATTTTAGACACAGTGTTTCACTGGTCTGGGGTAAAGGGTGGAGCGCCTGGGTTCCCGTGCTTCACTACTGTATGGCCTCAAGATGATGTTTGTAGGCACAGCGGCAAATCCATCGGTGGCAATACTCTCATATTGTCATTGCGATGGGAAGATTCCTTATTCGCTAGGAAATGTTTTACCGTGGAAGACGGGTCACCACATAGCTGTCTCTTTTGTGTTGAGACAAAGTGTGCTGAATTTACCTGCCAGCAGTTGCTTGTCCTCCCTTTCTTTTAAGGTCGATGGAGACGCACGAGTGTAAGGAGAACGGTGAATGGTGGCCGTTCATAACCCAGGATCATCAGAAACCGCAGAGTAAATTTTAGGAACGTAGACGTAGGACAGCGGAGAAAACTTCACTCAGGGACTTCAGTGAACCCTCCTTACAATGCTGAGGCCTGACACGCCTAGTGCCTTGGGCAACCCGGCTCCTGCCCCAGGTAGTTTTGTTGAGCGTGCCTCCCTCTGGGGGTGCCTTTTCTCTCCCAGCAATATTGCTCCGTGAAATTTGGCCGATGATGAAAACTATTTGCCATGGGTTTGTCCTTTCACCTCATTGGCCTCATCTTTGAAGTACAAATGCTTTTCTACACGGGTGCTGCCTCCCTGAGCTTTCCTTTGTCTTGGCTCAATCGATGCAGATTCCTGTGCTGAATACGCCATGGACTAGCACAGGTGGGTGCTTGTCAGTATACCGGGCACACGCAGCAATTTCGTTTGTCAAGACCCACCTGGCTTGATCAAGGTTCTTTATTCCAGTGAAAACGATTTTTATCCAAATTCTAGAGGAGCACCAGGGTGCCTCTGGGAGCTACACCCGGGCCTGCAGAACAGAGGCTCCGGAGTTTTCATTTTCTGACTAAAATTCTACACGGAATTTCATGGATCTAAGGAAACCGTGAATTGTGGACGTACCAGATTCTCACATCTTCATTGTCTAATGGAAGCTGAAGTTTCCCAGTCTGATCCGGCTGCCACTTCATTTCTGGCAATGACCATTCAATTGTGGACGTTCAGCCTTCTTCGGAATTCTCTTATACCGGCATGTTCCCGCGCCACATTAAGACCACTCGGTGGAGGTTCATGTGACTCAGGACAACTCTTTATTTCAGGCGTCTAGAACAAAGGGAATTCACAGAGGTTGATGATCACTTATTAAAGTCCCGTTTCTCTATGATGCCCACTGATGACACTTCTACATCTGAGGGCAAAGAGCTCATGCAGCATGATATTCTCATTTCAGCCACGCCGCCTGCAGTTTCTTCCTTGCAGAGAAATCTTTCCCAGTGTACTTCTTTAAAATGCTGCAAAATAGTGGGAAAGAAGATTTCGGTTTAGCGTTAACTTTAAACGGGCATAGATACAGGCATGTGGGCATTTTAGACACAGTGTTTCACTGGTCTAGGGTAAAGGGTGGAGCGCCTGGGTTCCCGTGCTTCACTACTGTATGGCCTCAAGATGATGTTTGTAGGCACAGCGGCAAATCCATCGGTGGCAATTCTCTCATATTGTCATTGCGATGGGAAGATTCCTTATTCGCTAGGAAATGTATTACCGTTGAAGACGGGTCACCACAGAGCTGTCTCTTTTGTGTTGAGACAAAGTGTGCTGAATTTACCTGCCAGCAGTTGCTTGTCCTCCCTTTCTTTTAAGGTCGATGGAGATGCACGAGTGTAAGGAGAACGGTGAATGGTGGCCATTCATAACCCTGGATCATCAGAAACCGCAGAGTAAATTTCAGGAACGTAGACGTAGGACAGCGGAGAAAACTTCACTCAGGGACTTCAGTGAACCCTCCTTACAATGCTGAGGCCTGACACGCCTAGTGCCTTGGGCAACACGGCTCCTGCCCCAGGTAGTTTTGTTGAGCGTGCCTCTCTCTGGGGGTGCCTTTTCTCTCCCAGCAATATTGCTCCGTGAAATTCGGCCGATGATGAAAACTATTTGCCATAGGTTTGTCCTTTCACCTCATTGGCCTCATCTTTGAAGTACAAATGCTTTTCTACACGGGTGCTGCCTCCCTGAGCGTTCCTTTGTCTTGGCTCAATCGATGCAGATTCCTGTGCTGAATACGCCATGGACTAGCACAGGTGGGTGCTTGTCAGTATACCGGGCACACGCAGCAATTTCGTTTGTCAAGACCCACTTGGCTTGATCAAGGTTCTTTATTCCAGTGAAAACGATTTTTATCCAAATTCTAGAGGAGCACCAGTGTGCCTCTGGGAGCTACACCCGGGCCTGCTGAACAGAGGCTCCGGAGTTTTCATTTTCTGACTAAAATTCTACACGGAATTTCATGGATCTAAGGAAACCGTGAATTGTGGACGTACCAGATTCTCACATCTTCATTGTCTAATGGAAGCTGAAGTTTCCCAGTCTGATCCGGCTGCCACTTCATTTCTGGCAATGACCATTCAATTGTGGACATTCAGCTTTCTTCGGAATTCTCTTATACCGGCATGTTCCCGCGCCACATTAAGACCACTCGGTGGAGGTTCATGTGACTCAGGACAACTCTTTATTTCAGGCGTCTAGAACAAAGGGAATTCACAGAGGTTGATGATCACTTATTAAAGTCCCGTTTCTCTATGATGCCCACTGATGACACTTCTACATCTGAGGGCAAAGAGCTCATGCAGCATGATATTCTCATTTCAGCCACGCCGCCTGCAGTTTCTTCCTTGCAGAGAAATCTTTCCCAGTGTACTTCTTTAAAATGCTGCAAAATAGTGGGAAAGAAGATTACGGTTTAGCGTTAACTTTAAACGTGCATAGATACAGGCATGTGGGCATTTTAGACACAGTGTTTCACTGGTCTAGGGTAAAGGGTGGAGCGCCTGGGTTCCCGTGCTTCACTACTGTATGGCCTCAAGATGATGTTTGTAGGCACAGCGGCAAATACATCGGTGGCAATTCTCTCATATTGTCATTGCGATGGGAAGATTCCTTATTCGCTAGGAAATGTTTTACCGTGGAAGACGGGTCACCACAGAGCTGTCTCTTTTGTGTTGAGACAAAGTGTGCTGAATTTACCTGCCAGCAGTTGCCTGTCCTCCCTTTCTTTTAAGGTCGATGGAGACGCACGAGTGTAAGGAGAACGGTGAATGGTGGCCGTTCATAACCCTGGATCATCAGAAACCGCAGAGTAAATTTTAGGAACGTAGACGTAGGACAGCGGAGAAAACTTCACTCAGGGACTTCAGTGAACCCTCCTTACAATGCTGAGGCCTGACACGCCTAGTGCCTGGGGGCAACCCGGCTCCTGCCCTAGGTAGTTTTGTTGAGCGTGCCTCCCTCTGGGGGTGCCTTTTCTCTCCCAGCAATATTGCTCCGTGAAATTTGGCCGATGATGAAAACTATTTGCCATGGGTTTGTCCTTTCATCTCATTGGCCTCATCTTTGAAGTACAAATGCTTTTCTACACGGGTGCTGCCTCCCTGAGCTTTCCTTTGTCTTGGCTCAATGGATGCAGATTCCTGTGCTGAATACGCCATGGACTAGCACAGGTGGGTGCTTGTCAGTATACCGGGCACACGCAGCAATTTCGTTTGTCAAGACCCACCTGGCTTGATCAAGGTTCTTTATTCCAGTGAAAACGATTTTTATCCAAATTCTAGAGGAGCACCAGGGTGCCTCTGGGAGCTACACCCGGGCCTGCAGAACAGAGGCTCCGGAGATTTCATTTTCTGACTAAAATTCTACACGGAATTTCATGGATCTAAGGAAACCGTGAATTGTGGACGTACCAGATTCTCACATCTTCATTGTCTAATGGAAGCTGAAGTTTCCCAGTCTGATCCGGCTGCCACTTCATTTCTGGCAATGACCATTCAATTGTGGACGTTCAGCCTTCTTCGGAATTCTCTTATACCGGCATGTTCCCGCGCCACATTAAGACCACTCGGTGGAGGTTCATGTGACTCAGGACAACTCTTTATTTCAGGCGTCTAGAACAAAGGGAATTCACAGAGGTTGATGATCACTTATTAAAGTCCCGTTTCTCTATGATGCCCACTGATGACACTTCTACATCTGAGGGCAAAGAGCTCATGCAGCATGATATTCTCATTTCAGCCACGCCGCCTGCAGTTTCTTCCTTGCAGAGAAATCTTTCCCAGTGTACTTCTTTAAAATGCTGCAAAATAGTGGGAAAGAAGATTTCGGTTTAGCGTTAACTTTAAACGGGCATAGATACAGGCATGTGGGCATTTTAGACACAGTGTTTCACTGGTCTGGGGTAAAGGGTGGAGCGCCTGGGTTCCCGTGCTTCACTACTGTATGGCCTCAAGATGATGTTTGTAGGCACAGCGGCAAATCCATCGGTGGCAATACTCTCATATTGTCATTGCGATGGGAAGATTCCTTATTCGCTAGGAAATGTTTTACCGTGGAAGACGGGTCACCACATAGCTGTCTCTTTTGTGTTGAGACAAAGTGTGCTGAATTTACCTGCCAGCAGTTGCTTGTCCTCCCTTTCTTTTAAGGTCGATGGAGACGCACGAGTGTAAGGAGAACGGTGAATGGTGGCCGTTCATAACCCAGGATCATCAGAAACCGCAGAGTAAATTTTAGGAACGTAGACGTAGGACAGCGGAGAAAACTTCACTCAGGGACTTCAGTGAACCCTCCTTACAATGCTGAGGCCTGACACGCCTAGTGCTGTGGGCAACACGGCTCCTGCCCCAGGTAGTTTTCTTGAGCGTGCCTCCCTCTGGGGGTGCCTTTTCTCTCCCAGCAATATTGCTCCGTGAAATTCGGCCGATGATGAAAACTATTTGCCATAAGTTTGTCCTTTCACCTCATTGGCCTCATCTTTGAAGTAAAAATGCTTTTCTACAAGGGTGCTGCCTCCCTGAGCTTTCCTTTGTCTTGGCTCAATCGATGCAGATTCCTGTGCTGAATACGCCATGGACTAGCACAGGTGGGTGCTTGTCAGTATACCGGGCACACGCAGCAATTTCGTTTGTCAAGACCCACTTGGCTTGATCAAGGTTCTTTATTCCAGTGAAAACGATTTTTATCCAAATTCTAGAGGAGCACCAGGGTGCCTCTGGGAGCTACACCCGGGCCTGCTGAACAGAGGCTCCGGAGTTTTCATTTTCTGACTAAAATTCTACACGGAATTTCATGGATCTAAGGAAACCGTGAATTGTGGACGTACCAGATTCTCACATCTTCATTGTCTAATGGAAGCTGAAGTTTCCCAGTCTGATCCGGCTGCCATTTCATTTCTGGCAATGACCATTCAATTGTGGACGTTCAGCTTTCTTCGGAATTCTCTTATACCGGCATGTTCCCGCGCCACATTAAGACCACTCGGTGGAGGTTCATGTGACTCAGGACAACTCTTTATTTCAGGCGTCTAGAACAAAGGGAATTCACAGAGGTTGATGATCACTTATTAAAGTCCCGTTTCTCTATGATGCCCACTGAGGACACTTCTACATCTGAGGGCAAAGAGCTCATGCAGCATGATATTCTCATTTCAGCCACGCCGCCTGCAGTTTCTTCCTTGCAGAGAAATCTTTCCCAGTGTACTTCTTTAAAATGCTGCAAAATAGTGGGAAAGAAGATTTCGGTTTAGCGTTAACTTTAAACGGGCATAGATACAGGCATGTGGGCATTTTAGACACAGTGTTTCACTGGTCTAGGGTAAAGGGTGGAGCGCCTGGGTTCCCGTGCTTCACTACTGTATGGCCTCAAGATGATGTTTGTAGGCACAGCGGCAAATACATCGGTGGCAATTCTCTCATATTGTCATTGCGATGGGAAGATTCCTTATTCGCTAGGAAATGTTTTACCGTGGAAGACGGGTCACCACAGAGCTGTCTCTTTTGTGTTGAGACAAAGTGTGCTGAATTTACCTGCCAGCAGTTGCCTGTCCTCCCTTTCTTTTAAGGTCGATGGAGACGCACGAGTGTAAGGAGAACGGTGAATGGTGGCCGTTCATAACCCTGGATCATCAGAAACCGCAGAGTAAATTTTAGGAACGTAGACGTAGGACAGCGGAGAAAACTTCACTCAGGGACTTCAGTGAACCCTCCTTACAATGCTGAGGCCTGACACGCCTAGTGCCTGGGGGCAACCCGGCTCCTGCCCTAGGTAGTTTTGTTGAGCGTGCCTCCCTCTGGGGGTGCCTTTTCTCTCCCAGCAATATTGCTCCGTGAAATTTGGCCGATGATGAAAACTATTTGCCATGGGTTTGTCCTTTCACCTCATTGGCCTCATCTTTGAAGTACAAATGCTTTTCTACACGGGTGCTGCCTCCCTGAGCTTTCCTTTGTCTTGGCTCAATCGATGCAGATTCCTGTGCTGAATACGCCATGGACTAGCACAGGTGGGTGCTTGTCAGTATACCGGGCACACGCAGCAATTTCGTTTGTCAAGACCCACCTGGCTTGATCAAGGTTCTTTATTCCAGTGAAAACGATTTTTATCCAAATTCTAGAGGAGCACCAGGGTGCCTCTGGGAGCTACACCCGGGCCTGCAGAACAGAGGCTCCGGAGTTTTCATTTTCTGACTAAAATTCTACACGGAATTTCATGGATCTAAGGAAACCGTGAATTGTGGACGTACCAGATTCTCACATCTTCATTGTCTAATGGAAGCTGAAGTTTCCCAGTCTGATCCGGCTGCCACTTCATTTCTGGCAATGACCATTCAATTGTGGACGTTCAGCCTTCTTCGGAATTCTCTTATACCGGCATGTTCCCGCGCCACATTAAGACCACTCGGTGGAGGTTCATGTGACTCAGGACAACTCTTTATTTCAGGCGTCTAGAACAAAGGGAATTCACAGAGGTTGATGATCACTTATTAAAGTCCCGTTTCTCTATGATGCCCACTGATGACACTTCTACATCTGAGGGCAAAGAGCTCATGCAGCATGATATTCTCATTTCAGCCACGCCGCCTGCAGTTTCTTCCTTGCAGAGAAATCTTTCCCAGTGTACTTCTTTAAAATGCTGCAAAATAGTGGGAAAGAAGATTTCGGTTTAGCGTTAACTTTAAACGGGCATAGATACAGGCATGTGGGCATTTTAGACACAGTGTTTCACTGGTCTGGGGTAAAGGGTGGAGCGCCTGGGTTCCCGTGCTTCACTACTGTATGGCCTCAAGATGATGTTTGTAGGCACAGCGGCAAATCCATCGGTGGCAATACTCTCATATTGTCATTGCGATGGGAAGATTCCTTATTCGCTAGGAAATGTTTTACCGTGGAAGACGGGTCACCACAGAGCTGTCTCTTTTGTGTTGAGACAAAGTGTGCTGAATTTACCTGCCAGCAGTTGCCTGTCCTCCCTTTCTTTTAAGGTCGATGGAGACGCACGAGTGTAAGGAGAACGGTGAATGGTGGCCGTTCATAACCCAGGATCATCAGAAACCGCAGAGTAAATTTTAGGAACGTAGACGTAGGACAGCGGAGAAAACTTCACTCAGGGACTTCAGTGAACCCTCCTTACAATGCTGAGGCCTGACACGCCTAGTGCCTTGGGCAACACGGCTCCTGCCCCAGGTAGTTTTGTTGAGCGTGCCTCCCTCTGGGGGTGCCTTTTCTCTCCCAGCAATATTGCTCCGTGAATTTCGGCCGATGATGAAAACTATTTGCCATGGGTTTGTCCTTTCACCTCATTGGCCTCATCTTTGAAGTACAAATGCTTTTCTACACGGGTGCTGCCTCCCTGAGCGTTCCTGTGTCTTGGCTCAATCGATGCAGATTCCTGTGCTGAATACGCCATGGACTAGCACAGGTGGGTGCTTGTCAGTATACCGGGCACACGCAGCAATTTCGTTTGTCAAGACCCACCTGGCTTGATCAAGGTTCTTTATTCCAGTGAAAACGATTTTTATCCAAATTCTAGAGGAGCACCAGGGTGCCTCTGGGAGCTACACCCGGGCCTGCAGAACAGAGGCTCCGGAGTTTTCATTTTCTGACTAAAATTCTACACGGAATTTCATGGATCTAAGGAAACCGTGAATTGTGGACGTACCAGATTCTCACATCTTCATTGTCTAATGGAAGCTGAAGTTTCCCAGTCTGATCCGGCTGCCACTTCATTTCTGGCAATGACCATTCAATTGTGGACGTTCAGCCTTCTTCGGAATTCTCTTATACCGGCATGTTCCCGCGCCACATTAAGACCACTCGGTGGAGGTTCATGTGACTCAGGACAACTCTTTATTTCAGGCGTCTAGAACAAAGGGAATTCACAGAGGTAGATGATCACTTATTAAAGTCCCGTTTCTCTATGATGCCCACTGATGACACTTCTACATCTGAGGGCAAAAAGCTCGTGCAGCATGATATTCTCATTTCAACCACGCCGCCTGCAGTTTCTTCCTTGCAGAGAAATCTTTCCCAGTGTACTTCTTTAAAATGCTGCAAAATAGTGGGAAAGAAGATTTCGGTTTAGCGTTAACTTTAAACGGGCATAGATACAGGCATGTGGGCATTTTAGACACAGTGTTTCACTGGTCTGGGGTAAAGGGTGGAGCGCCTGGGTTCCCGTGCTTCACTACTGTATGGCCTCAAGATGATGTTTGTAGGCACAGCGGCAAATCCATCGGTGGCAATTTTCTCATATTGTCATTGCGATGGGAAGATTCCTTATTCGCTAGGAAATGTTTTACCGTGGAAGACGGGTCACCACAGAGCTGTCTCTTTTGTGTTGAGACAAAGTGTGCTGAATTTACCTGCCAGCAGTTGCCTGTCCTCCCTTTCTTTTAAGGTCGATGGAGACGCACGAGTGTAAGGAGAACGGTGAATGGTGGCCGTTCATAACCCAGGATCATCAGAAACCGCAGAGTAAATTTTAGGAACGTAGACGTAGGACAGCGGAGAAAACTTCACTCAGGGACTTCAGTGAACCCTCCTTACAATGCTGAGGCCTGACACGCCTAGTGCCTTGGGCAACACGGCTCCTGCCCCAGGTAGTTTTGTTGAGCGTGCCTCCCTCTGGGGGTGCCTTTTCTCTCCCAGCAATATTGCTCCGTGAATTTCGGCCGATGATGAAAACTATTTGCCATGGGTTTGTCCTTTCACCTCATTGGCCTCATCTTTGAAGTACAAATGCTTTTCTACACGGGTGCTGCCTCCCTGAGCGTTCCTGTGTCTTGGCTCAATCGATGCAGATTCCTGTGCTGAATACGCCATGGACTAGCACAGGTGGGTGCTTGTCAGTATACCGGGCACACGCAGCAATTTCGTTTGTCAAGACCCACCTGGCTTGATCAAGGTTCTTTATTCCAGTGAAAACGATTTTTATCCAAATTCTAGAGGAGCACCAGGGTGCCTCTGGGAGCTACACCCGGGCCTGCAGAACAGAGGCTCCGGAGTTTTCATTTTCTGACTAAAATTCTACACGGAATTTCATGGATCTAAGGAAACCGTGAATTGTGGACGTACCAGATTCTCACATCTTCATTGTCTAATGGAAGCTGAAGTTTCCCAGTCTGATCCGGCTGCCACTTCATTTCTGGCAATGACCATTCAATTGTGGACGTTCAGCCTTCTTCGGAATTCTCTTATACCGGCATGTTCCCGCGCCACATTAAGACCACTCGGTGGAGGTTCATGTGACTCAGGACAACTCTTTATTTCAGGCGTCTAGAACAAAGGGAATTCACAGAGGTAGATGATCACTTATTAAAGTCCCGTTTCTCTATGATGCCCACTGATGACACTTCTACATCTGAGGGCAAAAAGCTCGTGCAGCATGATATTCTCATTTCAACCACGCCGCCTGCAGTTTCTTCCTTGCAGAGAAATCTTTCCCAGTGTACTTCTTTAAAATGCTGCAAAATAGTGGGAAAGAAGATTTCGGTTTAGCGTTAACTTTAAACGGGCATAGATACAGGCATGTGGGCATTTTAGACACAGTGTTTCACTGGTCTGGGGTAAAGGGTGGAGCGCCTGGGTTCCCGTGCTTCACTACTGTATGGCCTCAAGATGATGTTTGTAGGCACAGCGGCAAATACATCGGTGGCAATTTTCTCATATTGTCATTGCGATGGGAAGATTCCTTATTCGCTAGGAAATGTTTTACCGTGGAAGACGGGTCACCACAGAGCTGTCTCTTTTGTGTTGAGACAAAGTGTGCTGAATTTACCTGCCAGCAGTTGCTTGTCCTCCCTTTCTTTTAAGGTCGATGGAGACGCACGAGTGTAAGGAGAACGGTGAATGGTGGCCGTTCATAACCCAGGATCATCAGAAACCGCAGAGTAAATTTTAGGAACGTAGACGTAGGACAGCGGAGAAAACTTCACTCAGGGACTTCAGTGAACCCTCCTTACAATGCTGAGGCCTGACACGCCTAGTGCCTGGGGGCAACCCGGCTCCTGCCCCAGGTAGTTTTGTTGAGCGTGCCTCCCTCTGGGGGTGCCTTTTCTCTCCCAGCAATATTGCTCCGTGAAATTTGGCCGATGATGAAAACTATTTGACATGGGTTTGTCCTTTCACCTCATTGGCCTCATCTTTGAAGTACAAATGCTTTTCTACACGGGTGCTGCCTCCCTGAGCTTTCCTTTGTCTTGGATCAATCGATGCAGATTCCTGTGCTGAATACGCCATGGACTAGCACAGGTGGGTGCTTGTCAGTATACCGGGCACACGCAGCAATTTCGTTTGTCAAGACCCACCTGGCTTGATCAAGGTTCTTTATTCCAGTGAAAACGATTTTTATCCAAATTCTAGAGGAGCACCAGGGTGCCTCTGGGAGCTACACCCGGGCCTGCAGAACAGAGGCTCCGGAGTTTTCATTTTCTGACTAAAATTCTACACGGAATTTCATGGATCTAAGGAAACCGTGAATTGTGGACGTACCAGATTCTCACATCTTCATTGTCTAATGGAAGCTGAAGTTTCCCAGTCTGATCCGGCTGCCACTTCATTTCTGGCAATGACCATTCAATTGTGGACGTTCAGCCTTCTTCGGAATTCTCTTATACCGGCATGTTCCCGCGCCACATTAAGACCACTCGGTGGAGGTTCATGTGACTCAGGACAACTCTTTATTTCAGGCGTCTAGAACAAAGGGAATTCACAGAGGTTGATGATCACTTATTAAAGTCCCGTTTCTCTATGATGCCCACTGATGACACTTCTACATCTGAGGGCAAAGAGCTCATGCAGCATGATATTCTCATTTCAGCCACGCCGCCTGCAGTTTCTTCCTTGCAGAGAAATCTTTCCCAGTGTACTTCTTTAAAATGCTGCAAAATAGTGGGAAAGAAGATTTCGGTTTAGCGTTACCTTTAAACGGGCATAGATACAGGCATGTGGGCATTTTAGACACAGTGTTTCACTGGTCTGGGGTAAAGGGTGGAGCGCCTGGGTTCCCGTGCTTCACTACTGTATGGCCTCAAGATGATGTGTGTAGGCACAGCGGCAAATCCATCGGTGGCAATACTCTCATATTGTCATTGCGATGGGAAGATTCCTTATTCGCTAGGAAATGTTTAACCGTGGAAGACGGGTCACCACATAGCTGTCTCTTTTGTGTTGAGACAAAGTGTGCTGAATTTACCTGCCAGCAGTTGCTTGTCCTCCCTTTCTTTTAAGGTTGATGGAGATGCACGAGTGTAAGGAGAACGGTGAATGGTGGCCGTTCATAACCCTGGATCATCAGAAACCGCAGAGTAAATTTTAGGAACGTAGACGTAGGACAGCGGAGAAAACTTCACTCAGGGACTTCAGTGAACCCTCCTTACAATGCTGAGGCCTGACACGCCTAGTGCCTTGGGCAACACGGCTCCTGCCCCAGGTAGTTTTGTTGAGCGTGCCTCCCTCTGGGGGTGCCTTTTCTCTCCCAGCAATATTGCTCCGTGAATTTCGGCCGATGATGAAAACTATTTGCCATGGGTTTGTCCTTTCACCTCATTGGCCTCATCTTTGAAGTACAAATGCTTTTCTACACGGGTGCTGCCTCCCTGAGCGTTCCTTTGTCTTGGCTCAATCGATGCAGATTCCTGTGCTGAATACGCCATGGACTAGCACAGGTGGGTGCTTGTCAGTATACCGGGCACACGCAGCAATTTCGTTTGTCAAGACCCACCTGGCTTGATCAAGGTTCTTTATTCCAGTGAAAACGATTTTTATCCAAATTCTAGAGGAGCACCAGGGTGCCTCTGGGAGCTACACCCGGGCCTGCAGAACAGAGGCTCCGGAGTTTTCATTTTCTGACTAAAATTCTACACGGAATTTCATGGATCTAAGGAAACCGTGAATTGTGGACGTACCAGATTCTCACATCTTCATTGTCTAATGGAAGCTGAAGTTTCCCAGTCTGATCCGGCTGCCACTTCATTTCTGGCAATGACCATTCAATTGTGGACGTTCAGCCTTCTTCGGAATTCTCTTATACCGGCATGTTCCCGCGCCACATTAAGACCACTCGGTGGAGGTTCATGTGACTCAGGACAACTCTTTATTTCAGGCGTCTAGAACAAAGGGAATTCACAGAGGTAGATGATCACTTATTAAAGTCCCGTTTCTCTATGATGCCCACTGATGACACTTCTACATCTGAGGGCAAAAAGCTCGTGCAGCATGATATTCTCATTTCAACCACGCCGCCTGCAGTTTCTTCCTTGCAGAGAAATCTTTCCCAGTGTACTTCTTTAAAATGCTGCAAAATAGTGGGAAAGAAGATTTCGGTTTAGCGTTAACTTTAAACGGGCATAGATACAGGCATGTGGGCATTTTAGACACAGTGTTTCACTGGTCTGGGGTAAAGGGTGGAGCGCCTGGGTTCCCGTGCTTCACTACTGTATGGCCTCAAGATGATGTTTGTAGGCACAGCGGCAAATCCATCGGTGGCAATTTTCTCATATTGTCATTGCGATGGGAAGATTCCTTATTCGCTAGGAAATGTTTTACCGTGGAAGACGGGTCACCACAGAGCTGTCTCTTTTGTGTTGAGACAAAGTGTGCTGAATTTACCTGCCAGCAGTTGCTTGTCCTCCCTTTCTTTTAAGGTCGATGGAGACGCACGAGTGTAAGGAGAACGGTGAATGGTGGCCGTTCATAACCCAGGATCATCAGAAACCGCAGAGTAAATTTTAGGAACGTAGACGTAGGACAGCAGAGAAAACTTCACTCAGGGACTTCAGTGAACCCTCCTTACAATGCTGAGGCCTGACACGCCTAGTGCCTGGGGGCAACCCGGCTCCTGCCCTAGGTAGTTTTGTTGAGCGTGCCTCCCTCTGGGGGTGCCTTTTCTCTCCCAGCAATATTGCTCCGTGAAATTTGGCCGATGATGAAAACTATTTGACATGGGTTTGTCCTTTCACCTCATTGGCCTCATCTTTGAAGTACAAATGCTTTTCTACACGGGTGCTGCCTCCCTGAGCTTTCCTTTGTCTTGGATCAATCGATGCAGATTCCTGTGCTGAATACGCCATGGACTAGCACAGGTGGGTGCTTGTCAGTATACCGGGCACACGCAGCAATTTCGTTTGTCAAGACCCACCGGGATTGATCAAGGTTCTTTATTCCAGTGAAAACGATTTTTATCGAAATTCTAGAGGAGCACCAGGGTGCCTCTGGGAGCTACACCCGGGCCTGCAGAACAGAGGCTCCGGAGTTTTCATTTTCTGACTAAAATTCTACACGGAATTTCATGGATCTAAGGAAACCGTGAATTGTGGACGTACCAGATTCTCACATCTTCATTGTCTAATGGAAGCTGAAGTTTCCCAGTCTGATCCGGCTGCCACTTCATTTCTGGCAATGACCATTCAATTGTGGACGTTCAGCCTTCTTCGGAATTCTCTTATACCGGCATGTTCCCGCGCCACATTAAGACCACTCGGTGGAGGTTCATGTGACTCAGGACAACTCTTTATTTCAGGCGTCTAGAACAAAGGGAATTCACAGAGGTTGATGATCACTTATTAAAGTCCCGTTTCTCTATGATGCCCACTGATGACACTTCTACATCTGAGGGCAAAGAGCTCATGCAGCATGATATTCTCATTTCAGCCACGCCGCCTGCAGTTTCTTCCTTGCAGAGAAATCTTTCCCAGTGTACTTCTTTAAAATGCTGCAAAATAGTGGGAAAGAAGATTTCGGTTTAGCGTTAACTTTAAACGGGCATAGATACAGGCATGTGGGCATTTTAGACACAGTGTTTCACTGGTCTGGGGTAAAGGGTGGAGCGCCTGGGTTCCCGTGCTTCACTACTGTATGGCCCCAAGATGATGTTTGTAGGCACAGCGGCAAATCCATCGGTGGCAATACTCTCATATTGTCATTGCGATGGGAAGATTCCTTATTCGCTAGGAAATGTTTTACCGTGGAAGACGGGTCACCACATAGCTGTCTCTTTTGTGTTGAGACAAAGTGTGCTGAATTTACCTGCCAGCAGTTGCTTGTCCTCCCTTTCTTTTAAGGACGATGGAGACGCACGAGTGTAAGGAGAACGGTGAATGGTGGCCGTTCATAACCCTGGATCATCAGAAACCGCAGAGTAAATTTTAGGAACGTAGACGTAGGACAGCGGAGAAAACTTCACTCAGGGACTTCAGTGAACCCTCCTTACAATGCTGAGGCCTGACACGCCTAGTGCCTGGGGGCAACCCGGCTCCTGCCCTAGGTAGTTTTGTTGAGCGTGCCTCCCTCTGGGGGTGCCTTTTCTCTCCCAGCAATATTGCTCCGTGAAATTTGGCCGATGATGAAAACTATTTGACATGGGTTTGTCCTTTCACCTCATTGGCCTCATCTTTGAAGTACAAATGCTTTTCTACATGGGTGCTGCCTCCCTGAGCTTTCCTTTGTCTTGGCTCAATCGATGCAGATTCCTGTGCTGAATACGCCATGGACTAGCACAGGTGGGTGCTTGTCAGTATACCGGGCACACGCAGCAATTTCGTTTGTCAAGACCCACCTGGCTTGATCAAGGTTCTTTATTCCAGTGAAAACGATTTTTATCCAAATTCTAGAGGAGCACCAGGGTGCCTCTGGGAGCTACACCCGGGCCTGCAGAACAGAGGCTCCGGAGTTTTCATTTTCTGACTAAAATTCTACACGGAATTTCATGGATCTAAGGAAACCGTGAATTGTGGACGTACCAGATTCTCACATCTTCATTGTCTAATGGAAGCTGAAGTTTCCCAGTCTGATCCGGCTGCCACTTCATTTCTGGCAATGACCATTCAATTGTGGACGTTCAGCCTTCTTCGGAATTCTCTTATACCGGCATGTTCCCGCGCCACATTAAGACCACTCGGTGGAGGTTCATGTGACTCAGGACAACTCTTTATTTCAGGCGTCTAGAACAAAGGGAATTCACAGAGGTTGATGATCACTTATTAAAGTCCCGTTTCTCTATGATGCCCACTGATGACACTTCTACATCTGAGGGCAAAAAGCTCGTGCAGCATGATATTCTCATTTCAACCACGCCGCCTGCAGTTTCTTCCTTGCAGAGAAATCTTTCCCAGTGTACTTCTTTAAAATGCTGCAAAATAGTGGGAAAGAAGATTTCGGTTTAGCGTTAACTTTAAACGGGCATAGATACAGGCATGTGGGCATTTTAGACACAGTGTTTCACTGGTCTGGGGTAAAGGGTGGAGCGCCTGGGTTCCCGTGCTTCACTACTGTATGGCCTCAAGATGATGTGTGTAGGCACAGCGGCAAATCCATCGGTGGCAATACTCTCATATTGTCATTGCGATGGGAAGATTCCTTATTCGCTAGGAAATGTTTTACCGTGGAAGACGGGTCACCACATAGCTGTCTCTTTTGTGTTGAGACAAAGTGTGCTGAATTTACCTGCCAGCAGTTGCTTGTCCTCCCTTTCTTTTAAGGTCGATGGAGACGCACGAGTGTAAGGAGAACGGTGAATGGTGGCCGTTCATAACCCTGGATCATCAGAAACCGCAGAGTAAATTTTAGGAACGTAGACGTAGGACAGCGGAGAAAACTTCACTCAGGGACTTCAGTGAACCCTCCTTACAATGCTGAGGCCTGACACGCCTAGTGCCTGGGGGCAACCCGGCTCCTGCCCTAGGTAGTTTTGTTGAGCGTGCCTCCCTCTGGGGGTGCCTTTTCTCTCCCAGCAATATTGCTCCGTGAAATTTGGCCGATGATGAAAACTATTTGCCATGGGTTTGTCCTTTCACCTCATTGGCCTCATCTTTGAAGTACAAATGCTTTTCTACACGGGTGCTGCCTCCCTGAGCTTTCCTTTGTCTTGGCTCAATCGATGCAGATTCCTGTGCTGAATACGCCATGGACTAGCACAGGTGGGTGCTTGTCAGTATACCGGGCACACGCAGCAATTTCGTTTGTCAAGACCCACCTGGCTTGATCAAGGTTCTTTATTCCAGTGAAAACGATTTTTATCCAAATTCTAGAGGAGCACCAGGGTGCCTCTGGGAGCTACACCCGGGCCTGCAGAACAGAGGCTCCGGAGTTTTCATTTTCTGACTAAAATTCTACACGGAATTTCATGGATCTAAGGAAACCGTGAATTGTGGACGTACCAGATTCTCACATCTTCATTGTCTAATGGAAGCTGAAGTTTCCCAGTCTGATCCGGCTGCCACTTCATTTCTGGCAATGACCATTCAATTGTGGACGTTCAGCCTTCTTCGGAATTCTCTTATACCGGCATGTTCCCGCGCCACATTAAGACCACTCGGTGGAGGTTCATGTGACTCAGGACAACTCTTTATTTCAGGCGTCTAGAACAAAGGGAATTCACAGAGGTTGATGATCACTTATTAAAGTCCCGTTTCTCTATGATGCCCACTGATGACACTTCTACATCTGAGGGCAAAGAGCTCGTGCAGCATGATATTCTCATTTCAGCCACGCCGCCTGCAGATTCTTCCTTGCAGAGAAATCTTTCCCAGTGTACTTCTTTAAAATGCTGCAAAATAGTGGGAAAGAAGATTTCGGTTTAGCGTTAACTTTAAACGGGAATAGATACAGGCATGTGGGCATTTTAGACACAGTGTTTCACTGGTCTGGGGTAAAGGGTGGAGCGCCTGGGTTCCCGTGCTTCACTACTGTATGGCCTCAAGATGATGTTTGTAGGCACAGCGGCAAATCCATCGGTGGCAATTTTCTCATATTGTCATTGCGATGGGAAGATTCCTTATTCGCTAGGAAATGTTTTACCGTGGAAGACGGGTCACCACAGAGCTGTCTCTTTTGTGTTGAGACAAAGTGTGCTGAATTTACCTGCCAGCAGTTGCCTGTCCTCCCTTTCTTTTAAGGTCGATGGAGACGCACGAGTGTAAGGAGAACGGTGAATGGTGGCCGTTCATAACCCAGGATCATCAGAAACCGCAGAGTAAATTTTAGGAACGTAGACGTAGGACAGCGGAGAAAACTTCACTCAGGGACTTCAGTGAACCCTCCTTACAATGCTGAGGCCTGACACGCCTAGTGCCTTGGGCAACACGGCTCCTGCCCCAGGTAGTTTTGTTGAGCGTGCCTCCCTCTGGGGGTGCCTTTTCTCTCCCAGCAATATTGCTCCGTGAAATTCGGCCGATGATGAAAACTATTTGCCATGGGTTTGTCCTTTCACCTCATTGGCCTCATCTTTGAAGTACAAATGCTTTTCTACACGGGTGCTGCCTCCCTGAGCGTTCCTTTGTCTTGGCTCAATCGATGCAGATTCCTGTGCTGAATACGCCATGGACTAGCACAGGTGGGTGCTTGTCAGTATACCGGGCACACGCAGCAATTTCGTTTGTCAAGACCCACCTGGCTTGATCAAGGTTCTTTATTCCAGTGAAAACGATTTTTATCCAAATTCTAGAGGAGCACCAGGGTGCCTCTGGGAGCTACACCCGGGCCTGCAGAACAGAGGCTCCGGAGTTTTCATTTTCTGACTAAAATTCTACACGGAATTTCATGGATCTAAGGAAACCGTGAATTGTGGACGTACCAGATTCTCACATCTTCATTGTCTAATGGAAGCTGAAGTTTCCCAGTCTGATCCGGCTGCCACTTCATTTCTGGCAATGACCATTCAATTGTGGACGTTCAGCCTTCTTCGGAATTCTCTTATACCGGCATGTTCCCGCGCCACATTAAGACCACTCGGTGGAGGTTCATGTGACTCAGGACAACTCTTTATTTCAGGCGTCTAGAACAAAGGGAATTCACAGAGGTTGATGATCACTTATTAAAGTCCCGTTTCTCTATGATGCCCACTGATGACACTTCTACATCTGAGGGCAAAGAGCTCATGCAGCATGATATTCTCATTTCAGCCACGCCGCCTGCAGTTTCTTCCTTGCAGAGAAATCTTTCCCAGTGTACTTCTTAAAAATGCTGCAAAATAGTGGGAAAGAAGATTTCGGTTTAGCGTTAACTTTAAACGGGCATAGATACAGGCATGTGGGCATTTTAGACACAGTGTTTCACTGGTCTGGGGTAAAGGGTGGAGCGCCTGGGTTCCCGTGCTTCACTACTGTATGGCCTCAAGATGATGTTTGTAGGCACAGCGGCAAATCCATCGGTGGCAATTTTCTCATATTGTCATTGCGATGGGAAGATTCCTTATTCGCTAGGAAATGTTTTATCGTGGAAGACGGGTCACCACAGAGCTGTCTCTTTTGTGTTGAGACAAAGTGTGCTGAATTTACCTGCCAGCAGTTGCTTGTCCTCCCTTTCTTTTAAGGTCGATGGAGACGCACGAGTGTAAGGAGAACGGTGAATGGTGGCCGTTCATAACCCAGGATCATCAGAAACCGCAGAGTAAATTTTAGGAACGTAGACGTAGGACAGCGGAGAAAACTTCACTCAGGGACTTCAGTGAACCCTCCTTACAATGCTGAGGCCTGACACGCCTAGTGCCTTGGGCAACACGGCTCCTGCCCTAGGTAGTTTTGTTGAGCGGGCCTCCATCTGGGGGTGCCTTTTCTCTCCCAGCAATATTGCTCCGTGAAATTTGGCCGATGATGAAAACTATTTGCCATGGGTTTGTCCTTTCACCTCATTGGCCTCATCTTTGAAGTACAAATGCTTTTCTACGCGGGTGCTGCCTCCCTGAGCTTTCCTTTGTCTTGGATCAATCGATGCAGATTCCTGTGCTGAATACGCCATGGACTAGCACAGGTGGGTGCTTGTCAGTATACCGGGCACACGCAGCAATTTCGTTTGTCAAGACCCACCTGGCTTGATCAAGGTTCTTTATTCCAGTGAAAACGATTTTTATCCAAATTCTAGAGGAGCACCAGGGTGCCTCTGGGAGCTACACCCGGGCCTGCAGAACAGAGGCTCCGGAGTTTTCATTTTCTGACTAAAATTCTACACGGAATTTCATGGATCTAAGGAAACCGTGAATTGTGGACGTACCAGATTCTCACATCTTCATTGTCTAATGGAAGCTGAAGTTTCCCAGTCTGATCCGGCTGCCACTTCATTTCTGGCAATGACCATTCAATTGTGGACGTTCAGCCTTCTTCGGAATTCTCTTATACCGGCATGTTCCCGCGCCACATTAAGACCACTCGGTGGAGGTTCATGTGACTCAGGACAACTCTTTATTTCAGGCGTCTAGAACAAAGGGAATTCACAGAGGTTGATGATCACTTATTAAAGTCCCGTTTCTCTATGATGCCCACTGATGACACTTCTACATCTGAGGGCAAAGAGCTCGTGCAGCATGATATTCTCATTTCAGCCACGCCGCCTGCAGATTCTTCCTTGCAGAGAAATCTTTCCCAGTGTACTTCTTTAAAATGCTGCAAAATAGTGGGAAAGAAGATTTCGGTTTAGCGTTAACTTTAAACGGGCATAGATACAGGCATGTGGGCATTTTAGACACAGTGTTTCACTGGTCTGGGGTAAAGGGTGGAGCGCCTGGGTTCCCGTGCTTCACTACTGTATGGCCTCAAGATGATGTTTGTAGGCACAGCGGCAAATCCATCGGTGGCAATTTTCTCATATTGTCATTGCGATGGGAAGATTCCTTATTCGCTAGGAAATGTTTTACCGTGGAAGACGGGTCACCACAGAGCTGTCTCTTTTGTGTTGAGACAAAGTGTGCTGAATTTACCTGCCAGCAGTTGCCTGTCCTCCCTTTCTTTTAAGGTCGATGGAGACGCACGAGTGTAAGGAGAACGGTGAATGGTGGCCGTTCATAACCCAGGATCATCAGAAACCGCAGAGTAAATTTTAGGAACGTAGACGTAGGACAGCGGAGAAAACTTCACTCAGGGACTTCAGTGAACCCTCCTTACAATGCTGAGGCCTGACACGCCTAGTGCCTTGGGCAACCCGGCTCCTGCCCTAGGTAGTTTTGTTGAGCGTGCCTCCCTCTGGGGGTGCCTTTTCTCTCCCAGCAATATTGCTCCGTGAAATTCGGCCGATGATGAAAACTATTTGCCATGGGTTTGTCCTTTCACCTCATTGGCCTCATCTTTGAAGTACAAATGCTTTTCTACACGGGTGCTGCCTCCCTGAGCTTTCCTTTGTCTTGGCTCAATCAATGCAGATTCCTGTGCTGAATACGCCATGGACTAGCACAGGTGGGTGCTTGTCAGTATACCGGGCACACGCAGCAATTTCGTTTGTCAAGACCCACCTGGCTTGATCAAGGTTCTTTATTCCAGTGAAAACGATTTTTATCCAAATTCTAGAGGAGCACCAGGGTGCCTCTGGGAGCTACACCCGGGCCTGCAGAACAGAGGCTCCGGAGTTTTCATTTTCTGACTAAAATTCTACACGGAATTTCATGGATCTAAGGAAACCGTGAATTGTGGACGTACCAGATTCTCACATCTTCATTGTCTAATGGAAGCTGAAGTTTCCCAGTCTGATCCGGCTGCCACTTCATTTCTGGCAATGACCATTCAATTGTGGACGTTCAGCCTTCTTCGGAATTCTCTTATACCGGCATGTTCCCGCGCCACATTAAGACCACTCGGTGGAGGTTCATGTGACTCAGGACAACTCTTTATTTCAGGCGTCTAGAACAAAGGGAATTCACAGAGGTTGATGATCACTTATTAAAGTCCCATTTCTCTATGATGCCCACTGATGACACTTCTACATCTGAGGGCAAAGAGCTCGTGCAGCATGATATTCTCATTTCAGCCACGCCGCCTGCAGTTTCTTCCTTGCAGAGAAATCTTTCCCAGTGTACTTCTTTAAAATGCTGCAAAATAGTGGGAAAGAAGATTTCGGTTTAGCGTTAACTTTAAACGGGCATAGATACAGGCATGTGGGCATTTTAGACACAGTGTTTCACTGGTCTGGGGTAAAGGGTGGAGCGCCTGGGGTCCCGTGCTTCACTACTGTATGGCCTCAAGATGATGTTTGTAGGCACAGCGGCAAATCCATCGGTGGCAATACTCTCATATTGTCATTGCGATGGGAAGATTCCTTATTCGCTAGGAAATGTTTTACCGTGGAAGACGGGTCACCACAGAGCTGTCTCTTTTTTGTTGAGACAAAGTGTGCTGAATTTACCTGCCAGCAGTTGCATGTCCTCCCTCTCTTTTAAGGTCGATGGAGACGCACGAGTGTAAGGAGAACGGTGAATGGTGGCCGTTCATAACTCAGGATCATCAGAAACCGCAGAGTAAATTTTAGGAACGTAGACGTAGGACAGCGGAGAAAACTTCACTCAGGGACTTCAGTGAACCCTCCTTACAATGCTGAGGCCTGACACGCCTAGTGCCTTGGGCAACACGGCTCCTGCCCTAGGTAGTTTTGTTGAGCGTGCCTCCCTCTGGGGGTGCCTTTTCTCTCCCAGCAATATTGCTCCGTGAAATTCGGCCGATGATGAAAACTATTTGCCATGGGTTTGTCCTTTCACCTCATTGGCCTCATCTTTGAAGTACAAATGCTTTTCTACACGGGTGCTGCCTCCCTGAGCTTTCCTTTGTCTTGGCTCAATCGATGCAGATTCCTGTGCTGAATACGCCTTGGACTAGCACAGGTGGGTGCTTGTCAGTATACCGGGCACACGCAGCAATTTCGTTTGTCAAGACCCACCTGGCTTGATCAAGTTTCTTTATTCCAGTGAAAACGATTTTTATCCAAATTCTAGAGGAGCTCCAGGGTGCCTCAGGGAGCTACACCCGGGCCTGCAGAACAGAGGCTCCGGAGTTTTCATTTTCTGACTAAAATTCTACACGGAATTTCATGGATCTAAGGAAACCGTGAATTGTGGACGTACCAGATTCTCACATCTTCATTGTCTAATGGAAGCTGAAGTTTCCCAGTCTGATCCGGCTGCCACTTCATTTCTGGCAATGACCATTCAATTGTGGACGTTCAGCCTTCTTCGGAATTCTCTTATACCGGCATGTTCCCGCGCCACATTAAGACCACTCTGTGGAGGTTCATGTGACTCAGGACAACTCTTTATTTCAGGCGTCTAGAACAAAGGGAATTCACAGAGGTTGATGATCACTTATTAAAGTCCCGTTTCTCTATGATGCCCACTGATGACACTTCTACATCTGAGGGCAAAGAGCTCGTGCAGCATGATATTCTCATTTCAGCCACGCCGCCTGCAGTTTCTTCCTTGCAGAGAAATCTTTCCCAGTGTACTTCTTTAAAATGCTGCAAAATAGTGGGAAAGAAGATTTCGGTTTAGCGTTAACTTTAAACGGGCATAGATACAGGCATGTGGGCATTTTAGACACAGTGTTTCACTGGTCTAGGGTAAAGGGTGGAGCGCCTGGGTTCCCGTGCTTCACTACTGTATGGCCTCAAGATGATGTTTGTAGGCACAGCGGCAAATCCATCGGTGGCAATACTCTCATATTGTCATTGCGATGGGAAGATTCCTTATTCGCTAGGAAATGTTTTACCGTGGAAGACGGGTCACCACAGAGCTGTCTCTTTTTTGTTGAGACAAAGTGTGCTGAATTTACCTGCCAGCAGTTGCTTGTCCTCCCTTTCTTTTAAGGTCGATGGAGACGCACGAGTGTAAGGAGAACGGTGAATGGTGGCCGTTCATAACCCAGGATCATCAGAAACCGCAGAGTAAATTTTAGGAACGTAGACGTAGGACAGCGGAGAAAACTTCACTCAGGGACTTCAGTGAACCCTCCTTACAATGCTGAGGCCTGACACGCCTAGTGCCTTGGGCAACACGGCTCCTGCCCTAGGTAGTTTTGTTGAGCGTGCCTCCCTCTGGGGGTGCCTTTTCTCTCCCAGCAATATTGCTCCGTGAAATTCCGCCGATGATGAAAACTATTTGCCATGGGTTTGTCCTTTCACCTCATTGGCCTCATCTTTGAAGTACAAATGCTTTTCTACACGGGTGCTGCCTCCCTGAGCTTTCCTTTGTCTTGGCTCAATCGATGCAGATTCCTGTGCTGAATACGCCATGGACTAGCACAGGTGGGTGCTTGTCAGTATACCGGGCACACGCAGCAATTTCGTTTGTCAAGACCCACCTGGCTTGATCAAGGTTCTTTATTCCAGTGAAAACGATTTTTATCCAAATTCTAGAGGAGCACCAGGGTGCCTCAGGGAGCTACACCCGGGCCTGCAGAACAGAGGCTCCAGAGTTTTCATTTTCTGACTAAAATTCTACACGGAATTTCATGGGTCTAAGGAAACCGTGAATTGTGGACGTACCAGATTCTCACATCTTCATTGTCTAATGGAAGCTGAAGTTTCCCAGTCTGATCCGGCTGCCACTTCATTTCTGACAATGACCATTCAATTGTGGACGTTCAGCCTTCTTCGGAATTCTCTTATACCGGCATGTTCCCGCGCCACATTAAGACCACTCTGTGGAGGTTCATGTGACTCAGGACAACTCTTTATTTCAGGCGTCTAGAACTAAGGGAATTCACAGAGGTTGATGATCACTTATTAAAGTCCCGTTTCTCTATGATGCCCACTGATGACACTTCTACATCTGAGGGCAAAGAGCTCGTGCAGCATGATATTCTCATTTCAGCCACGCCGCCTGCAGTTTCTTCCTTGCAGAGAAATCTTTCCCAGTGTACTTCTTTAAAATGCTGCAAAATAGTGGGAAAGAAGATTTCGGTTTAGCGTTAACTTTAAACGGGCATAGATACAGGCATGTGGGCATTTTAGACACAGTGTTTCACTGGTCTAGGGTAAAGGGTGGAGCGCCTGGGTTCCCGTGCTTCACTACTGTATGGCCTCAAGATGATGTTTGTAGGCACAGCGGCAAATCCATCGGTGGCAATTTTCTCATATTGTCATTGCGATGGGAAGATTCCTTATTCGCTAGGAAATGTTTTACCGTGGAAGACGGGTCACCACAGAGCTGTCTCTTTTTTGTTGAGACAAAGTGTGCTGAATTTACCTGCCAGCAGTTGCTTGTCCTCCCTTTCTTTTAAGGTCGATGGAGACGCACGAGTGTAAGGAGAACGGTGAATGGTGGCCGTTCATAACCCAGGATCATCAGAAACCGCAGAGTAAATTTTAGGAACGTAGACTTAGGACAGCGGAGAAAACTTCACTCAGGGACTTCAGTGAACCCTCCTTACAATGCTGAGGCCTGACACGCCTAGTGCCTTGGGCAACACGTCTCCTGCCCTAGGTAGTTTTGTTGAGCGTGCCTCCCTCTGGGGGTGCCTTTTCTCTCCCAGCAATATTGCTCCGTGAAATTCGGCCGATGATGAAAACTATTTGCCATGGGTTTGTCCTTTCACCTCATTGGCCTCATCTTTGAAGTACAAATGCTTTTCTACACGGGTGCTGCCTCCCTGAGCTTTCCTTTGTCTTGGCTCAATCGATGCAGATTCCTGTGCTGAATACGCCATGGACTAGCACAGGTGGGTGCTTGTCAGTATACCGGGCACACGCAGCAATTTCGTTTGTCAAGACCCACCTGGCTTGATCAAGGTTCTTTATTCCAGTGAAAACGATTTTTATCCAAATTCTAGAGGAGCACCAGGGTGCCTCAGGGAGCTACACCCGGGCCTGCAGAACAGAGGCTCCGGAGTTTTCATTTTCTGACTAAAATTCTACACGGAATTTCATGGATCTAAGGAAACCGTGAATTGTGGACGTACCAGATTCTCACATCTTCATTGTCTAATGGAAGCTGAAGTTTCCCAGTCTGATCCGGCTGCCACTTCATTTCTGGCAATGACCATTCAATTGTGGACGTTCAGCCTTCTTCGGAATTCTCTTATACCGGCATGTTCCCGCGCCACATTAAGACCACTCTGTGGAGGTTCATGTGACTCAGGACAACTCTTTATTTCAGGCGTCTAGAACAAAGGGAATTCACAGAGGTTGATGATCACTTATTAAAGTCCCGTTTCTCTATGATGCCCACTGATGACACTTCTACATCTGAGGGCAAAGAGCTCGTGCAGCATGATATTCTCATTTCAGCCACGCCGTCCTGCAGTTTCTTCCTTGCAGAAAAATCTTTCCCAGTGTACTTCTTTAAAATGCTGCAAAATAGTGGGACAGAAGATTTCGGTTTAGCGTTAACTTTAAACGGGCATAGATACAGGCATGTGGGCATTTTAGACACAGTGTTTCACTGGTCTAGGGTAAAGGGTGAAGCGCCTGGGTTCCCGTGCTTCACTACTGTATGGCCTCAAGATGATGTTTGTAGGCACAGCGGCAAATTCATTGGTGGCAATTTTCTCATATTGTCATTGCGATGGGAAGATTCCTTATTCGCTAGGAAATGTTTTACCGTGGAAGACGGGTCACCACAGAGCTGTCTCTTTTTTGTTGAGACAAAGTGTGCTGAATTTACCTGCCAGCACCTACATAATCCAAGTACCCGCTAGTTAACATAGATCGTCCAAGTGTCCGCTAATTAACCTACATAGTACAAGTGCCCGCTAGGGAACCTAGATAGTCTAAGTGCCCGCTCTGGAACCTACATTGTCCAAGTGACTGCTAGGGAACCTACATAGTCCAAGTTCCCGCTCTGGAACATAAATAGTCCAAGTGCCCGCTAGGGAATCTACATAGTCCAAGGGCCCGCTAGTTAACGTAGATAGTCCAAGTGCCGCTAGTTAATCTACATAGTCCAAGTGCCCACTAGGTAACCTACATAGTCCAAGTGCCTGCTAATTAACCTATATCGTCCAAGTGCCCGCTAGTTAACCGAGATCGTCCAAGTGCCCACTAGTTAACCTACATAGTGCAAGAGCCCGCTAGTTAACCTAGATCGTGCAAGTGTCCGCTAGTTAACCTACATAGTCCAAATGTTACTTAGCTAACCTAGATAGTCCAAGGGCCTGCTAGTTAACCTACATAGTCCAAGTGCCCGCTAGGTAACCTACATAGTCCAAGTGCCCGTTCGGTAACCTAGATAGTCCAAGTGCCCTTTAGGGAACCTACATAGTCCAAGTGCCCGCTAGGGAACCTACATAGTCCAATTGCCCGCTCTGGAACATACATAGTCCAAGTGCCTGTTAGTTAACCTAGATAATCCAAGTGCCCGCTAGTTAACCTAGATAGTCCAAGTGCCCGCTAGTTAACCTAGATAGTCCAAGTGCCCGCTAGGTAACCTATATAGTCCAAGTGCCCGCTAGGTAACCTATATAGTCCAAATGCCCGCTAGGGAACCTACATAGTCCAAGTGCCCGCTAGTTAACCTAGATAGCCAAGTGCCCGCTAGGTAACCTAGACAGTCCAAGTGTCTGCTAGGTAACCTACATAGTCCAAATGCCCGTTCGTTAACCTACATAGTCCAAGGGCCCACTAGTGAACCTAGATCGTCTAAGTGTTCTCTAGTTAAGCTATATAGTCCAAATGCACCCTAGTTAACCTACATAGTCCAAGTGCCGCTAGGTAACCTACATAGTGCAAGTGTCCCCTAGTTAACCTACATAGTCCAAGTGCCCGGTAGTTAACATAGATAGTCCAAGTGCCCACTAGTTAACATAGATAGTCCAAGTGCCCACTAGGGAACGTACATAGTCCAAGTGCCCGCTAGGTAACCTAGATAGTGCATGTGCCCGGTAGTTAACCTACATAGTCCAAATGCCCGCTAGGTAACCTAGATAGTCCAAGGGCCCGCTAGTTAACCTACATAGTCCAAGTGCCCAGTAGTTTACTTACATAGTCCAAGTGCCCGTTCTAGAACCTACATATCCAAGTGCCTGCTAGGGAACCTACATAGTTCAAGTGTCCGTAGGGAACATACAGAATCCAAGGGCCCGCTAGGGAATCTACATAGTCCAAGGGCCCGCTAGTAAACGTAGATAGTCCAAGTGCCGCTAGATAATCTACATAGTCCAAGGGCCCGCTAGTTAACCTACATAGTCCAAGTACCCGCTAGTTAGCCTAGATCGTCCAAGTGCACGCTAGTTAACCTACATAGTCCAAGGGCCCGCTAGTTAACCTATATAGTCCAAGTGCCCGCAAGGGAACCTACATAGTCAAAGTGCCCGCTAGGGTACCTACATAGTCCAAGTGCCCGCTAGTTAACCTAGATAGTCCAAGTGCCTGCTAGTTAACCAGGATCATCAAAGTGTCCTCTAGTTAACTTACATAGTCCAAAGGCCTGCTAGTTAACCTACATAGAGCAAGGGCCCGCTAGTTAACCTTGATAGTCCAAGTGCCCGCTAGTTAACCTACATAGTCCAAGTTCTGGCTAGGTAACCTAGACAGTCCAAGTGACCATTAGGTTACCTACATAGTCCAAGTGCCCGTTCATTAACCTACATAGTCCAAGTGCCCGCTAGGTAACGTAGATAGCCCAAGTGCCCGCTCGGGAACGTACATAGTCCAAGTGCCCGGTAGGTAACCTAGATAGTGCAAGTGCCCGCTAGTTAACCAACATAGTCCAAGTGCCTCCTAGGTAAACTACATAGTCCAAGTGCCCACTAGGTAATCTAGACTGTCCAATTGCCCGCTAGTTAACCTAGACAGTCCAAGTACCCGATAGGGAACCTACATAGTCCAAGTGCTCGCTAGGGAACCTACATAGTCCAAGTGCCTGCTAGGTAACCTAGATAGTCCAATTGCCCGTTAGCTAACCTAGATAGTCGAAGTGTCCGCTAGTTAACCTACATAGTCCAAGTGCCAGTTAGCTAACCTAGATAGTCAAAGCCCCCCTAGTTGACTTACATAGTCCAAGTGCCCGCTAGTTAACCTAGATAGTCCTAGTGCCCGTTAGTTAACCTAGATAGTCCAAGTGCCCACTAGGGGACATACATAGTCCAAGTGCCCGCTAGGTAACCTAGATAGTCCAAGTGCGCGCTAGGGTATGTACATAGTCCGAGTGCCTGCTAGGAAACCTAGATAGTCCAAGTGCCCGCTAGTTAACCTACATAGTCCAAGGGCCCGCTAGTTAACCTACATAGTCCAAGGTCCGTTAGTTAACCTAGATAGTCCAAGTGCTCGCTAGTTAACCTATATAGTAAAAGGGCCCGCTAGTTGACCTAGATAGTCCAAGTGCCCGCTAGTTAACCTAGATAGTCAAAGTGCCCGCTAGTTAACCTAAGTAGTACAAATGTCCGATAGGGATCCTACATAGTCCAAGTGCCCGCTAGTTAACCTACATAGTCCAAGTCCCCGGTAGGTAACCTAGACAGTCCAAGTGACCATTATGTTACCTACATAGTCCAAGTGCCCGCTAGGTAACCTAGATAGTCCAAGTGCCCGCTAGTTAACCTACATAGTCCAAGTGCCTGCTAGGTAAACTACATAGTCCAAGTGCCCACTAGGTAACCTAGACAGTCCAATTGCCCGCTAGTTAACCTAGACAGTCCAAGTACCCGATAGGGGACCTACATAGTCCAAGTGCCCGCTAGGGAACCTACATAGTCGAAGTGTTCACTAGGCAACCAACATAATCCAAGTGCCCGTTAGTTAACCTAGATTGTCAAAGTGCCTGTTGGGTAACCTAAATAGTCCAAGTGCCCTCTAGGGAAAATACATAGTCAAAGTGCCCGCTAGGTAACCTAGATAGTCCAATTGCCCGTTAGCTAACCTAGATAGTCGAAGTGTCTGCTAGTTAACCTACATAGTCCAAGTGCCCGTTCGTTAACCTAGATTGTCCAAGTGCCCGCTGGTAACCTACATAGTCCAAGGGCCCGCTAGGTAACCTTGATAGTCCAAGTGCCTACTAGTTAACCTACAAAGTCCAAGTGCCCGCTAGGTAACCTACATAGTCCAAGTGCCACAAGGTAACCTAAATAATCCAAATGCCCGCTTGGGAAACTACATAGTCCATGTGCCCGCTAGTTAACTTAGATAGTCCAAGTGCCCGCTAGTTAACCTAGATAGTCCAAATGCCCGCTAGTTAACCTAGATAGTCCAAGGGCCCCTGAGTTAATCTAGATAGTCCAAGTGCCCGCTAGTTAACCTAGATAGTCCAAGTGCCCGCTATTAACCTAGATCGTCCAACTGCCCGCTAATTAACATAGATAATCCAAGTGCCCGATAGTTAACCTACATAGTCCAAGGACCCTCTAGTTAACCTAGATAGTCCAAGTGCCCGCTAGGGGACGTACATAGTCCAAGTGCTCGCTAGGCAACCTACATAGTCCAAGTGCCCGTTAGGTAATCTAGATAGTCAAAGTGCCTGCTAGGTAACGTAAATAGTCCAAGTGCCCCCTAGGGAACCTACATAGTCCAAGTGCCCGCTAGGTAACCTAGATAGTCCAATTGCCCGTTAGCTAACCTAGATAGTCGAAGTGTCCGATAGTTAACCTACATAGTCCTAGTGCCCGTTCTTTAACCTAGATAGGCCAAGTGCCCGCTAGGTAACCTAGACAGTCCAAGTGCCTGCTATGTTACCTACATAGTCCAAGTGCACGTTCGTTAACCTAGATAGTCCAAGTGCCCGCTGGTAACCTACATAGTCCAAGTGCCCGCTAGGTAACCTACATAGGACAAGTGCCCACTAGGTAACCTAAATAATCCGAATGCCCGCTAGGGAAACTACATTGTCCAAGTGCCCGTTAGTTAACCTAGATTGTCCAAGTGCCCACTAGGGGACGTACATAGTCCAAGTGCCCGCTAGGTAACCTAGATAGTCCAAGTGCGCGCTAGGGTATGTACATAGTCCGAGTGCCGGCTACGAAACCTAGATAGTCCAAGTGCCTGCTAGTTAACTTACATAGTCCAAGGGCCCGCTAGTTAACCTACATACTCCAAGGTCCGATAGTTAACCTATATAGTCCAAGTGCCCGCTAGTTAACCTACATAGTACAAGGGCCCGCTAGTTGACCTAGATAGTCCAAGTGCCCGCTAGTTAACTTGGATTGTCCAAGTGCCCGCTAGTTAACCTAAGTAGTCCAAATGTCCGATAGGGATCCTACATAGTCCAAGTGCCCGCTAGGTAACCTACATAGTCCAAGTGCCCGTTCGTTAACCTAGATAGTCAAAGTGCCCGCTAGGTAACCTAGACAGTCAAGTGCCCGCTAGGTTACCTACATAGTCCAAGTGCCCGTTCGTTAACCTAGATAGTCCAAGTGCCCGCTAGGTTACCTAGACAGTCCAAGTGCCCGCTAGTTAACCTCCATAATCCAAGTGCCCAATAGGGAACCTACATAATCCAAGTGCCCGCTAGGCAAACTACATAGTCCAAGTGCCCGTTAGTTAACCTAGATAGTCCAAGTGCCCACTAGGGGACGTACATAGTCCAAGTGCCCGCTAGGTAACCTACAATGCCAAGTTCCCGATGGTAACCTAAATAGTCCAAATGCCCGCTAGGGAAACTACATAGTCCAAGTGCCTGCTAGTTAACCTAGATAGTCCAAGTGCCTGCAAGTAAACCTACATAATCCATGGGCCCGCTAGTTAACCTACATAGTCCAAGGGCCCGCTAGTTAACCTAGATCGTGCAAGTGTCCGCTAGTTAACATACATAGTCCACGTGCCTGCTAGGTAACCTAGATAGTCCAAGTGCCCGCTAGGCATTCTTCATAATCCAAGTGCCTGCTAGGTAACCTAGATAGTCCAAGTGCCCACTAGGGGACGTATATAGACCAAGTGCCCGCTAGTTAACCTACATAGTCCAAGGTCCGTTAGTCAACCTAGATAGTCCAAGTGCCCGCTAGTTAACCTACATAGTACAAGGGCCCGCTAGTTGACCTAGATAGTCCAAGTGCCCGCTAGTTAACCTATATAGTCCAAGTGCCCGCTGGTTAACCTAGATAGTCCTAGTGCCCGTTAGTTAACCTAGATAGTCCAAGTGCCCACTAGGGGACGTACATAGACCAAGGACCCGCTAGTTAACCTACATAGTGCAAGGGCCCGCAAGTTAACCTAGATCGTGCAAGTGTCCACTAGTTAACCTACATAGTCCAAGTGCCTGCTAGGTAACCTAGATAGTCCAAGTGCCTGCTACTTAACCTAGATAGTCCAAGTGCCCACTAGGGGATGTACATTGTCCAAGTGCCCGCTAGTTAACCTACATAGTCCAAGGTCCGTTAGTTAACCTAGATAGTCCAAGTGCCCGCTAGTTAACCTACATAGTACAAGGGCCCGCTAGTTGACCTAGATAGTCAAAGTGCCCGCTAGTTAACCTAAGTAGTACAAATGTCTGATAGGGATCCTCCATAGTCCAAATGCCCGCTAGTTAACCTACATAGTCCAAGTCCCCGCTAGGTAACCTAGACAGTCCAAGTGACCATTAGGTTACCTACATAGTCCACATGCCTGTTCGTTAACCTACATAGTCCAAGTGCCCGCTAGGTAACGTAGATAGCCCAAGTGCTCGCTAGGGAACGTGCATAGTTCAAGTGCCCGCTAGTTAACCTAGATAGTCCAAGTGCCCGCTAGTAAACCTAGATAGACCAAGGACCCGGTAGTTAATCTAGATGGTCCAAGTGCCTGCTAGTTAACCTAGATAGTCCAATGGCCCGCTAGTTAATCTAGATAGTCCAAGTGCCCGCTAGTTAACCTAACTAATCCAAGTGCCCGCCAGTTAACCTACATAGTCCAAGGGCCCTCTAGTTAATCTAGATAGTCCAAGTGCCCGCTAGGTAACGTAGATAGCCCAAGTGCCCGCTAGGGAACGTACATAGTTCAAGTGCCCTCTAGGTAACCTAGATAGTCCAAGTGCCCGCTAGTTAACCTACATAGTCCAAGTGCCCGCTAATTAACCTAGATAGTCCAAGTGCCCGCTAGTAAATCTAGATAGACCAAGGACCCGGTAGTTAATCTAGATGGTCCAAGTGCCTGCTAGTTAACCTAGATAGTCCAAGGGCCCGCTAGTTAATCTAGATAGTCCAAGGGTCCGCTAGTTAACCTAACTAATCCAAGTGCCCGCTAGTTAACCTACATAGTCCAAGGGCCCTCTAGTTAATCTAGATATTCCAAGTGCCCGCTAGGGTACGTACATAGTCCAAGTGCCCGCTAGGTTATGTACATAGTTCAAGTGCCCGCTAGGTAACCTAAGTAGTCCAAATGTCCGATAGGGATCCTACATAGTCCAAGTGCCCGCTAGGTAACCTACATAGTCCAAGTGCCCGTTCGTTAACCTAGATAGGCCAAGTGCCCGCTAGGTAACCTAGACAGTCCAAGTGCCTGCTATGTTACCTACATAGTCCAAGTGCACGTTCGTTAACCTAGATAATCCAACTGTCCGCTGGTAACCTACATAGTCCAAGGGCCTGCTAGGTAACCTACATAGTCCAAGTGCCTTCTAGTTAACCTACATAGTCCAAGTTCCCGCTAGGCAACCTACATAGTGCAAGTGCCCACTAGGTAACCTAAATAATCCAAATGCCCGCTAGGGAAACTACATAGTCCAAGTGCCCGTTAGTTAACCTAGATTGTCCAAGTGCCCACTAGGGGACGTACATAGTCCAAGTGCCCGCCAGGTAACCTAGATAGTCCAAGTGCGCGCTAGGGTATGTACATAGTCCGAGTGCCGGCTATGAAACCTAGATAGTCCAAGTTCCTGCTAGTTAACGTACATAGTCCAAGGGCCCGCTAGTTAACCTACATAGTCCAAGGTCCGCTAGTTAACCTATATAGTCCAAGTGCCCGCTAGTTAACCTACATAGTACAAGGGCCCGCTAGTTGACCTAGATAGTCCAAGTGCCCGCTAGTTAACTTAGATTGTCCAAGTGCCCGCTAGTTAACCTAAGTAGTCCAAATGTCCGATAGGGATCCTACATAGTCCAAGTGCCCGCTAGGTAACCTACATAGTCCAAGTGCCCGTTCGTTAACCTAGATAGTCAAAGTGCCCGCTAGGTAACCTAGACAGTCAAGTGCCCGCTAGGTTACCTACATAGTCCAAGTGCCCGTTCGTTAACCTAGATAGTCCAAGTGCCCGCTAGGTTACCTAGACAGTCCAAGTGCCCGCTAGTTAACCTCCATAATCCAAGTGCCCAATAGGGAACCTACATAATCCAAGTGCCCGCTAGGCAACCTACATAGTCCAAGTGCCCGTTAGTTAACCTAGATAGTCCAAGTGCCCACTAGGGGATGTACATAGTCCAAGTGCCCGCTAGGTAACCTACAATGCCAAGTTCCCGATGGTAACCTAAATAGTCCAAATGCCCGCTAGGGAAACTACATAGTCCAAGTGCCTGCTAGTTAACCTAGATAGTCCAAGTGCCTGCAAGTAAACCTACATAATCCATGGGCCCGCTAGTTAACCTACATAGTCCAAGGGCCCGCTAGTTAACCTAGATCGTGCAAGTGTCCGCTAGTTAACATACATAGTCCACGTGCCTGCTAGGTAACCTAGATAGTCCAAGTGCCCGCTAGGCATTCTTCATAATCCAATTGCCTGCTAGGTAACCTAGATAGTCCAAGTGCCCACTAGGGGACGTATATAGACCAAGTGCCCGCTAGTTAACCTACATAGTCCAAGGTCCATTAGTCAACCTAGATAGTCCAAGTGCCCGCTAGTTAACCTACATAGTACAAGGGCCCGCTAGTTGACCTAGATAGTCCAAGTGCCCGCTAGTTAACCTATATAGTCCAAGTGCCCGCTGGTTAACCTAGATAGTCCTAGTGCCCGTTAGTTAACCTAGATAGTCCAAGTGCCCACTAGGGGACGTACATAGACCAAGGGCCCGCTAGTTAACCTACATAGTGCAAGGGCCTGCAAGTTAACCTAGATCGTGCAAGTGTCCACTAGTTAACCTACATAGTCCAAGTGCCTGCTAGGTAACCTAGATAGTCCAAGTGCCCGCTACTTAACCTAGATAGTCCAAGTGCCCACTAGGGGATGTACATTGTCCAAGTGCCCGCTAGTTAACCTACATAGTCCAAGGTCCGTTAGTTAACCTAGATAGTCCAAGTGCCCGCTAGTTAACCTACATAGTACAAGGGCCCGCTAGTTGACCTAGATAGTCAAAGTGCCCGCTAGTTAACCTAAGTAGTACAAATGTCCGATAGGGATCCTCCATAGTCCAAATGCCCGCTAGTTAACCTACATAGTCCAAGTCCCCGCTAGGTAACCTAGACAGTCCAAGTGACCATTAGGTTACCTACATAGTCCACATGCCTGTTCGTTAACCTACATAGTCCAAGTGCCCGCTAGGTAACGTAGATAGCCCAAGTGCTCGCTAGGGAACGTGCATAGTTCAAGTGCCCGCTAGTTAACCTAGATAGTCCAAGTGCCCGCTAGTAAACCTAGATAGACCAAGGACCCGGTAGTTAATCTAGATGGTCCAAGTGCCTGCTAGTTAACCTAGATAGTCCAATGGCCCGCTAGTTAATCTAGATAGTCCAAGTGCCCGCTAGTTAACCTAACTAATCCAAGTGCCCGCCAGTTAACCTACATAGTCCAAGGGCCCTCTAGTTAATCTAGATAGTCCAAGTGCCCGCTAGGTAACGTAGATAGCCCAAGTGCCCGCTAGGGAACGTACATAGTTCAAGTGCCCTCTAGGTAACCTAGATAGTCCAAGTGCCCGCTAGTTAACCTACATAGTCCAAGTGCCCGCTAATTAACCTAGATAGTCCAAGTGCCCGCTAGTAAATCTAGATAGACCAAGGACCCGGTAGTTAATCTAGATGGTCCAAGTGCCTGCTAGTTAACCTAGATAGTCCAAGGGCCCGCTAGTTAATCTAGATAGTCCAAGGGTCCGCTAGTTAACCTAACTAATCCAAGTGCCCGCTAGTTAACCTACATAGTCCAAGGGCCCTCTAGTTAATCTAGATATTCCAAGTGCCCGCTAGGGTACGTACATAGTCCAAGTGCCCGCTAGGTTATGTACATAGTTCAAGTGCCCGCTAGGTAACCTAAGTAGTCCAAATGTCCGATAGGGATCCTACATAGTCCAAGTGCCCGCTAGGTAACCTACATAGTCCAAGTGCCCGTTCGTTAACCTAGATAGGCCAAGTGCCCGCTAGGTAACCTAGACAGTCCAAGTGCCTGCTATGTTACCTACATAGTCCAAGTGCACGTTCGTTAACCTAGATAATCCAACTGTCCGCTGGTAACCTACATAGTCCAAGGGCCTGCTAGGTAACCTACATAGTCCAAGTGCCTTCTAGTTAACCTACATAGTCCAAGTTCCCGCTAGGCAACCTACATAGTGCAAGTGCCCACTAGGTAACCTAAATAATCCAAATGCCCGCTAGGGAAACTACATAGTCCAAGTGCCCGTTAGTTAACCTAGATTGTCCAAGTGCCCACTAGGGGACGTACATAGTCCAAGTGCCCGCCAGGTAACCTAGATAGTCCAAGTGCGCGCTAGGGTATGTACATAGTCCGAGTGCCGGCTATGAAACCTAGATAGTCCAAGTTCCTGCTAGTTAACGTACATAGTCCAAGGGCCCGCTAGTTAACCTACATAGTCCAAGGTCCGCTAGTTAACCTATATAGTCCAAGTGCCCGCTAGTTAACCTACATAGTACAAGGGCCCGCTAGTTGACCTAGATAGTCCAAGTGCCCGCTAGTTAACTTAGATTGTCCAAGTGCCCGCTAGTTAACCTAAGTAGTCCAAATGTCCGATAGGGATCCTACATAGTCCAAGTGCCCGCTAGGTAACCTACATAGTCCAAGTGCCCGTTCGTTAACCTAGATAGTCAAAGTGCCCGCTAGGTAACCTAGACAGTCAAGTGCCCGCTAGGTTACCTACATAGTCCAAGTGCCCGTTCGTTAACCTAGATAGTCCAAGTGCCCGCTAGGTTACCTAGACAGTCCAAGTGCCCGCTAGTTAACCTCCATAATCCAAGTGCCCAATAGGGAACCTACATAATCCAAGTGCCGGCTAGGCAACCTACATAGTCCAAGTGCCCGTTAGTTAACCTAGATAGTCCAAGTGCCCACTAGGGGATGTACATAGTCCAAGTGCCCGCTAGGTAACCTACAATGCCAAGTTCCCGATGGTAACCTAAATAGTCCAAATGCCCGCTAGGGAAACTACATAGTCCAAGTGCCTGCTAGTTAACCTAGATAGTCCAAGTGCCTGCAAGTAAACCTACATAATCCATGGGCCCGCTAGTTAACCTACATAGTCCAAGGGCCCGCTAGTTAACCTAGATCGTGCAAGTGTCCGCTAGTTAACATACATAGTCCACGTGCCTGCTAGGTAACCTAGATAGTCCAAGTGCCCGCTAGGCATTCTTCATAATCCAAGTGCCTGCTAGGTAACCTAGATAGTCCAAGTGCCCACTAGGGGACGTATATAGACCAAGTGCCCGCTAGTTAACCTACATAGTCCAAGGTCCATTAGTCAACCTAGATAGTCCAAGTGCCCGCTAGTTAACCTACATAGTACAAGGGCCCGCTAGTTGACCTAGATAGTCCAAGTGCCCGCTAGTTAACCTATATAGTCCAAGTGCCCGCTGGTTAACCTAGATAGTCCTAGTGCCCGTTAGTTAACCTAGATAGTCCAAGTGCCCACTAGGGGACGTACATAGACCAAGGGCCCGCTAGTTAACCTACATAGTGCAAGGGCCTGCAAGTTAACCTAGATCGTGCAAGTGTCCACTAGTTAACCTACATAGTCCAAGTGCCTGCTAGGTAACCTAGATAGTCCAAGTGCCCGCTACTTAACCTAGATAGTCCAAGTGCCCACTAGGGGATGTACATTGTCCAAGTGCCCGCTAGTTAACCTACATAGTCCAAGGTCCGTTAGTTAACCTAGATAGTCCAAGTGCCCGCTAGTTAACCTACATAGTACAAGGGCCCGCTAGTTGACCTAGATAGTCAAAGTGCCCGCTAGTTAACCTAAGTAGTACAAATGTCCGATAGGGATCCTCCATAGTCCAAATGCCCGCTAGTTAACCTACATAGTCCAAGTCCCCGCTAGGTAACCTAGACAGTCCAAGTGACCATTAGGTTACCTACATAGTCCACATGCCTGTTCGTTAACCTACATAGTCCAAGTGCCCGCTAGGTAACGTAGATAGCCCAAGTGCTCGCTAGGGAACGTGCATAGTTCAAGTGCCCGCTAGTTAACCTAGATAGTCCAAGTGCCCGCTAGTAAACCTAGATAGACCAAGGACCCGGTAGTTAATCTAGATGGTCCAAGTGCCTGCTAGTTAACCTAGATAGTCCAATGGCCCGCTAGTTAATCTAGATAGTCCAAGTGCCCGCTAGTTAACCTAACTAATCCAAGTGCCCGCCAGTTAACCTACATAGTCCAAGGGCCCTCTAGTTAATCTAGATAGTCCAAGTGCCCGCTAGGTAACGTAGATAGCCCAAGTGCCCGCTAGGGAACGTACATAGTTCAAGTGCCCTCTAGGTAACCTAGATAGTCCAAGTGCCCGCTACTTAACCTACATAGTCCAAGTGCCCGCTAATTAACCTAGATAGTCCAAGTGCCCGCTAGTAAATCTAGATAGACCAAGGACCCGGTAGTTAATCTAGATGGTCCAAGTGCCTGCTAGTTAACCTAGATAGTCCAAGGGCCCGCTAGTTAATCTAGATAGTCCAAGGGTCCGCTAGTTAACCTAACTAATCCAAGTGCCCGCTAGTTAACCTACATAGTCCAAGGGCCCTCTAGTTAATCTAGATATTCCAAGTGCCCGCTAGGGTACGTACATAGTCCAAGTGCCCGCTAGGTTATGTACATAGTTCAAGTGCCCGCTAGGTAACCTAAGTAGTCCAAATGTCCGATAGGGATCCTACATAGTCCAAGTGCCCGCTAGGTAACCTACATAGTCCAAGTGCCCGTTCGTTAACCTAGATAGGCCAAGTGCCCGCTAGGTAACCTAGACAGTCCAAGTGCCTGCTATGTTACCTACATAGTCCAAGTGCACGTTCGTTAACCTAGATAATCCAACTGTCCGCTGGTAACCTACATAGTCCAAGGGCCTGCTAGGTAACCTACATAGTCCAAGTGCCTTCTAGTTAACCTACATAGTCCAAGTTCCCGCTAGGCAACCTACATAGTGCAAGTGCCCACTAGGTAACCTAAATAATCTAAATGCCCGCTAGGGAAACTACATAGTCCAAGTGCCCGTTAGTTAACCTAGATTGTCCAAGTGCCCACTAGGGGACGTACATAGTCCAAGTGCCCGCCAGGTAACCTAGATAGTCCAAGTGCGCGCTAGGGTATGTACATAGTCCGAGTGCCGGCTATGAAACCTAGATAGTCCAAGTTCCTGCTAGTTACCGTACATAGTCCAAGGGCCCGCTAGTTAACCTACATAGTCCAAGGTCCGCTAGTTAACCTATATAGTCCAAGTGCCCGCTAGTTAACCTACATAGTACAAGGGCCCGCTAGTTGACCTAGATAGTCCAAGTGCCCGCTAGTTAACCTAGATAGTCCAAGTGCCCGCGAGTTAACCTAGATAGACCAAGGACCCGGTAGTTAATCTAGATGGTCCAAGTGCCTGCTAGTTAACCTAGATAGTCCAAGGGCCCGCTAGTTAATCTAGATAGTCCAAGTGCCCGCTAGTTAACCTAACTAATCCTAGTGCCCGCTAGTTAACCTACATAGTCCAAGGGCCCTCTAGTTAATCTAGATAGTCCAAGTGCCCACTAGGGTACGTACATAGTCCAAGTGCCCGCTAGGCAACCTAGGTAGTCCAAGTGCCCGCTAGGGTATGTACATAGTTCAAGTGCCCGCTATGTAACCTAAGTAGTCCAAATGTCCGATAGGAATCCTACATAGTCCAAGTGCCCGCTAGGTAACCTACATAGTCCAAGTGCCCGTTCGTTAACCTAGATAGGCCATGTGCCCGCTAAGTAACCTAGACCGTCCAAGTGCCTGCTATGTTACCTACATAGTCCAAGTGCACGTTCGTTAACCTAGATAATCCAAGTTCCCGCTGGTAACCTACATAGTCCAAGGGCCCGCTAGGTAACCTACATAGTCCAAGTGCCTTCTAGTTAACCTACATAGTCCAAGTGCCCGCTAGGTAACCTACATAGTGCAAGTGCCCACTAGGTAACCTAAATAATCCAAATGCCCGCTAGGGAAACTACATAGTCCAAGTGCCCGTTAGTTAACCTAGATTGTCCAAGTGCCCACTAGGGGACGTACATAGTCCAAGTGCCCGCTAGATAACCTAGATAGTCCAAGTGCGCGCTAGGGTATGTACATAGTCCGAGTGCCGGCTAGGAAACCTAGATAGTCCAAGTGCCTGCTAGTTAACTTACATAGTCCAAAGGCCCGCTAGTTAACCTACATAGTCCAAGGTCCGCTAGTTAACCTATATAGTCCAAGTGCCCGCTAGTTAACCTACATAGTACAAGGGCCCGCTAGTTGACCTAGATAGTCCAAGTGCCCACTAGTTAACCTAGATAGTCCAAATGCCTGCTAGTTAACCTAAGTAGTCTAAATGTCCGATAGGGATCCTACATAGTCCAAGTGCCCGCTAGGTAACCTACATAGTCCAAGTGCCCGTTCGTTAACCTAGATAGTCCAAGTGCCCGCTAGGTAACCTAGACAGTCAAGTGCCCGCTAGGTTACCTACATAGTCCAAGTGCCCGTTCGTTAACCTAGATAGTCCAAGTGCCTGCTAGGTTACCTAGACAGTCCAAGTGCCCGCCAATTAACCTACATAGTCCAAGTGCCCGATAGGGAACCTACATAATCCAAGTGCCCAATAGGGAACCTACATAATCCAAGTGCCCGCTAGGGAACCTACATAGTCCAAGTGCCCGCTAGGCAACCTACATAGTCCAAGTGCCCGTTAGTTAACCTAGAAAGTCCAAGTGCCCTCTAGGGGACGTACATAGTCCAAGTGCCCGCTAGGAAACCTACATAGTCCAAGTTCCCGATGGTAACCTAAATAGTCCAAATGCCCGCTAGGGAAACTACATAGTCCAAGTGCCTGCTAGTTAACCTAGATAGTCCAAGTGCCTGCAAGTAAACCTACATAATCCATGGGCCCGCTAGTTAACCTACATAGTCCAAGGGCCCGGTAGTTAACCTAGATCGTGCAAGTGTCCGCTAGTTAACATACATAGTCCACGTGCCTGCTAGGTAACCTAGATAGTCCAAGTGCCCGCTAGGCATCCTTCATAATCCAAGTGCCTGCTAGGTAACCTAGATAGTCCAAGTGCCCGCTAGTTAACCTAGATAGTCCTAGTGCCCGTTAGTCAACCTAGATAGTCCAAGTGCCCACTAGGGGACGTATATAGACCAAGTGCCCGCTAGTTAACCTACATAGTCCAAGGTCCGTTAGTTAACCTAGATAGTCCAAATGCCCGCTAGTTAACCTACATAGTACAAGGGCCCGCTAGTTGACCTAGATAGTCCAAGTGCCCGCTAGTTAACCTATATAGTCCAAGTGCCCGCTGGTTAACCTAGGTAGTCCTAGTGCCCGTTCGTTAACCTAGATAGTCCAAGTGCCCACTAGGGGACGTACATAGTCCAAGTGCCCGCTAGGTAACCTACAATGCCAAGTTCCCGATGGTAACCTAAATAGTCCAAATGCCCGCTAGGGAAACTACATAGTCCAAGTGCCTGCTAGTTATCCTAGATAGTCCAAGTGCCTGCAAGTAAACCTACATAATCCATGGGCCCGCTAGTTAACCTACATAGTCCAAGGGCCCGCTAGTTAACCTAGATCGTGCAAGTGTCCGCTAGTTAACATACATAGTCCACGTGCCTGCTAGGTAACCTAGATAGTCCAAGTGCCCGCTAGGCATTCTTCATAATCCAAGTGCCTGCTAGGTAACCTAGATAGTCCAAGTGCCCACTAGGGGACGTACATAGACCAAGGGCCCGCTAGTTAACCTACATAGTGCAAGGGCCCGCAAGTTAACCTAGATCGTGCAAGTGTCCACTAGTTAACCTACATAGTCCAAGTGCCTGCTAGGTAACCTAGATAGTCCAAGTGCCCGCTACTTAACCTAGATAGTCCAAGTGCCCACTAGGGGATGTACATTGTCCAAGTGCCCGCTAGTTAACCTACATAGTCCAAGGTCCGTTAGTTAACCTAGATAGTCCAAGTGCCCGCTAGTTAACCTACATAGTACAAGGGCCCGCTAGTTGACCTAGATAGTCAAAGTGCCCGCTAGTTAACCTAAGTAGTACAAATGTCCGATAGGGATCCTCCATAGTCCAAATGCCCGCTAGTTAACCTACATAGTCCAAGTCCCCGCTAGGTAACCTAGACAGTCCAAGTGACCATTAGGTTACCTACATAGTCCACATGCCTGTTCGTTAACCTACATAGTCCAAGTGCCCGCTAGGTAACGTAGATAGCCCAAGTGCTCGCTAGGGAACGTGCATAGTTCAAGTGCCCGCTAGTTAACCTAGATAGTCCAAGTGCCCGCTAGTAAACCTAGATAGACCAAGGACCCGGTAGTTAATCTAGATGGTCCAAGTGCCTGCTAGTTAACCTAGATAGTCCAATGGCCCGCTAGTTAATCTAGATAGTCCAAGTGCCCGCTAGTTAACCTAATTAATCCAAGTGCCCGCTAGTTAACCTACATAGTCCAAGGGCCCTCTAGTTAATCTAGATAGTCCAAGTGCCCACTAGGTAACGTAGATAGCCCAAGTGCCCGCTAGGGAACGTACATAGTTCAAGTGCCCTCTAGGTAACCTAGATAGTCCAAGTGCCCGCTAGTTAACCTACATAGTCCAAGTGCCCGCTAGTAAATCTAGATAGACCAAGGACCCGGTTGTTAATCTAGATGGTCCAAGTGCCTGCTAGTTAACCTAGATAGTCCAAGGGCCCGCTAGTTAATCTAGATAGTCCAAGGGTCCGCTAGTTAACCTAACTAATCCAAGTGCCCGCTAGTTAACCTACATAGTCCAAGGGCCCTCTAGTTAATCTAGATATTCCAAGTGCCCGCTAGGGTACGTACATAGTCCAAGTGCCCGCTAGGTTATGTACATAGTTCAAGTGCCCGCTAGGTAACCTAAGTAGTCCAAATGTCCGATAGGGATCCTACATAGTCCAAGTGCCCGCTAGGTAACCTACATAGTCCAAGTGCCCGTTCGTTAACCTAGATAGGCCAAGTGCCCGCTAGGTAACCTAGACAGTCCAAGTGCCTGCTATGTTACCTACATAGTCCAAGTGCACGTTCGTTAACCTAGATAATCCAACTGTCCGCTGGTAACCTACATAGTCCAAGGGCCTGCTAGGTAACCTACATAGTCCAAGTGCCTTCTAGTTAACCTACATAGTCCAAGTTCCCGCTAGGCAACCTACATAGTGCAAGTGCCCACTAGGTAACCTAAATAATCTAAATGCCCGCTAGGGAAACTACATAGTCCAAGTGCCCGTTAGTTAACCTAGATTGTCCAAGTGCCCACTAGGGGACGTACATAGTCCAAGTGCCCGCCAGGTAACCTAGATAGTCCAAGTGCGCGCTAGGGTATGTACATAGTCCGAGTGCCGGCTATGAAACCTAGATAGTCCAAGTTCCTGCTAGTTAACGTACATAGTCCAAGGGCCCGCTAGTTAACCTACATAGTCCAAGGTCCGCTAGTTAACCTATATAGTCCAAGTGCCCGCTAGTTAACCTACATAGTACAAGGGCCCGCTAGTTGACCTAGATAGTCCAAGTGCCCGCTAGTTAACCTAGATAGTCCAAGTGCCCGCGAGTTAACCTAGATAGACCAAGGACCCGGTAGTTAATCTAGATGGTCCAAGTGCCTGCTAGTTAACCTAGATAGTCCAAGGGCCCGCTAGTTAATCTAGATAGTCCAAGTGCCCGCTAGTTAACCTAACTAATCCTAGTGCCCGCTAGTTAACCTACATAGTCCAAGGGCCCTCTAGTTAATCTAGATAGTCCAAGTGCCCACTAGGGTACGTACATAGTCCAAGTGCCCGCTAGGCAACCTAGGTAGTCCAAGTGCCCGCTAGGGTATGTACATAGTTCAAGTGCCCGCTATGTAACCTAAGTAGTCCAAATGTCCGATAGGAATCCTACATAGTCCAAGTGCCCGCTAGGTAACCTACATAGTCCAAGTGCCCGTTCGTTAACCTAGATAGGCCATGTGCCAGCTAGGTAACCTAGACCGTCCAAGTGCCTGCTATGTTACCTACATAGTCCAAGTGCACGTTCGTTAACCTAGATAATCCAAGTTCCCGCAGGTAACCTACATAGTCCAAGGGCCCGCTAGGTAACCTACATAGTCCAAGTGCCTTCTAGTTAACCTACATAGTCCAAGTGCCCGCTAGGTAACCTACATAGTGCAAGTGCCCACTAGGTAACCTAAATAATCCAAATGCCCGCTAGGGAAACTACATAGTCCAAGTGCCCGTTAGTTAACCTAGATTGTCCAAGTGCCCACTAGGGGACGTACATAGTCCAAGTGCCCGCTAGATAACCTAGATAGTCCAAGTGCGCGCTAGGGTATGTACATAGTCCGAGTGCCGGCTAGGAAACCTAGATAGTCCAAGTGCCTGCTAGTTAACTTACATAGTCCAAAGGCCCGCTAGTTAACCTACATAGTCCAAGGTCCGCTAGTTAACCTATATAATCCAAGTGCCCGCTAGTTAACCTACATAGTACAAGGGCCCGCTAGTTGACCTAGATAGTCCAAGTGCCCACTAGTTAACCTAGATAGTCCAAATGCCTGCTAGTTAACCTAAGTAGTCTAAATGTCCGATAGGGATCCTACATAGTCCAAGTGCCCGCTAGGTAACCTACATAGTCCAAGTGCCCGTTCATTAACCTAGATAGTCCAAGTGCCCGCTAGGTAACCTAGACAGTCAAGTGCCCGCTAGGTTACCTACATAGTCCAAGTGCCCGTTCGTTAACCTAGATAGTCCAAGTGCCTGCTAGGTTACCTAGACAGTCCAAGTGCCCGCCAATTAACCTACATAGTCCAAGTGCCCGATAGGGAACCTACATAATCCAAGTGCCCAATAGGGAACCTACATAATCCAAGTGCCCGCTAGGGAACCTACATAGTCCAAGTGCCCGCTAGGCAACCTACATAGTCCAAGTGCCCGTTAGTTAACCTAGAAAGTCCAAGTGCCCTCTAGGGGACGTACATAGTCCAAGTGCCCGCTAGGAAACCTACATAGTCCAAGTTCCCGATGGTAACCTAAATAGTCCAAATGCCCGCTAGGGAAACTACATAGTCCAAGTGCCTGCTAGTTAACCTAGATAGTCCAAGTGCCTGCAAGTAAACCTACATAATCCATGGGCCCGCTAGTTAACCTACATAGTCCAAGGGCCCGGTAGTTAACCAAGATCGTGCAAGTGTCCGCTAGTTAACATACATAGTCCACGTGCCTGCTAGGTAACCTAGATAGTCCAAGTGCCCGCTAGGCATCCTTCATAATCCAAGTGCCTGCTAGGTAACCTAGATAGTCCAAGTGCCCGCTAGTTAACCTAGATAGTCCTAGTGCCCGTTAGTCAACCTAGATAGTCCAAGTGCCCACTAGGGGACGTATATAGACCAAGTGCCCGCTAGTTAACCTACATAGTACAAGGGCCCGCTAGTTATCCTAGATAGTCCAAGTGCCTGCAAGTAAACCTACATAATCCATGGGCCCGCTAGTTAACCTACATAGTCCAAGGGCCCGCTAGTTAACCTAGATCGTGCAAGTGTCCGCTAGTTAACATACATAGTCCACGTGCCTGCTAGGTAACCTAGATAGTCCAAGTGCCCGCTAGGCATTCTTCATAATCCAAGTGCCTGCTAGGTAACCTAGATAGTCCAAGTGCCCACTAGGGGACGTATATAGACCAAGTGCCCGCTAGTTAACCTACATAGTCCAAGGTCCGTTAGTCAACCTAGATAGTCCAAGTGCCCGCTAGTTAACCTACATAGTACAACGGCCCGCTAGTTGACCTAGATAGTCCAAGTGCCCGCTAGTTAACCTATATAGTCCAAGTGCCCGCTGGTTAACCTAGATAGTCCTAGTGCCCGTTAGTTAACCTAGATAGTCCAAGTGCCCACTAGGGGACGTACATAGACCAAGGGCCCGCTAGTTAACCTACATAGTGCAAGGGCCTGCAAGTTAACCTAGATCGTGCAAGTGTCCACTAGTTAACCTACATAGTCCAAGTGCCTGCTAGGTAACCTAGATAGTCCAAGTGCCCGCTACTTAACCTAGATAGTCCAAGTGCCCACTAGGGGATGTACATTGTCCAAGTGCCCGCTAGTTAACCTACATAGTCCAAGGTCCGTTAGTTAACCTAGATAGTCCAAGTGCCCGCTAGTTAACCTACACAGTACAAGGGCCCGCTAGTTGACCTAGATAGTCAAAGTGCCCGCTAGTTAACCGAAGTAGTACAAATGTCCGATAGGGATCCTCCATAGTCCAAGTGCCCGCTAGTTAACCTACATAGTCCAAGTCCCCGCTAGGTAACCCAGACAGTCCAAGTGACCATTAGGTTACCTACATAGTCCACATGCCCGTTCGTTAACCTACATAGTCCAAGTGCCCGCTAGGTAACGTAGATAGCCCAAGTGCCCGCTAGGGAACGTGCATAGTTCAAGTGCCCTCTAGGTAACCTAGATAGTCCAAGTGCCCGCTAGTTAACCTACATAGTCCAAGTGCCCGCTAGTTAACCTAGATAGTCCAAGTGCCCGCTAGTAAACCTAGATAGACCAAGGACACGGTAGTTAATCTAGATCGTCCAAGTGCCTGCTAGTTAACCTAGATAGTCCAATGGCCCGCTAGTTAATCTAGATAGTCCAAGTGCCCGCTAGTTAACCTAACTAATCCAAGTGCCCGCTAGTTAACCTACATAGTCCAAGGGCCCTCTAGTTAATCTAGATAGTCCAAGTGTCCGCTAGGGTACGTACATAGTCCAAGTGCCCGCTAGGTAACCTAGATAGTCCAAGTGCCCGCTAGGTTACGTACATAGTTCAAGTGCCCGCTAGGTAACCTAAGTAGTCCCAATGTCTGATAGGGATCCTACATAGTCCAAGTGCCCGCTAGGTAACCTAGACAGTCCAAGTGCCTGCTATGTTACGTACATAGTCCAAGTGCACGTTCGTTAACCTAGATAGTCCAAGTGCTCGCTGGTAACCTACATAATCCAAGGGCCCGCTAGGCAACCTTGATAGTCCAAGTGCCTTCTAGTTAACCTACAAAGTCCAAGTGCCCGTTAGGTAACCTACATTGTCCAAGTGCCCACTAGGTAACCTAAGTAATCCAAATGCCCGCTAGGAAAACTACATAGTCCAAGTGCCCTCTAGTTAACCTAGATAGTCCAAGTGCCCGCTAGTAAACCTAGATAGTCCAAGGGCCCGCTACTTAATCTAGATAGTCCAAGTGCCCTCTAGTTAACCTAGATAGTCCAAGGGCCCGCTAGTTAACTTAGATAATCCAAGTGCCCGCTAGTTAACCTACATAGTCCAAGTCCCTCTAGTTAACCTAGATAGTCCAAGTGCCCGCTAGGGGACGTACATAGTCCAAGTGCCTGCTAGGTAACCTACATAGTCCAAGTACCCGATAGGGTATGTACATAGTTCAAGTGCCCGCTAGGTAACCTAGATTGTCCAAGTGTCCGCTAGTTAACCTACATAGTTCAAGTGCCCGCTAGGTAACCTAGATAGTCCAAGGGCCTGCTAGTTAACCTACATAGTCCAATGCCCGATAGGGACCCTACATAGTCCAAGTGCCCGATAGGGAACCTATATATTCCAAGTGCCCGTTAGGGAACCTAGATAGTCCAAGTGCCCATAGGGAACGTATATAGTCCAAGTGCCCGCTAGGGAACCTACATAGTCAAAGTGCCCGCTAGGGAACCTGTATTGTGCAAGTGGCTGCTAGTTAACCTAGATAGTCCAAGTGCCCGCTAGTTAACCTACATACTCCAAGGTCAGCTAGTTAACCTAGATAGTCCAAGTGCCCGCTAGTTAACCTACATAGGCCAAGGTCAGCTAGTTAACCTAGATATTCCAAGTGTCCGCTAGTTAACCTACATAGTCCAAGTTTCCGTTTGGTAACCTAGATTGTATAAGTGCCCGCAAGGTAACCTACATAGTCCAAGTGCCTGCTAGGTAACCCAGATAGTCCAATGCCCGTTACCTAACCTAGATAGTCCAATTGCCCGCTATGCAACATACATAGTCCAAGTGCCCGTTCGTTAACCTTGAAGTCCAAGTGCCCGCTAGGTAACCTAGACTGCCCAAGTTCACGCTCGGTTACCTACATAGTCCAAATGCCCGTTCGGTAACCTAGATAGTCCAAGTGCCCGCTAGTTAACCTACATAGTCCAAGTGCCCGCTAGGTAACCTAGATAGTCCAAGTGCCCGCTAGGTAACTTACATAGTCCAAGTGCCCGCTAGGTAACCTAGATAGTCCAAGTGCCCGTTCGTTAACCTAGATAGTCCAATTGCCCGCTAGGTAAACTAGATGTCCAAGTGTCCACCAGGTTACCTACATAGTCCAAGTGCCCGGTCGTTAATCTAGATAGTCCATGTGCCTGCTAGGTAACCTAGACTGTCCATGTGCCCGCAAGGTTACCTACATAGTCCAAGTGCCCGTTCGTTAACCTAGATAGTCCAAGTGCCCGCTAGGAAACCTACATAGTCCAAGGGCCTGCTAGGTAACCTAGATAGTCCAAGTGCCCGCTAGGTAACCTAGAGTCCAAGTGCTCGCTAGTTAACCTACATCGTCCAAGTGCCCGCTATGTAACCTAGATAGTCAAAGTGCCCGTTCGTTAACCTAGATAGGCCAAGTGCCCTCTAGGTAATCTAGACAGTCCAAGTTCCCGCTAGGTTACCTACATAGTCCAAGTGCACGTTCGTTAACCTAGATAGTCCAAGTGCCCGCTGGTAACCTACATAGTCCAAGGGCCCGCTAGGTAACCTTGATAGTCCAAGTGCCTTCTAGTTAACCTACATAGTCCAAGTGCCTGCTAGGTAACCTACATAGTCCAAGTGCCCACTAGGTAACCTAAGTAATCCAAATGCCCGCTAGGGAAACTACATAGTCCAAGTGCCCGCTAGTTAACGTAGATAGTCCAAGTGCCCGCTAGTAAACCTAGATAGTCCAAGGGCCCGCTAGTTAATCTAGATAGTCCAAGTGCCCGCTAGGTAACCTTGATCGTCCAAGTGCCTGCTATGTTACCTACATAGTCCAAGTGCACGTTCGTTAACCTAGATAATCCAAGTTCCCGCTGGTAACCTACATAGTACAAGGGCCCGCTAGGTAACCTACATAGTCCAAGTGCCTTCTAGTTAACCTACATAGTCCAAGTGCCCGCTAGGTAACCTACATAGTGCAAGTGCCCACTAGGTAACCTAAATAATCCAAATGCCCGCTAGGGAAACGACATAGTCCAAGTGCCCGTTAGTTAACCTAGATTGTCCAAGTGCCCACTAGGGGACGTACATAGTCCAAGTGCCCGTTCGTTAACCTAGATAAGCCATGTGCCCGCTAGGTAACCTAGACCGTCCAAGTGCCTGCTATGTTACCTACATAGTCCAAGTGCACGTTCGTTAACCTAGATAATCCAAGTTCCCGCTGGTAACCTACATAGTCCAAGGGCCCGCTAGGTAACCTACATAGTCCAAGTGCCTTCTAGTTAACCTACATAGTCCAAGTGCCCGCTAGGTAACCTACATAGTGCAAGTGCCCACTAGGTAACCTAAATAATCCAAATGCCCGCTAGGGAAACTACATAGTCCAAGTGCCCGTTAGTTAACCTAGATTGTCCAAGTGCCCACTAGGGGACGTACATAGTCCAAGTGCCCGCTAGATAACCTAGATAGTCCAAGTGCGCGCTAGGGTATGTACATAGTCCGAGTGCCGGCTAGGAAACTTAGATAGTCCAAGTGCCTGCTAGTTAACTTACATAGTCCAAAGGCCCGCTAGTTAACCTACATAGTCCAAGGTCCGCTAGTTAACCTATATAGTCCAAGTGCCCGCTAGTTAACCTACATAGTACAAGGGCCCGCTAGTTGACCTAGATAGTCCAAGTGCCCACTAGTTAACCTAGATAGTCCAAATGCCTGCTAGTTAACCTAAGTAGTCTAAATGTCCGATAGGGATCCTACATAGTCCAAGTGCCCGCTAGGTAACCTACATAGTCCAAGTGCCCGTTCGTTAACCTAGATAGTCCAAGTGCCCGCTAGGTAACCTAGACAGTCAAGTGCCCGCTAGGTTACCTACATAGTCCAAGTGCCCGTTCGTTAACCTAGATAGTCCAAGTGCCTGCTAGGTTACCTAGACAGTCCAAGTGCCCGCCAATTAACCTACATAGTCCAAGTGCCCGATAGGGAACCTACATAATCCAAGTGCCCAATAGGGAACCTACATAATCCAAGTGCCCGCTAGGGAACCTACATAGTCCAAGTGCCCGCTAGGCAACCTACATAGTCCAAGTGCCCGTTAGTTAACCTAGAAAGTCCAAGTGCCCTCTAGGGGACGTACATAGTCCAAGTGCCCGCTAGGAAACCTACATAGTCCAAGTTCCCGATGGTAACCTAAATAGTCCAAATGCCCGCTAGGGAAACTACATAGTCCAAGTGCCTGCTAGTTAACCTAGATAGTCCAAGTGCCTGCAAGTAAACCTACATAATCCATGGGCCCGCTAGTTAACCTACATAGTCCAAGGGCCCGGTAGTTAACCTAGATCGTGCAAGTGTCCGCTAGTTAACATACATAGTCCACGTGCCTGCTAGGTAACCTAGATAGTCCAAGTGCCCGCTAGGCATCCTTCATAATCCAAGTGCCTGCTAGGTAACCTAGATAGTCCAAGTGCCCGCTAGTTAACCTAGATAGTCCTAGTGCCCGTTAGTCAACCTAGATAGTCCAAGTGCCCACTAGGGGACGTATATAGACCAAGTGCCCGCTAGTTAACCTACATAGTCCAAGGTCCGTTAGTTAACCTAGATAGTCCAAGTGCCCGCTAGTTAACCTACATAGTACAAGGGCCCGCTAGTTGACCTAGATAGTCCAAGTGCCCGCTAGTTAACCTATATAGTCCAAGTGCCCGCTGGTTAACCTAGGTAGTCCTAGTGCCCGTTCGTTAACCTAGATAGTCCAAGTGCCCACTAGGGGACGTACATAGTCCAAGTGCCCGCTAGGTAACCTACATAGTCCAAGTTCCCGATGGTAACCTAAATAGTCCAAATGCCCGCTAGGGAAACTACATAGTCCAAGTGCCTGCTAGTTATCCTAGATAGTCCAAGTGCCTGCAAGTAAACCTACATAATCCATGGGCCCGCTAGTTAACCTACATAGTCCAAGGGCCCGCTAGTTAACCTAGATCGTGCAAGTGTCCGCTAGTTAACATACATAGTCCACGTGCCTGCTAGGTAACCTAGATAGTCCAAGTGCCCGCTAGGCATTCTTCATAATCCAAGTGCCTGCTAGGTAACCTAGATAGTCCAAGTGCCCACTAGGGGACGTATATAGACCAAGTGCCCGCTAGTTAACCTACATAGTCCAAGGTCCGTTAGTCAACCTAGATAGTCCAAGTGCCCGCTAGTTAACCTACATAGTACAAGGGCCCGCTAGTTGACCTAGATAGTCCAAGTGCCCGCTAGTTAACCTATATAGTCCAAGTGCCCGCTGGTTAACCTAGATAGTCCTAGTGCCCGTTAGTTAACCTAGATAGTCCAAGTGCCCACTAGGGGACGTACATAGACCAAAGGCCCGCTAGTTAACCTACATAGTGCAAGGGCCCGCAAGTTAACCTAGATCGTGCAAGTGTCCACTAGTTAACCTACATAGTCCAAGTGCCTGCTAGGTAACCTAGATAGTCCAAGTGCCCGCTACTTAACCTAGATAGTCCAAGTGCCCACTAGGGGATGTACATTGTCCAAGTGCCTGCTAGTTAACCTACATAGTCCAAGGTCCGTTAGTTAACCTAGATAGTCCAAGTGCCCGCTAGTTAACCTACACAGTACAAGGGCCCGCTAGTTGACCTAGATAGTCAAAGTGCCCGCTAGTTAACCGAAGTAGTACAAATGTCTGATAGGGATCCTCCATAGTCCAAGTGCCCGCTAGTTAACCTACATAGTCCAAGTCCCCGCTAGGTAACCTAGACAGTCCAAGTGACCATTAGGTTACCTACATAGTCCACATGCCCGTTCGTTAACCTACATAGTCCAAGTGCCCGCTAGGTAACGTAGATAGCCCAAGTGCCCGCTAGGGAACGTGCATAGTTCAAGTGCCCTCTAGGTAACCTAGATAGTCCAAGTGCCCGCTAGTTAACCTACATAGTCCAAGTGCCCGCTAGTTAACCTAGATAGTCCAAGTGCCCGCTAGTAAACCTAGATAGACCAAGGACACGGTAGTTAATCTAGATGGTCCAAGTGCCTGCTAGTTAACCTAGATAGTCCAATGGCCCGCTAGTTAATCTAGATAGTCCAAGTGCCCGCTAGTTAACCTAACTAATCCAAGTGCCCGCTAGTTAACCTACATAGTCCAAGGGCCCTCTAGTTAATCTAGATAGTCCAAGTGTCCGCTAGGGTACGTACATAGTCCAAGTGACCGCTAGGTAACCTAGATAGTCCAAGTGCCCGCTAGGTTACGTACATAGTTCAAGTGCCCGCTAGGTAACCTAAGTAGTCCCAATGTCTGATAGGGATCCTACATAGTCCAAGTGCCCGCTAGGTAACCTAGACAGTCCAAGTGCCTGCTATGTTACGTACATAGTCCAAGTGCACGTTCGTTAACCTAGATAGTCCAAGTGCTCGCTGGTAACCTACATAATCCAAGGGCCCGCTAGGCAACCTTGATAGTCCAAGTGCCTTCTAGTTAACCTACAAAGTCCAAGTGCCCGTTAGGTAACCTACATTGTCCAAGTGCCCACTAGGTAACCTAAGTAATCCAAATGCCCGCTGGAAAACTACATAGTCCAAGTGCCCTCTAGTTAACCTAGATAGTCCAAGTGCCCGCTAGTAAACCTAGATAGTCCAAGGGCCCGCTACTTAATCTAGATAGTCCAAGTGCCCTCTAGTTAACCTAGATAGTCCAAGGGCCCGCTAGTTAACTTAGATAATCCAAGTGCCCGCTAGTTAACCTACATAGTCCAAGTCCCTCTAGTTAACCTAGATAGTCCAAGTGCCCGCTAGGGGACGTACATAGTCCAAGTGCCTGCTAGGTAACCTAGATAGTCCAAGTGCCCGATAGGGTATGTACATAGTTCAAGTGCCCGCTAGGTAACCTAGATTGTCCAAGTGTCCGCTAGTTAACCTACATAGTTCAAGTGCCCGCTAGGTAACCTAGATAGTCCAAGGGCCTGCTAGTTAACCTACATAGTCCAATGCCCGATAGGGACCCTACATAGTCCAAGTGCCCGATAGGGAACCTATATATTCCAAGTGCCCGTTAGGGAACCTAGATAGTCCAAGTGCCCATAGGGAACGTATATAGTCCAAGTGCCCGCTAGGGAACCTACATAGTCAAAGTGCCCGCTAGGGAACCTGTATTGTGCAAGTCGCTGCTAGTTAACCTAGATAGTCCAAGTGCCCGCTAGTTAACCTACATACTCCAAGGTCAGCTAGTTAACCTAGATAGTCCAAGTGCCCGCTAGTTAACCTACATAGGCCAAGGTCAGCTAGTTAACCTAGATATTCCAAGTGTCCGCTAGTTAACCTACATAGTCCAAGTTTCCGTTTGGTAACCTAGATTGTATAAGTGCCCGCAAGGTAACCTACATAGTCCAAGTGCCTGCTAGGTAACCCAGATAGTCCAATGCCCGTTACCTAACCTAGATAGTCCAATTGCCCGCTATGCAACATACATAGTCCAAGTGCCCGTTCGTTAACCTTGAAGTCCAAGTGCCCGCTAGGGAACCTAGACTGCCCAAGTTCACGCTCAGTTACCTACATAGTCCAAATGCCCGTTCGGTAACCTAGATAGTCCAAGTGCCCGCTAGTTAACCTACATAGTCCAAGTGCCCGCTAGGTAACCTAGATAGTCCAAGTGCCCGCTAGGTAACTTACATAGTCCAAGTGCCCGCTAGGTAACCTAGATAGTCCAAGTGCCCGTTCGTTAACCTAGATAGTCCAATTGCCCGCTAGGTAACCTAGATGTCCAAGTGTCCACCAGGTTACCTCCATAGTCCAAGTGCCCGGTCGTTAATCTAGATAGTCCATGTGCCTGCTAGGTAACCTAGACTGTCCATGTGCCCGCAAGGTTACCTACATAGTCCAAGTGCACGTTCGTTAACCTAGATAGTCCAAGTGCCCGCTGGTAACCTACATAGTCCAAGGGCCCGCTAGGTAACCTTGATAGTCCAAGTGCCTTCTAGTTAACCTACATAGTCCAAGTGCCTGCTAGGTAACCTACATAGTCCAAGTGCCCACTAGGTAACCTAAGTAATCCAAATGCCCGCTAGGGAAACTACATAGTCCAAGTGCCCGCTAGTTAACGTAGATAGTCCAAGTGCCCGCTAGTAAACCTAGATAGTCCAAGGGCCCGCTAGTTAATCTAGATAGTCCAAGTGCCCGCTAGGTAACCTTGATCGTCCAAGTGCCCGCTAGTTAACCTAGATAATCCAAGTGCCCTCTAGTTAACCTACATAGTCCAAGTCCCTCTAGTTAACCTAGATAGTCCAAGTGCCCGCTAGGGGACGTACATAGTCCAAGTGCCCGCTAGGGGACGTACATAGGCCAAGTGCCCACTAGGGTATGTACATAGTTCAAGTGCCCGCTAGGTAACCTAGATTGTCCAAGTGTCAGCTAGTTAACCTACATAGTCCAAGTGCCCGCTAGGTAACCTAGATAGTCCAAGGGCCTGCTAGTTAACCTACATAGTCCAATGCCCGTTAGGGAAACTACATAGTCCAAGTGCCCGCAGAGGAACCTACATAGTCCAAGTGCCCGATAGGGAACCTATATATTCCAAGTGCCCGTTAGGGAACCTAGATAGTCCAAGTGCCCGTAGGGAACCTATATAGTCCAAGTGCCCGCTAGGGAACCTACATAGTCAAAGTGTCCGCTAGGGAACCTGCATTGTGCAAGTGCCCGCTAGTTAACCTAGATAGTCCAAGTGCCCGCTAGTTAACCTACATAGTCCAAGGGCCCGCTAGTTAACCTAGATATTCCAAGTGTCCGCTAGTTAACCTACATAGTCCAAGTTTCCGTTAGGTAACCTAGATAGTACAAGTGCCCGCAAGGTAACCTACATAGTCCAAGTGACCGCTAGGTAACCTAGATATTCCAAGTTCCTGTTAGCTAACCTAGATAATCCAATTGCCCGCTAGGTAACCTACATAATCCAAGTGCCCTTTCGTTAACCTAGATAGTCCAAGTGCCCACTAGGTAACCTAGACTGTCCAATTGTCCGCTAGGTTACCTACATAGTCCAAGGGCACATTCATTAACCTTGATATTCCAAGTGCCCGCTAGGTAACCTACATAGTCCAAGTTCCCGCTAGGTAACCTAGATAGTCCAATGCCCGTTACCTAACCTAGATAGTCCAATTGCCCGCTATGCAACATACATAGTCCAAGTGCCTGTTCGTTAACCTAGAAGTCCAAGGGCCCGCTAGGTAACCTAGACTGTCCAAGTTCACGCTAGGTTACCTACATAGTCCAAATGCCCGTTCGTTAACCTAGATAGTCCAAGTGCCCGCTAGTTAACCTACATAGTCCAAGTGCCCGCTAGATAACCTAGATAGTCCAAGTGCCCGCTAGGAAACTTACATAGTCCAAGTGCCCGCTAGGTAACCTAGATAGTCCAAGTGCCCGCTAGTTAACCTACATAGTCCAAGTGCCCGCTAGGTAACCTAGATAGTCCAAGTGCCCGCTAGGCAAATTACATAGACCAAGTGTCCGCTAGGTTACCTACATATTCCAAGTGCCCGTTCGTTAACCTAGATAGTCCAAGTGCCCGCTAAGAAACCTACATAGTCCAAGGGCCCGCTAGGTAACCTAGATAATCCAAGTGCCCGCTAGGTAACCTAGACTGTCCAAGTGCCCGCTAGGTTACCTACATAGTCCAAGTGCCCGTTCGTTAACCTAGATAGTCAAAGTGCCCGTTAGGTAACCTAGATAGTCCAAGAGCCCGCTAGGTAACTTACATTGTCCATGTTACAGCTAGGTAACCTAGATAGTCCAAGTGCCCCTTACATAACCTATATAGTCCAAGTGCCCGCTAAGCAACCTACATAGTCCAAGTCCCCGCTAGGTAACCTAGACAGTCCAAGTGACCATTAGGTTACCTACATAGTCCAAGTGCCCGTTCGTTAACCTACATAGTCCAAGTGCCCGCTAGGTAACGTAGATAGCCCAAGTGCCCGCTAGGGAACGTACATAGTCCAAGTGCCCGCTAGTTAACCTAGACAGTCCAAGTACCCGATAGGGAACCTACATAGTCCAAGTGCCCGCTAGGGAACCTACATAGTCCAAGTGCTCGCTAGGCAACCTACAGAGTCCAAGTGCCCGTTAGTTAACCTAGATAGTCAAAGTGCCTGCTAGGTAACCTAAATTGTCCAAGTGCTCGCTAGGGAACCTACATAGTCCAAGTGCCCTCTAGGTAACCTAGATAGTCCAATTGCCCGTTAGCTAACATAGATAGTCAAAGTGTCCGCTAGTTAACCTACATCGTCCAAGTGCCCGCTAGTTAACCTAGATAGTCCAAGTGCCCGCTAGTTAACCTAGCTAATCCAAGTGCCCGCTAGTTAACCTACATAGTCCAAGGGCCCTCTAGTTAACCTAGATACTCCAAGTGCCCGCTAGGGTACGTACATAGTCCAAGTGCCCGCTAGGTAACCTAGATAGTCCAAGTGCCCGCGAGGGTATGTACATAGTTCAAGTGCCCGCTAGGTAACCTAGATTGTCCAAGTGTCCGCTAGTTAACCTACATAGTCCAAGGGCCCGCTACGTAACCTAGATAGTCCAAGGGCCTGCTAGTTAACCTACATAGTCCAATGCCCAATAGGGAACCTACATAGTCCAAGTGCCCGCTGAGGAACCTACATAGTCCAAGTGCCCGATAGGGAACCTATATATTCCAAGTGCCCGTTAGGGAACCTAGATAATCCAAGTGCCCACAGGGAACCTATATAGTCCAAGTGCCCGCTAGGGAACCTACATAGTCAAAGTGCCCGTAGGGAACCTGCATTGTGCAAGTGCCCGCTAGTTAACCTAGATAGTCCAAGTGCCCGCTAGTTAACCTACATAGTCCAAGGTCAGCTAGTTAACCTAGATAGTCCAAGTGCCCGCTAGTTAACCTACATAGTCCAAGGTCAGCTAATTAACCTAGATAGTCCAATTGCCCGCTATTTAACCTACATAGTCCAAGGGCCCGCTAGTTAACCTAGATCTTCCAAGTGTCCGCTAGTTAACCTACATAGTCCAAGTTCCCGTTAGGTAACCTAGATAGTGCAAGTGCCCGCAAGGTATCCTACATAGTCCATGTGCCTGTTAGGTAACCTAGATAGTACAAGTGCCCGCAAGGTAACCTACATAGTCCAAGTGCCCGTTAGGTAACCTAGATATTCCAAGTTCCTGTTAGCTAACCTAGATAATCCAAGTGCCCGCTAGGTAACCTACATAGTCCAAGTGCCCTTTCGTTAACCTAGATAGTCCAAGTGCCCGCTAGGTAACCTACATAGTCCAAGTTCCCGCTAGGTAACCCAGATAGTCCAATGCCCGTTACCTAACCTAGATAGTCCAATTGCCCGCTATGCAACATACATAGTCCAAGTGCCCGTTCGTTAACCTAGAAGTCCAAGTGCCCGCTAGGTAACCAAGACTGTCCAAGTTCATGCTAGGTTACCTCCATAGTCCAAATGTCCGTTCGGTAACCTAGATAGTCCTAGTGCCCGCTAGTTAACCTACATAGTCCAAGTGCCCTTTCGTTAACCTAGACAGTCCAATTGCCCGCTAGGTAACCTAGATGTCCAAGTGTCCGCTAGGTTACCTACATAGTCCAAGTGCCCGTTCGTTAACCTAGATAGTCCAAGTGCCCGCTAGGAAACCTACATAGTCCTAGGGCCCGCTAGGTAACCTAGATAATCCAAGTGCCCGCTAGGTAACCTAGACTGTCCAAGTGCCTGCTAGGTTACCTACATAGTCCAAGTGCCCGTTCGTTAACCTAGATAGTCAAAGTGCCCGTTAGCTAACCTAGAAAGTCCAAGTGCCCGCTAGGTAACTTACATTGTCCATGTTACAGCTAGGTAACCTAGATAGTCCAAGTTCCCGTTACCTAAACTATATAGTCCAAGTGCCCGCTAAACAACCTACATATTCCAAGTACCCGTTAGTTAACCTAGAAGTCCATGTGCCCGCTAGGTAACCTAGACAGTCCAAGTGCCCGCTAGGTTACCTGCATATTCCAAGTGCCCGTTCGTTAACTAAGATAGTCCAAGTGCCCACCAGGTAACCTACATAGTCCAAGTGCCCGCTAGGTAACCTATCTAGTCCAAGGGCCCGCTAGTTAACCTACATAGTCCAAGGGCTCACTTGTTAAGTTTGATAGTCCAAGTGCCCGTTAGTTAACCTAGATCGTCCAAGTGCCCGCTAGTTAAACTAGATTGTCCAAGTGCCCGCTAGGGATCCTTCATAATCCATGTGCCTGCTAGGTAACCTAGATAGTCCAAGTGGCAGCTAGTTAACCTAGATAGTCCTAGTGCCCGTTAGTTAACCTAGATAGTCCAATTGCCCACTAAGGGACGTACATAGTCCAAGTGCCCGCTAGGTAACCTAAATAGTCCAAGTGCGCGCTAGGGTATGTACATAGTCCAAGTCCCTGCTAGGAAACCTAGATAGTCCAAGTGCACGCTAGTTAACCTACATAGTCCAAGGGCCCGCTAGTTAACCTACATAGTCCAAGGTCCCTTAGTTAAGCTAGATAGTCCAAGTGCCCACTACTTAACCTACATAGTACAAGGGCCCGTTAGTTGACTTGGATAGTCAAAGTGCCCGCTAGTTAACCTAAGTAGTACAAATGTCCGATAGGGATCCTACATAGTCCAAGTGCCCGCTAGGTAACCTACATAATCCAAGTGCCCATTCGTTAACCTAGATAGTCAAAGTGCACGCAAGGTAACCTAGACAGTCCAAGTGCCCGCTAGGTTACCTACATAGTCCAAGTGCCCGTTCGTTAACCTAGATAGTCCAAGTGCCCGCTAGGTTACCTAGACAGTCCAAGTGCCCGCTAGTTAACCTACATAGTCCAAGTGCCCGATATGGAACCTACATAATCCAAGTGCCCAATAGGGAACCTACATAATCCAAGTGCCCGCTAGGGAACCTACATAGTCCAAGTGCCCATTAGTTAACCTAGATAGTCAAAGTGCCTGCTAGGTAACCTAGATAGTCCAAGTGCCCGCTAGGTAACCTACATAGTCCAAGTTCCCGCTTGGTAACCTAAATAGTCCAAATACCCGCTAGGGAAACTACATAGTCCAAGTGCCCGCTAGTTAACCTAGATAGTCCAAGTGCCTGCTAGTAAACCTACATAATCCATGGGCCCGCTATTTAACCTACATAGTGCAAGGGCCCGCTAGTTAACCTAGATAGTCAAAGTGCCCGCTAGTTAACCTAGGTAGTACAAATGTCCGATAGGGATCCTACATAGTCCAAGTGCCCGCTAGTTAACCTACATAGTCCAAGTCCCCGCTAGGTAACCTAGACAGTCCAAGTGACCATTAGGTTACCTACATAGTTCAAGTGCCCGTTCGTTAACCTACATAGTCCAAGTGCCCGCTAGGTAACGTAGATAGCCCAACTGCCCGCTAGGGAACGTACATATTCCAAGTGCCCTCTAGGTAACCTAGATAGTCCAATTGCCCGCTAGTTAACCTAGACAGTCCAAGTACCCGATAGGGAACCTACATAGTCCAAGTGCCCGCTAGGGAACCTACATAGTCCAAGTGCTCGCTAGGCAACCTACATAGTCCAAGTGCCCTTTAGTTAACCTAGATGGTCAAAGTGCCTGCTAGGTGACCTAAATTGTCCAAGTGCCCGCTAGGGAACCTACATAGTCCAAGTGCCTGCTAGGTAACCTAGATAGTCCAATTACCCGTTAGCTAACCTAGATAGTCCAAGTGTCCGCAAGTTAACCTACGTAGTCCAAGTGCCCGCTAGTTAACCTACATAGTCCAAGTGCCCGCTAGTTAACCTAGCTAATCCAAGTGCCCGCTAGTTAACCTACATAGTCCAAGGGCCCTCTAGTTAACCTAGATAGTCAAAGTGCCCGCTAGGTAACCTAGATAGTCCAAGGTCCTGCTAGTTAACCTACATAGTCCAATGCCCGTTAGGGAACCTACATAGTCCAAGTGCCCGCTGAGGAACCTACATAGTCCAAGTGCCCGATAGGGAACCTATATATTCCAAGTGCCCGTTAGGGATCGTACATATTCAAAGTGCCCGCTAGGGAACCTGCATTGTGCAAGTGCCCGTTAGTTAACCTAGATAGTCCAAGTGCCCGCTAATTAACCTACATAGTCCAAGGTCAGCTAGTTAACCTATATAGTCCTAGTGCCCGCTAGTTAACCTACATTGTCCAAGGTCAGCTAGTTAACCGAGATAGTCCAAGTGCCCGCTAGTTAACCTACATAGTCCAAGGGCCCGCTAGTTAACCTAGATATTCCAAGTGCCCGCTAGTTAACCTAGATCGTCCAAGTGTCCGCTAGTTAACCTACATAGTCCAAGTTCCCGTTTGGTAACCTAGATAGTACAAGTGCCCGCAAGGTAACCTACATTGTCCAAGTGCCCGCTAGGTAACCTAGATATTCCAAGTTCCTGTTAGCTAACCTAGATAATCCAAGTGCCCGCTAGGTAACCTACATAGTCCAAGTGCCCTGTCGTTAACCTAGATAGTCAAAGTGCCCGCTAGGTAACCTAGACAGTCCAAGTGCCCGCTAGGTTACCTACATAGTCCAAGTGCCCGTTCGTTAACCTAGACAGTCCAAGTGCCCACTAGTTAACCTACATAGTCCAAGTGCCCGATAGGGAACCTACATAATCCAAGTGCCCGATAGGGAACCTACATAATCCAAGTGCCCGCTAGGGAACCTACATAGTCCAAGTGCCCATTAGTTAACCTAGATAGTCAAAGTGCCTGCTAGGTAACCTAGATAGTCCAAGTGCCCGCTAGGTAACCTACATAGTCCAAGTTCCCGCTTGGTAACCTAAATAGTCCAAATACCCGCTAGGGAAACTACATAGTCCAAGTGCCCGCTAGTTAACCTAGATAGTCCAAGTGCCTGCTAGTAAACCTACATAATCCATGGGCCCGCTATTTAACCTACATAGTGCAAGGGCCCGCTAGTTAACCTAGATAGTCAAAGTGCCCGCTAGTTAACCTAGGTAGTACAAATGTCCGATAGGGATCCTACATAGTCCAAGTGCCCGCTAGTTAACCTACATAGTCCAAGTCCCCGCTAGGTAACCTAGACAGTCCAAGTGACCATTAGGTTACCTACATAGTTCACGTGCCCGTTCGTTAACCTACATAGTCCAAGTGCCCGCTAGGTAACGTAGATAGCCCAACTGCCCGCTAGGGAACGTACATATTCCAAGTTCCCTCTAGGTAACCTAGATAGTCCAAGTGCCCGCTAGTTAACCTACATAGTCCAAGTGCCCACTAGGTAACCTAGACAGTCCAATTGCCCGCTAGTTAACCTAGACAGTCCAAGTACCCGATAGGGAACCTACATAGTCCAAGTGCCCGCTAGGGAACCTACATAGTCCAAGTGCTCGCTAGGCAACCTACATAGTCCAAGTGCCCTTTAGTTAACCTAGATCGTCAAAGTGCCTGCTAGGTGACCTAAATTGTCCAAGTGCCCGCTAGGGAACCTACATAGTCCAAGTGCCTGCTAGGTAACCTAGATAGTCCAATTACCCGTTAGCTAACCTAGATAGTCCAAGTGTCCGCAAGTTAACCTACGTAGTCCAATTGCCCGCTAGTTAACCTACATAGTCCAAGTGCCCGCTAGTTAACCTAGCTAATCCAAGTGCCCGCTAGTTAACCTACATAGTCCAAGGGCCCTCTAGTTAACCTAGATAGTCAAAGTGCCCGCTAGGTAACCTAGATAGTCCAAGGTCCTGCTAGTTAACCTACATAGTCCAATGCCCGTTAGGGAACCTACATAGTCCAAGTGCCCGCTGAGGAACCTACATAGTCCAAGTGCCCGATAGGGAACCTATATATTCCAAGTGCCCGTTAGGGAACCTAGATAGTCCAAGTGCCCATAGGGAACCCATATAGTCCAAGTGCCCGCTAGGGATCGTACATATTCAAAGTGCCCGCTAGGGAACCTGCATTGTGCAAGTGCCCGTTAGTTAACCTAGATAGTCCAAGTGCCCGCTAATTAACCTACATAGTCCAAGGTCAGCTAGTTAACCTATATAGTCCTAGTGCCCGCTAGTTAACCTACATTGTCCAAGGTCAGCTAGTTAACCGAGATAGTCCAAGTGCCCGCTAGTTAACCTACATAGTCCAAGGGCCCGCTAGTTAACCTAGATATTCCAAGTGCCCGCTAGTTAACCTAGATCGTCCAAGTGTCCGCTAGTTAACCTACATAGTCCAAGTTCCCGTTTGGTAACCTAGATAGTACAAGTGCCCGCAAGGTAACCTACATTGTCCAAGTGCCCGCTAGGTAACCTAGATATTCCAAGTTCCTGTTAGCTAACCTAGATAATCCAAGTGCCCGCTAGGTAACCTACATAGTCCAAGTGCCCTGTCGTTAACCTAGATAGTCAAAGTGCCCGCTAGGTAACCTAGACAGTCCAAGTGCCCGCTAGGTTACCTACATAGTCCAAGTGCCCGTTCGTTAACCTAGACAGTCCAAGTGCCCACTAGTTAACCTACATAGTCCAAGTGCCCGATAGGGAACCTACATAATCCAAGTGCCCGATAGGGAACCTACATAATCCAAGTGCCCGCTAGGGAACCTACATAGACCCAGTGCCCGCTAGGCAACCTACATAGTCCAAGTGCCCGTTAGTTAACCTAGATAGTCCAAGTGCCCACTATGGTACGTACATAGTCCAAGTGCCCGCTAGGTAACCTACATAGTCCAAGTTCCCGATGGTAACATAAATAGTCTAAATTCCAGCTAGGGAAACTACATAGTCCAAGTGCCTGCTGGTTAACCTAGATAGTCTAAGTGCCTGCTAGTAAACCTACATAATCCATGGGCCCGCTATTTAACCTACATAGTGCAAGGGCCCGCTAGTTAACCTACATCGTGCAAATGTCCACTAGTTAACCTACATAGTCCACGTGCCTGCTAAGTAACCTAGATAGTCCAAGTGCCCGCTAGTTAACCTAGATAGTCCAATGCCCGTTAGTTAACCTAGCTAATCCAAGTGCCCACTAGGGGACGTACATAGTCCAAGTGCCCGCTTGTTTACCTACATAGTCCAAGGTCCGTTAGTTAACCTAGATAGTCAAAGTGCCTGCTAGGTAACCTAAATTGTCCAAGTGCCCGCTAGGGAATCTATATAGTCCAAGTGCGCGCTAGGTAACCTAGATAGTCCAATTGCCCGTTAGCTAACCTAGATAGTCGAAGTGTCCGCTAGTTAACCTACATAGTCCAAGTGCCCGTTGGTTAACCTAGATAGGCCAAGTGCCCGCTAGGTAACCTAGACCGTCCAAGTGCCCGCTAGGTTACCTACATAGTCCAAGTGAACGTTCGTTAACCTAGATAGTCCAAGTGCCCGCTGGTAACCTACATAGTCCAAGGGCCCGCTAGGTAACCTTGATAGTCAAAGTGCCTTCTAGTTAACCTACATAGTCCAAGTGGCCTCTAGATAACCTACATAGTCCAAGTGCCCACTAGGTAACCTAAGTAATCCAAAAGCCCGCTAGGGAAACTACATAGTCCCAGTGCCCGCTAGTTAACCTAGATAATCCAAGTGCCCGCTAGTAAACCTAGATAGTCCAAGGGCCCACTAGTTAATCTAGATGGTCCAAGTGCCCGCTAGTTAACCCAGATAGTCCAAGTTTCCGCTAGTTAACCTAGATAACCAAGGGCCCGCTATTTAATCTAGATAGTCCAAGTGCCCGCTAGTTAACCTAGCTAATCCAAGTGCCCGCTAGTTAACCTACATAGTCCAACGGCCCTCTAGTTAACGTAGATAGTCCAAGTGCCCGCTAGGGTACGTACATAGTCCAAGTGCCCGCTAGGTACCCTAGATAGTCCAAGTGCCCGCTAGGGTATGTACATAGATCAAGTGCCCGCTAGGTTACCTACATAGTCCAAGTGCCCGTTCGTTAACCTAGATAGTCCAAGTGCCCGCTAGGTTACCTAGACAGTCCAAGTGCCCGCTAGTTAACCTACATAGTCCAAGTGCCCGATAGGGAACCTACATAATCCAAGTGCCCGCTAGAAACCTACATAGTCCAAGTGCCCACTTGGTAACCTACATAGTCCAAGTGCCCGTTAGTTAACGTAGATAGTCCAAGTTCCCGATGGTAACATAAATAGTCCAAATGCCCACTAGGGGACGTACATAGTCCAAGTGCCCGCAGTTAACCTACATACTCCAAGGTCCGTTAGTTAACCTAGATAGTCCAAGTGCCAGCTAGTTAACCTACATAATACAAGGGCCCGCTAGTTGACCTAGATAGTCAAAGTGCCCGCTAGTTAACCTAAGTAGTCCAAATGTCCGATAGGGATCCTACATAGTCCAAGTGCCCGCTAGTTAACCTACATAGTCCAAGTCCCCGCTAGGTAACCTAGACGGTCCAAGTGACCATTAGGTTACATACATAGTCCAAGTGCCCGTTCGTTAACCTTCATAGTCCAAGTGCCTGGTAGGTAACCTACATAGTCCAAGTGCCTGCTAGGTAAACTACATAGTTCAAGTGCCCATTACCTAACCTAGATAGTCCAATTGCCCTCTATGCAACATACATAGTCCAAGTGCCCGTTCGTTAACCTAGAAGTCCAAGAACCCGCTAGGTTACCTACATAGTCCAAATGCCCGTTCGGTAACCTAGATAGTCCAAGTGCCCGCTAGTTAACCTACATAGTCCAAGTGCCCGCTAGGTAACCTAGATAGTCCAAGGGCCCGCTAGGTAACTTACATAGTCCAAGTGCCCGCTAGGTAACCTAGATAGTCCAAGTGCCTGCTAGGTAACCTAGATTGTCCAAGTGTCCGCTAGGTTACCTACATAGTCCAAGTGCACGTCCGTTAACCTAGATATTCCAAGGGTCCGCTAGGTAACCTATATAGTCCAAGTGCCCGTTAGTTAACCTACATAGTCCAAGTGCCCGCTAAGAAACCTAGATGGTCCATGTGTCCGTTAGGTAACCTAGATAGTCCAAGTGCCCGCTAGGTAAACTACATAGTCCAAGTTCCCGCTAGGTAACCTAGATAGTGCAAGTGCCCGTTACGTAACCTAGATAGTTCAATTGGCCGCTATGCAACATACATAGTTCAAGTGACCGTTCGTTAACCTAGAAGTCCACGAACCCGCTAGGTAACCTAGACTGTCCATGTTCCCGCTAGGTTACCTACATAGTCCAAATGCCCGCTAGGTAACTTACATAGTCCAAGTGCCCGCTAGGTAACCTAGATAGTCCAAGTGCCCGTTCGTTAACCTAGATAGTCCAATTGCCCGCTAGGTAACCTAGATTGTCCAAGTGTCCGCTAGGTTACCTACATAGTCAAAGGACACGTTCGTTAACCTAGATAGTCCAAGTGCCCGCTAGGTAACCTACATAGTCCAAGTGCCCGTAAGGTAACCTATATAGTCCAAGTTCCAGCTATGTAACCTAGATCGTGCAACTGTCCGCTAGTTAACCTACATAGTCCAAGTGCCCGCTAGTTAACCTAGATAGTCCAAGTGCCGCTAGGTAACCTACATAGTGCAAGTGTCCCCTAGTTAACCTACATAGTCCAAGTGCCCGCTAGGTAACCTAGATAGTGCAAGTGCCCGTTACGTAACCTAGATTGTCCAATTGCCCGCTATGCAACATACATAGTTCAAGTGCCCGTTAGTTAACCTAGAAGTCCACGAACCCGCTAGGTAACCTAGACTGTCCATGTTCCCGCTAGGTTACCTACATAGTCCAAATGCCCGTTCGGTAACCTAGATAGTCCAAGTGCCCGCTAGTTAACCTACATAGTCCAAGTGCCCGCTAGGTAACCTAGATAGTCCCAGGGCCCGCTAGGCAACTTACATAGTCCAAGTGCCCGCTAGGTAACCTAGATAGTCCCAGGGCCCGATAGGTAACTTACATAGTCCAAGTGCCCGCTAGGTAACCTAGATAGTCCAAGTGCCCGTTCGTTAACCTAGATAGTCCAATTGCCTGCTAGGTAACCTAGATTGTCCAAGTGTCCGCTAGGTTACCTACATAGTCAAAGGGCACGTTCGTTAACCTAGATAGTCCAAGTGCCCGCTAGGTAACCTACATAGTCCAAGTGCCCGCAAGGTAACCTATATAGTCCAAGTTCCAGCTATGTAACCTAGATCGTGTAACTGTCCGCTAGTTAACCTACATAGTCCAAGTGCCCGCTAGTTAACCTAGATCGTCCAAGTGCCAGGTAATTAACCTAGATTGTCCAAGTGCCCGCTAGGGATCCTTCATAATCCAAGTGACTGCTAGATAACCTAGATAGTCCAAGTGCCCGCTAGTTAACCTAGATAGTCCTAGTGCCCGTTAGTTAACCTAGATAGTCCAAGTGCGCGCTAGGGTATGTACATAGTCCAAGTGCCTGCTAGGAAACATAGATAGTCCAAGTGCCCGCTAGTTAACCTACATAGTACAAGGGCCCGCTAGTTGACCTAGATAGTCCAAGTGCCCGCTAGTTAACCTAGAGTCAAAGTGCCTGCTAGTTAACCTAAGTACTACAATTGTCCGATAGGGATCCTACATAGTCCAAGTGCCCGCTAGGTAACCTACATAGTCCAAGTGCCCATTCGTTAACCTAGATATTCAAAGTGCCCGCTAGGTAACCTAGACAGTCCAAGTGCCCGCTAGGTTACCTACATAGTCCAAATGCCCGTTCGTTAACCTAGATAGTCCAAGTGCCCGCTAGGTTACTTAGACAGTCCAAGTGCCTGCTAGTTAACCTACATAGTCCAAGTGCCCGATAGGGAACCTACATAATCCAAGTGCCCGATAGGGAATCTACATAATCCAAGTGCCCGCTAGGGAACTTACATAGTCCAAGTGCCCGCTAGGCAACCTACATAGTCCAAGTGCCCGTTAGTTAACCTAGATAGTCAAAGTGCCTGCTAGTAAACCTACATAATCCATGGGCCCGCTAGTTAACCAACATAGTGCAAGGGCCCGCTAGTTAACCTAGATCTTGCAAGTGTCCGCTAGTTAACCTACATAGTCCAAATGCCCGCTAGGTAACCTAGATAGTCCAAGTGCCCGATAGGTATCCTTCATTATCCAAGTGCCTGCTAGATAACCTAGATAGTCCAAGTGCCCGTTAGTTAACCTAGATAGTCCTAGTGCCCGTTAGTTAACCTAGATAGTCCAAGTGCCCACTAGGGGACGTATATAGTCCAAGTGCCCGCTGGGTAACCTAAGTAGTACAAATGTCCGATAGGGATCCTACATAGTCCAAGTGCCCGTTCATTAACCTACATAGTCCAAGTGCCTGCTAGGTAACGTACATAGCCCAAGTGCCCGCTAGGGAACGTACATAGTCCAAGTCCCGTCGAGGTAACCTAGATAGTCCAAGTGCCTGCTACTTAACCTAGATTGTACAAGTGCCCGCTAGGGATCCTTCATAATCCAAGTGCCTGCTAGGTAAGCTAGATAGTCCAAGTACCCGCTAGTTAACCTAGATAGTGCTAGTGCCCGTTAGTTAACCTAGATAGTCCAAGTGCGCGCTAGGGTATGTACATACTCCAAGTGCCTGCTAGGAAATCTAGATAGTCCAAGTGCCCGCTAGTTAACCTACATAGTCCAAGGGCACGCTAGGTAACCTACAAAGTCCAAGGTCTGCTAGTTAACCTGGATAGTCCAAGTGCCCGCTAGTTAACCTACATAGTACAAGGGCCCGCTAGTTGACCTAGATAGTCCAAGTGCCCGCTAGTTAACCTAGATAGTCAAAGTGCCCGCTAGTTATCCTAAGTAGTACAAATGTCCGTTAGGGATCCTACATAGTCCAAGTGCACGCTAGGTAACCTACATAGTCCAAGTGCCCATTCGTTAACCTAGATAGTCCAAGTGCCCGCTAGGTTACCTACATAGTCCAAGTGCCCGTTCGTTAACCTAGATAGTCCAAGTGCCCGCTAGGTTGCCTAGACAGTCCAAGTGCCCGCTAGTTAACCTACATAGTCCAAGTGCCCAATAGGGAACCTACATAATCCAAGTGCCCGATAGGGAACCTACATAATCCAAGTTCCCGCTTGGTAACCTAAATAGTCTAAATGCCCGCTAGGGAAATTACATAGTCCAAGTGCCCGCTAGTTAACCTAGATAGTCCAAGTGCCTGCTAGGTAACTTACATAGTCCAAGTTCCCGCTTGGTAACCTAAATAGTCTAAATGCCCGCTAGGGAAATTACATAGTCCAAGTGCCCGCTAGTTAACCTAGATAGTCCAAGTGCCTGCTAGTAAACCTACATAATCCATGGGCCCGCTTGTTAACCTACATAGTGCAAGGGCCCGCTAGTCAACCTAGATCGTGCAAGTGTCCGCTAGTTAACCTACATAGTCCAAGTGCCCGATGGGGAACCTACATATTCCAAGTGCCCCTTAGGGAACCTAGATAGTCCAAGTGCCCGTAGGGAACCTATATAGTCCAAGTGCCCGCTAGGGAACCTACATAGTCAAAATGCCCGCTAGGGAACCTGCATTGTGCAAGTGCCCGCTAGTTAACCTACATAGTCCAAGGTCAGCTAGTTAACCTAGATAGTCCAAGTGCCCGCTAGTTAACCTACATAGTCCAAGAACCCGCTAGTTAACCTAGATAGTCCAAGTTCCCCCTAGTTGACCTACATAGTCCAATGGCCATCTAGTTAACCTAGATATTCCAAGTGCCCGCTAGTTAACCTAGATCATCCAAGTGTCCGCTAGGTAACCTACATAGTCCAAGTTCCTGTTAGGTAACCTAGATAGTACAAGTGCCCCCAAGGTAACCTACAAAGTTTACGTGCCCGCTAGGTAACCTAGATATTCCAAGTTCCTGTTAGCTAACCTAGATAATCCAAGTGCCCGCTAGGTAACCTACATAGTCCAAGTGCCCTTTCGTTAACCTAGATAATCCAAGTGCCTTATGGTAACCTAGACTGTCCAATTGTCCGCTGGGTTACCTACATAGTCCAAGTGCACATTCGTTAACCTAGATAGTCCAAGTGCCCGCTAGGTAACCTACATAGTCCAAGGGTCCGCTAGGTAACCTATATAGTCCAAGTGCCTTCTAGTTAACCTACATAGTCCAAGTGCCCGCTAGGTAAACTACATAGTCCAAGTTCCTGCTAGGTAACCTAGATAGTCCAAGTGCCCGTTACCTAACCTTGATAGTCCAATTGCCCTCTATGCAACATACATAGTCCAAGTGCCCGTTCGTTAACCTAGAAGTCCATGAACCCGCTAGGTTACCTACATAGTCCAAATGCCTGTTCGGTAACCTAGATAGTCCAAGTGCCCGCTAGTTAACCTACATAGTCCAAGTGCCCGCTAGGTAACCTAGATAGTCCAAGGGCCCGCTAGGTAACTTACATAGTCCAAGTGCCTGCTAGGTAACCTAGATTGTCCAAGTGTCCGCTAGGTTACCTACAGAGTCCACGTGCACGTTCGTTAACCTAGATATTCCAAGGGTCCGCTAGGTAACCTATATAGTCCAAGTGCCCGTTAGTTAACCTACATAGTCCAAGTGCCCGCTAAGAAACCTAGATGGTCCATGTGTCCGTTAGGTAACCTAGATAGTCCAAGTGCCCGCTAGGTAAACTACATAGTCCAAGTTCCCGCTAGGTAACCTAGATAGTGCAAGTGCCCGTTACGTAACCTAGATAGTCCAATTGCCCGCTATGCAACATACATAGTTCAAGTGCCCGTTCGTTAACCTAGAAGTCCACGAACCCGCTAGGTAACCTAGACTGTCCATGTTCCCGCTAGGTTACCTACATAGTCCAAATGCCCGCTAGGTAACCTAGATAGTCCCAGGGCCCGCTAGGTAAACTACATAGTCCAAGTGCCCGCTAGGTAACCTAGATAGTCCAAGTGCCCGTTCGTTAACCTAGATAGTCCAATTGCCCGCTAGGTAACCTAGATTGTCCAAGTGTCCGCTAGGTTACCTACATAGTCAAAGGGCACGTTCGTTAACCTAGATAGTCCAAGTGCCCGCTAGGTAACCTACACAGTCCAAGTGCCCGCAAGGTAACCTATATAGTCCAAGTTCCAGCTATGTAACCTAGATCGTGCAACTGTCCGCTAGTTAACCTACATAGTCCAAGTGCCCGCTAGTTAACCTAGATAGTCCAAGTGCCGCTAGGTAACCTACATAGTGCAAGTGTCCCCTAGTTAACCTACATAGTCCAAGTGCCCGCTAGGTAATCTAGATAGTGCAAGTGCCCGTTACGTAACCTAGATAGTCCTAGTGCCCGTTAGTAAACCTAGATAGTCCAATTGCCCACTAGGGGACGTACATAGTCCAAGTGCCCGCTAGGTAACCTAGATAGTCCAAGAGTGCGCTAGGGTATGTACATAGTCCAAGTGCCTGCTAGGAAACCTAGATAGTCCAAGTGCCCGCTATTTAACCTACATAGTCAAATTGCCCGCTAGTTAACTTAAGTAGTACAAATGTCTGATAGGGATCCTACATAGTCCAAGTGCCGCTAGGTAACCTACATAGTGCAAGTGTCCCCTAGTTAACCTACATAGTCCAAGTGCCCGCTAGTTAACATAGATAGTCCAAGTGCCCGCTAGGGAACGTACATAATCCAAGTGCCCGCTAGGTAACCTAGATAGTGCACGTGCCCGGTAGTTAACCTACATAGTCCAAGTACCCGCTAGGTAACCTAGATAGTCCAAGGGCCCGCTAGTTAACCTACATAGTCCAAGTGCCCTGTAGTTATCTTACATAGTTCAAGTGTCTGTAGGGAACATACAGAGTCCAAGTGCCCCCTAGGGAACCTATGTAGTTCAAGTGCCCGCTAGGGAATCTACATAGTCCTAGGGCCTGCTAGTTAACGTAGATAGTCCAAGTGCCGCTAGTTAATCTACACTGTTCAAGGGCCCGCTAGTTAACCTACATAGTACAAGTGCCCGCTAGGGAACCGATATAGTCCAAGTGCCCGCTCTGGAACCTACATAGTCCAAGTGCCAGCTCTGGAACATACATAGTCCAAGAGCCCGCTAGGGAATCTACATTGTCCAAGGGCCCGCTAGTAACCTACATAGTCCAAGTACCCGCTAGTTAACCTATATCGTCCAAGGGCCCGCTAGTTAACCTACATAGTCCAAGGGCCCTCTAGTTAACCTATATCGTCCAAGGGCCCGCTAGTTAACCTACATCGTCCAAGGGCCCGCTAGTTAACCTAGATAGTCCAAGAGCCCGCTAGTTAACCTACATAGTCCAAGTGCCCGCTAGGTAACCTAGACAGTTCAAGTGACCACTAGGTTACCTACATAGTCCAAGTGCCCGTTCGTTAACCTACATAGTCCAAGTGACCGCTAGGTAACCAATATAGTCCAAATGCCCGTTAGGGACCCTAATAGTCCAAATGCCCGCTAGTTAACCTAGATAGATCAAGTGCTCGCTAGTTAACCTAGATAGTCCAAGTGCCCGCTAGTTAACCTAGGTAGACCAAGTGCCCGCTAGGGAACCAATCTAGTCCACGTGCCCGATAGGGAACCTACATAGTCCAAGTGCCCGCTAGTTAACATAGATAGTCCAAGTGCCCGCTAGGTAACGTACATAGTCCAAGTGCCCGCTAGGTAACGTACATAGTCCAAGTGCCCGCTAGGTAACCTAGATAGTCCAATTGCCCACTAGTTAACCTACATAATCCAAGTGCCTGCTAGGTAACCTAGATAGTCCTAGTGCCCACTAGTTAACCTACATAGTCCAGGTTCCCCCTAGGTACCCTAGATAGTCCAAGGGCCCAGTAGGTAACCTACATTGTCCTAGTGCCCCCGAGTTAACCTACATCCTCCAAGTGCCCGCTAGGTAACCTACATAGTCCAAATGCCCGCTAGTTAACCTACATAGTCCAAGTGCCCGCTTGGGAACCTACATAATCCAAGTGCCCGCTAGGGAACCTACATAGTCCAAGTGCCCGTTAGGTAACCTAGATAGTCCAACAGCCCGCTAGGTAACCTCCATATTCCAAGAACCCGCTAGGTAACGTAGATAGTTCAAGTGTCAGCTAGGTAACCTAGATAGTCCAAGTGCCCGCTAAGTAACCTACAAAGTCTAAGTGCCCCTAGGTAATCTATATAGTCCAAATGCCCGCTAGGGAGCCTACATAGTCCAAATTCCCGTTAGGTAACCTAGATAGTCCAAGGGCCCGCTAGGTAACCTACATAGTCGTAGTGCCCCCTAGTTAACCTACATTCTCCAAGTGCCCGATAGGGAACCTACATAGTCTAAATGCCCGCTAGTTAACCTACATAGTCCAAGGGCCCGCTAGTTAACCTACATAGTCCAAGTACCCGCTAGTTAACCTAGATCGTCCAAGTGCACGCTAGTTCACCTACATAGTCCAAGGGCCCGCTAGCTAACCTACATCGTCCAAGGGCCCGCTAGTTAACCTAGATAGTCCAAGTGCCCGCTAGTTAACCTACATAGTCCAAGTGCCCGCTAGTTAACCTAGACAGTTCAAGTGACCACTAGGTTACCTACATAATCCAAGTGCCCGTTCGTTAACCTACATAGTCCAAGTGCCCGCTAGGTAACCAATATAGTCCAAATGCCCGTTAGGGACCCTAATTGTCCAAATGCCCGCTAGTTTACCTAGATAGATCAAGTGCTCGCTAGTTAACCTAGATAGTCCAAGTGCCCGCTAGTTAACCTAGATAGACCAAGTGCCCGCTAGGGAACCAATCTAGTCCACGTGCCCGATAGGGAACCTACATAGTCCACTGCCCGCTAGGTAACGTAGATAGTCCAAGTGCCCGCTAGGGAACGTACATAGTCCAAGTGCCCGCTAGGTAACCTAGATAGTCCAAGTACCCACTAGTTAACCTACATAGTCCAAGTGCCTGCTAGGTAACCTAGATAGTCCAAGTGCCCACTAGTTAACCTACATAGTCCAGGTTCCCCCCAGGTAACCTAGATAGTCCAAGGGCCCAGTAGGTAACCTACATTGTCCTAGTGCCCCCTAGTTAAACTACATCCTCCAAGTGCCCGATAGGGAACCTACATAGTCCAATTGCCCGCCAGTTAACTTATATAGTCCAAATGCCCGCTAGTTAACCTACATAGTCCAAGTGCCCGATAGGGAACCTACATAATCCAATTGCCCGCTAGGGAACCTATATAGTCCAAGTGCCCGCTAGGGAACCCACATAGTCCAAGTGCCCACTAGGGAACTTACATAGTCCAAGGACCCCGCTAGGGAACCTACATATTCTTAGAACCCGCAAGGTAACGTAGATAGTTCAAGTGCCAACTAGGTAACCTAGATAGTCCAAGTGCTGCTAGGTAACCTACAAAGTCTAAGTGCCCCTAGGTAATCTATATAGTCCAAATGCCCGCTAGGGAGCCTACATAATCCACATGCCCGTTAGGTAACCTAGATAGTCCAAGGGCCCGCTAGGTAACCTACATCGTCCTAGTGCCCCCTAGTTAACCTACATTCTCCAAGTGCCCGATAGGGAACCTACATAGTCCAAGTGCCCGTTCGTTTACCTAGAAAGTCCAAGTGCCCGCTTGGTAACCTAGATAGTCCAACATCCCGCTAGGTGACCTACATACTCCAAGAACCCGCTAGGTAACGTAGATAGTTCAAGTACCATCTAGGTAACCTAGATAGTCCAAGTGCCCGCTAGGTAACCTACAGAGTCTAAGTGCCCGCTAGCTTATCTATATAGTCCAAATGCTGCAAGGGAACCTACATAATCCAAGTGCCCGCTAGGTAACCCAGATAATCCAAGTGCCCGCTAGTTAACCTATATCGTCCAAGTGCCCACTCGTTAACCTAGATCGTCGAAGTGCCCGCTAGTTAACCTACATAGTCAATGGGCCCGCTAGTTAACCTACATAATGCAAGAGCCCGCTAGTTAACCTAGATCGTGGAAGTGTCCGCTAGTTAACCTACATAGTCCAAGTGCCACTTAAGTAACCTAGATAGTCCAAGGACCCGCTAGTTGACCTACATAGTCCAAGTGCCCGCTAGGTAACCTAGATAATCCAAGTGTCCGATAGGGAACATTCATAGTCCAAGTGCCCGCTAGTTAACCTAGATAGTCCTAGAGCCCGTTAGTTAACCTAGATAGTCCAAGTGCCCAGTAGGGGACGTACTTAGTCCAAGTGCCCGTTAGCTAACCTAGATAGTCCAAGTGCCCGCTGGTTAACATTGATCATCCAAGTGCCCGCTATTTATCCTAGATAGTCCAAGTGCACGCTGGTTAACCTAGATAGTCCAAGTGCCCTCTAGTTAACCTAGATCGTTCAAGTGCCCGCTAGTTAACCTACATAGACCAAGGGCCCACTAGTTAACCTACGTAGTCCAAGGTCCGCTAGTTATCCTAGATAGTCCAAGTGCTCGCTAGTTAACCTACATAGTAGAAGGGCCCGCTAGTTGACCTAGATAGTCCAAGTGCCCGCTAGGTAACTTAAGTAGTCCAAATGTCCCAGAGGGATCCTACATAGTCTAAGTGCTGCTAGGTAACCTGCATAGTCCAAATGCCCGTTCGTTAACCTAGATAGTCCAAGTGCCCGCTAGGTAACCTAGACTGTCCAAGTGCCCGCTAGGTTACCTATATAGTCCAAGTGCCTGTTCGTTAACCTAGATAGTCCAAGTGCCCGCTAGGAAACCTACATAGTCCAAGGGCCCTCTAGGTAACCTAGATAGTCCAAGTGCCCGCTAGGTAACCTAGAGTCCAAGTACTCGCTAGTTAACCTACATAGTCCATGTGCCTGCTAGGTAAACTAGATAGTCCAAGTGCCCGCTAAGGAAGCTACATAGTCCAAGTGCACGCAGGTTAAACAAGATAGTCCAAGTGCCCGCTAGTTAACCTAGATAGTCCATGTGCCGCTAGTTAACCTACATAGTCCAAGTGCCTGGTGGTTAACTTACACAGTTCAAGTGTCCATAGGGAACATACATAGTCCAGGTGTCCGCTTGGGAACCTACATAGTTCAAGTGCCCGTTAGTTAACCTAGATAGTCCAAGTGCCCGCTAGGTAACCTAGATAATCAAACAGCCCGCTAGGTAACCTAGATAGTCCAAGGACCCGCTAGTTAACCTACATAGTCCAAGTGCCTGGTAGTTAACTTACATAGTTCAAGTGTCCGTAGGTAACATACATAGTCAAAGTGCCCGCTAGGGAACCTATATAGTCCAAGTGCCCGTTAGGTAACCGAGGTAGTCCAAATGCCCGCTAGGGAACCCACATAGTCCAAGTGCCCGCTAGGGAACTTACATAGTCCAAGGGCCCGCTAGGGAAACTACATAGTCCAAGTGCCGGTTAGTTAACCTAGATAGTCCAAGTGCCCGCTAGGGAGCCTACATAGTCCAAATGCCCGCTAGGTAACCTAGATAGTCCAAGGGCCCGCTAGGTAACCTACATAGTCCTAGTGCCCCCTAGTTAACCTACATTCTCCAAGTGCCCGATAGTGAACCTACATAGTCCAAGTGCCCGTTAGTTAACCTAGATAGTCCAAGTGCCCGCTTGGTAACCTAGATAGTCCAACAGCCCGATTAGTAACCTACATACTCCAAGAACCCGCTAGGTAACATAGATAGTTCAAGTGCCAGCTAGGTAACCTAGATAATCAAACAGCCCGCTAGGTAACCTAGATAGTCCAAGGACCCGCTAGTTAACCTACATAGTCCAAGTGCCTGGTAGTTAACTTACATAGTTCAAGTGTCCGTAGGTAACATACATAGTCAAAGTGCCCGCTAGGGAACCTATATAGTCCAAGTGCCCGTTAGGTAACCGAGGTAGTCCAAATGCCCGCTAGGGAACCCACATAGTCCAAGTGCCCGCTAGGGAACTTACATAGTCCAAGGGCCCGCTAGGGAACCTACATAGTCCAAGTGCCGGTTAGTTAACCTAGATAGTCCAAGTGCCCGCTAGGGAGCCTACATAGTCCAAATGCCCGCTAGGTAACCTAGATAGTCCAAGGGCCCGCTAGGTAACCTACATAGTCCTAGTGCCCCCTAGTTAACCTACATTCTCCAAGTGCCCGATAGTGAACCTACATAGTCCAAGTGCCCGTTAGTTAACCTAGATAGTCCAAGTGCCCGCTTGGTAACCTAGATAGTCCAACAGCCCGATTAGTAACCTACATACTCCAAGAACCCGCTAGGTAACATAGATAGTTCAAGTGCCAGCTAGGTAACCTAGATAGTCCAAGTGCCCGCTAGGTAACCTATATAGTCCAAGTGCCCGCTAGGTAACCTACTTAATCCAAGTGCCCGCTAGGTAACCTATATCGTCCAAGTGCCCGCTAGTTAACCTACATCGTCCAAATGCCCGCTAGTTAACCTACATAGTCAATGGGCCCGCTATTTTACCTACATAGTGCAAGAGCCCGCTAGTTAACCTAGATCGGGCAAGTGTCCGCTAGTTAACCTACATAGTCCAAGTGCCAGTTAGCTAACCTAGATAGTCCAAAGGCCCGCTAGTTGACCTACATAGTACAAGTGCCCGCTAGGTAACCTAGATAATCCATTTGCCCGCTAAGGAACATTCATAGTCCAAGTGCCAGCTAGGAAACCTAGTTAGTCCCAATGCCCTCTAGTTAACCTAGATAGTCTTAGTGCCCGTTAGTTAATCCAGATAGTCCATGTGCCCACTACGGGTCGTACTTAATCCAAGTGCCCGTTGGCTAACCTAGATAGTCCAAGTGCCCGCTAGTTAACATTGATCATCCATGTGCCCTCTAGTTAACCTAGATCGTCCAAGTGCCCGCTCGTTAACCTACATAGTCCAAGGGCCCGCTCGTTGACCTACGTAGTCCAAGGTCCGCTAGTTAACCTAGATAGTCCAAGTGCTCGCTAGTTAACCTACATAGTACCTGGGCCCGCTAGTTGACCTAGATAGTCCAAGTGCCCTCTAGTTAACCTAGATAGTCCAAGTGGCCGCTAGGTAACCTAAGTAGTCCAAATGTCCCATAGGGATCCTACATAGTCCAAGTGCCCGCTAGGTAACCTACATAGTCCAAGAGCCCGTTCGTTAACCTAGATAGTCCAAGTGCCCGCTAGGTAACCTAGACTGTCGAAGTGACCGCTAGGTTACGTAGATAGTCCAAGTGCCCGCTAGGTAACCTACATAGTCCAAGTGAACGCATAGTAACCTAGATAGTCAAAGTGCCCGTTAGGTAACCTAGATAGTCCAAGTGCCCTCTAGGTAACTTACATTGTCCAAGGTCCCGCTAGGTAACCTATATAGTCCAAGTGCCCGCTAGGTAACCTAGATAGTCCAAGGGCCCTCTAGGTAACTTACATAGTCCAAGTGCCCGCTAGGTAACCTATATAGTCCAAGTGCCCGCTAGGTAATCTAGATAGTCCAAGGGCCCGCTAGTTAACCTAGATAGTCCAATGCCCGCTAGTTAAACTACATACCAAGTGCCCGCTACGTAACCTAGATAGTCCAAGGGCACGCTAGTTAACCTACATAGTCCAAGTGCCCGCTAAGGAACCTACATAGTCCAAGTGCACGCTAGTTAACCTAGATAGTCCAAGTGCCCGCTAGTTAACCTAGATAGTCCAAGTGCCTGCTAGGTAACCTACATAGTGCAAGTGTCCGCTAGTTAACCTACATATTCCAAGTGCCCGCTAGTTAACATAGATAGTCCAAGTGCCCGCTAGGGAACATACATAGTCCAAGTGCCCGCTAGTTAACCTACATAGTGCAAGAGCCCGCTAGTTAACCTAGATCGTGCAAGTGTCCGCTAGTTTACCTACATAGTCCAAGTGTCAGTTACCTAACCTAGATAGTCCAAGGGCCCGCTAGTTGACCTACATAGTCCAAGTGCCCGATAGGTAACCTAGATAATCCAATTGCCCGCTAGGGAAAATTCATAGTCCAAGTGCCAGCTAGGCAACCTAGATAGTCCAAGTGGCCGCTAGTTAACCTAGATAGTCCTCTTGCCCGTTAGTTAATCTAGATAGTCCATGTGCCCACTAGGGGACGTACTTAGTCCAAGTGCCCTTTAGCTAACATAGATAGTCCAAGTGCCCGCTAGTTAACATTGATCATCCAAGTGCCCTCTAGTTAACCTAGATCGTCCAAGTGCATGCTAGTTAACCTAGATCGTCCAATGCCCGCTAGTTAACCTACATAGTCCAAGGGTTCGCTAGTTGTCCTACGTAGTCCAAGGTCCGCTAGTTGACCTAGATAGTCCAAGTGCCTGCTAATTAACCTAGATTGTCCAAGTGCCCGATAGGTAACCTAAGTAGTCCAAATGTCCGATAGGGATCCTACATAGTCCAAGTGCCCGCTAGGTAACCTACATAGTCCTAGTGCCCGTTCGTTAACCTAAATAGTCCAAGTGCCCTCTAGGAAAACTAGACTGTCGAAGTGACCGCTAGGTAACCTAGATAGTCCAAGTGCCCGCTTGGTAACCTAAAGTCCATGTGCTCGCTAGTTAACCTACACAGTCCAAGTGCCCGCTATGTAACCTAGATAGTCTAAGTGCCCGTTAGGTAACCTAGGTAGTCCAAGTGCCCGCTAGGTAACTTACATTGTCCAAGTTCCCGGTAGGTAACCTAGATAGTCCAAGTGCCCGTTACCTAACCTAGATAGTCCAAGTGCCCGGTAAGCAACCTACATAGTCCAAGTGCCCGTTCGTTAACCTAGAAGTCCAAGTGCCCGCTAGGTAATCTAGACAATCCAAGTGCCCGCTAGGTTACCTGCATATTCCAAGTGCCCGTTCGTTAACCTAGATAGTCCAAGTGCCCACTAGGTAACCTACATAGTCCAAGTGCCCGCTAGGTAACCTATATAGTCCAAGTGCCCGCTAGGTAACCTAGATAGTCCAAGGGCCCGCTAGTTAACCTAGATAGGCCAAGTGTCCTCTAGTTAACCTACAGAGTACAAGGGCCCGCTAGTTAACGTACATACCAAGTTCCCGCTACGTAACCTAGATAGTCCAGGGCACGCTAGTTAAGCTACATCGTCCAAGTGCCCGCTAAGGAACCTACATAATCCAAGTGCATGCTAGTTAACCTAGATAGTCCAAGTGCCCGCTAATTAACCTAGATAGTCCAAGTGCCTGCTAGGTAACCTACATAGTGCAAGTGTCCGCTAGTTAACCTACATATTCCAAGTGCCCGCTAGTTAACATAGATAGTCCAAGTGCCCGCTAGGGAACGTACATAGTCCAAGTGCCCGCTAGGTAACCTAGATAGTGCAAGTGTCCGCTAGTTAACCTAGATAGTTCAAGTACCCGCTAGGTAACCTAGATCGTCCAAGGATCCCCTAGTTAGCCTACATAGTCCAAGGCCCGCTAGGTAACCTAGGTAATCCAAGTGCCCGTTCGTTCACCTAGATAGTCCAAGTGCCCTTTAGGGAACCTAGATAGTCCAAGGGCCCGCTAGTAAACCTACATAGTCCATGGGCCCACTAGTTAACCTACATAGTGCAAGTGTCCGCTAGTTAACCTACATAATCTAAGTGCCCGTTAGCTAACCTAGGTAGTCCAAGGGCCCGCGAGTTGACCTACATAGTCTAAGTGCCAGCTCGGTATCCTAGATAGTACAAGTGCCCGCTAGGGAACCTAGATAGTACAAGTGCCTGTTAGCTAACATAGATAGTCCAAGTGGCGGCTAGGTAACCTACATAGTCCAAGTGCCCGTTCGTTAACCTAGATAATCCAAATGCCCGCTAGGTAACCTAGACAGTCCAAGTGCCCGCTAGTTAACCTACATAGTTCAAGTGCCCGATAGGTAACCTAGATAATCCAATTTCCCGCTAGGGAACATTCATAGTCCAAGTGCCAGCTAGGTAACCTAGATAGTCCAAGTGGCCGCTAGTTAACCTAGATAGTCCTAGTGCCCGTTAGTTAATCTAGATAGTCCATGTGCCCACTAGGGGACGTACTTAGTCCAAGTGCCCTTTAGCTAACCTAGATAGTCCAAGTGCCCTTTAGCTAACCTAGATAGTCCAAGTGCCCGCTAGTTAACATTGATCATCCAAGTGCCCGCTAGTTAACCTACATAGTCCAAGGGTTCGCTAGTTGTCCTACGTAGTCCAAGGTCCGCTAGTTGACCTAGATAGTCCAAGTGCCTGCTAGTTATCCTAGATTGTCCAAGTGCCCGCTAGGTAACCTAAGTAGTCCAAATGTCCGATAGGGATCCTACATAGTCCAAGTGCCCGCTAGGTAACCTACATAGTCCTAGTGCCCGTTCGTTAACCTAGATAGTCCAAGTGCCCTCTAGGAAACCTAGACTGTCCAAGTGCCCGCTATGTAACCTAGATAGTCCAAGTGCCCGCTTGGTAACCTAGAGTCCAAGTGCTCGCTAGTTAACCTACATAGTCCAAGTGCCCGCTATGTAACCTAGATAGTCAAAGTGCCCATTAGGTAACCTAGGTAGTCCAAGTGCCCGCTAGGTAACTTACATTGTCCAAGTTCCCGGTAGGTAACCTAGATAGTCCAAGTGCCCGTTACCTAACCTAGATAGTCCAAGTGCCCGGTAAGCAACCTACATAGTCCAAGTGCCCGTTCGTTAACCTAGAAGTCCAAGTGCCCGCTAGGTAACCTAGACAGTCCAAGTGCCCGCTAGGTTACCTGCATATTCCAAGTGCCCGTTCGTTAACCGAGATAGTCCAAGTGCCCGTTCGTTAACCGAGATAGTCCAAGTGCCCACTAGGTAACCTACATAGTCCAAGTGCCCGCTAGGTAACCTATATAGTCCAAGTGCCCGCTAGGTAACCTAGATAGTCCAAGGGCCCACTAGTTAACCTAGATAGTCCAAGTGTCCTCTAGTTAACCTACATAGTACAAGTGCCCGCTAGTTAACCTACATACCAAGTTCCCGCTACGTAACCTAGATAGTACAGGGCACGCTAGTTAAGCTACATCGTCCAAGTGCCCGCTAAGGAACCTACATACTCCAAGTGCACGCTAGTTAACCTAGATAGTCCAAGTGCCCGCTAATTAACCTATACAGTCCAAGTGCCTGCTAGGTTATCTACATAGTGCAAGTGTCCGCTAGTTAACCTACATATTCCAAGTGCCCGCTAGTTAACATAGATAGTCCAAGTGCCCGCTAGGGAACGTACATAGTCCAAGTGCCCGCTAGGTAACCTAGATAGTGCAAGTGTCCGCTAGTTAACCTAGATAGTTCAAGTACCCGCTAGGTAACCTAGATCGTCCAAGGGCCCCCTAGTTAGCCTACATAGTCCAAGTGCCCGCTAGGTAACCTAGATAATCCAAGTGCCCGTTCGTTCACCTAGATAGTCCAAGTGCCCTTTAGGGAACCTATGTAGTCCAAGGGCCCGCTAGTAAACCTACATAGTCCATGGGCCCACTAGTTAACCTACATAGTGCAAGTGTCCGCTAGTTAACCTACATATTCCAAGTGCCCGCTAGTTAACCTACATAATCTAAGTGCTCGTTAGCTAACCTAGGTAGTCCAAGGGCCCGCGAGTTGACCTACATAGTCCAAGTGCCAGCTCGGTATCCTAGATAGTACAAGTGCCCGCTAGGGAACCTAGATAGTCCAAATGCCTGTTAGCTAACATAGATAGTCCAATTGGCGGCTAGGTAACCTACATAGTCCAAGTGCCCGTTCGTTAACCTAGATAATCCAAATGCCCGCTAGGTAACCTAGACAGTCCAAGTGCCCGCTAGTTAACCTACATAGTCCAAGTGCCCGATAGGGAACCTACATAATCCAAGTTCCCGCTAGGGAACCTACATAGTCCAAGTGCCCGCTAGGCAACCTACACAGTCCAAGTTCCTGTGAGTTAACCTAGATAGTCAAAGTGCCTGCTAGGTAACCTAGATATTCCAAGTGCTCGCTAGGTAACCTACATAGTCCAAGTGCCCGCTTGGTAACCTAAATAGTCCAAATGCCCGCTAGGGAAACTACATAGTCCAAGTGCCCGCTAGTTAACCTAGATAGTCCAAGTGCCTGCTAGTAAACCTACATAATCCATGGGCCCGTTAGTTAACCTATATAGTGCAAGGGCCCGCTAGTTAACCTAGACAGTCCAAGTGCCCGCTAGGGATCCTTCATAATCCAAGTACCTGCTAGGTAACCTAGATAGTCCAGGTGCCCGCTAGTTAACCTAGATAGTCCTAGTGCCCGTTAGTTAACCTAGATAGTCCAAGTGCCCACTAGGGGACGTACATAGTCCAAGTGCCCGCTAGGGATCCTTCATAATCCAAGTGCCTGCTAGGAAACCTAGATAGTCAAAGTGCCCGCTAGTTAACCTAGATAATCCTAGTGCCCGTTAGTTAACCTAGATAGTCAAAGTGCCCACTAGGTAACCTAGATAGTCCAAGTGTGCGCTAGGGTATGTACATAGCCCAAGTGCCTGCTAGGAAACCTAGATTGTCCAAGTGCCCACTAGTTAACCTACATAGTCCAAGGTCCGCCAGTTAAACTAGATAGTCCAAGTGCCCGCTAGTTAACCTACATAGTACAAGGGCCCGCTAGTTGACCTAGATAGTCCAAGTGCCTGCTAGTTAACCTAGATAGTCAAAGTGCCCGTTAGTTAACCTAAGTAGTACAAATGTCCTATAGTGATCCTACATAGTCCAAGTGCCTGCTAGGTAACCTACATAGTCCAAGTGCCCATTCGTTAACCTAGATAGTAAAAAAGCCCGCTAGGTAACCTAGACAGTCCAAGTGCCCGCAAGGTTACCTACATAGTCCAAGGGCCCGCTAGGTAACCTGGATAGTACAAGTGCCCTCTAGGTAACCTAGATTGTCCAAGTGACGGCTACTTAACCTACATAGTCCAAGTGTCCGCTAGTTAACCTACATAGTCCAAGTGCCCTCTAGTTAACCTAGATAGTCCAAGTGCCCGCTAGGGATCCTTCATAATCCAAGTGCCTGCTAGGTAACCTAGATATTCCAAGTGCCTGCTAGTTAACGTAGATAGTCCTAGTGGCCGTTAGTTACCCTAGATAGTCCAAGTGCCCACTAGGGAACGTACATAGTCCAAGTGCCCGCTAGATAACCTAGATAGTCCCAGTGCACGCTAGGGTATGTACATAGTCCAAGTGCCTGCTAGGAAACCAAGATAATCCAAGTGCCCGCTAGGGATCCTTCATAATCCAAGTGCCTGCTATGTAACCTAGATATTCCAAGTGCCCGCTAGTTAACCTAGATAGTCCTGGTGCCCTTTAGTTAACCTAGATAGTCCAAGTGCCCACTAGGTAACCTAGATAGTCCAAGTGCGCGCTGGGGTATGTACATAGTCCAAGGGCCTGCTAGTTAACCTTCATAGTCCAAGTGCCCTCTAGGTAACCTACACTGTCCAAGTGCCCGCTAAAGAACATACATAGTCCAAATGCCCGCTAGGGAACCTACGTAGTCCAAGTGCCCGCTAGGGAATCTACATAGTCCAAGGGCCCGCTAGTTAACGTATATAGTCCAAGTGCCGCTAGTTAATCTACATAGTCCAACGGCCCGCTAGTTAACCTACATAGTCCAAGTGCCCGCTAGTTAACCTAGATAGTCCTGGTGCCCGTTAGTTAACCTAGATAGTCCAAGTGCCCACTAGGTAACCTAGATAGTCCATTTGCGCGCTGGGGTATGTACATAGTCCAAGGGCCTGCTAGTTAACCTTCATAGTCTAAGTGCCCGCTAGGTAACCTACATAATACAAGTGTCCGCTAGTTAACCTACATAGTCCAAGTGCCCGCTAGTTAACTTACATAGTTCAAGTGTCCGTAGGGTACATACATAGTCGAAGTGCCCGCTAGGGAACATACATAGTCCAAATGCCCGCTAGGGAACCTACGTAGTCCAAGTGCCCGCTAGGGAATCTACATAGTCCAAGGGCCCGCTAGTTAACGTAGATAGTCCAAGTGCCGCTATTAATCTACATAGTCAAAGGGCCCGCTAGTTAACCTACATAGTCCAAGTACCCGCTAGTTGACCTAGATCTTCCAAGTGTCCGCTAGTTAACCTACATAGTCCAAGTGCTAGTTAGGGAACCTAGATAGTCCAAGTGCCCGCTCTGGAACATACATAGTCCAAGTGCCCGCTAGGGAATCTACATAATCCAAGGGCCCGCTAGTTAACGTAGATAGTCCAAGTGCCGCTAGTTAATCTACATAGTCCAAGGGCCTGCTAGTTAGCCTACATAGTCCAAGTACCCGCTAGTTAACCTAGATCATCCAAGTGCCCGCTCGTTAACCAAATAGTCCAAGGGCCCGCTAGTTAACCTATATAGTCCAAGGGCCCGGTAGATAACCTAAATCGTCCAAGGGCCCGCTAGTTAACCTAGATAGTCCAATTGCCCGCTTGTTAACCTACATAGTCCAAGTGCCCGCTAGGTAACCTAGACAGTTCAAGTGAACACTAGGTTACCTACATAGTCCAAGTGCCTGTTCGTTAACCTACATAAACCACGTGCCCGCTAGGTAACCTATATAGTCCAAATGCCCGCTAGGGACCCTAATAATCCAAGTGCCCGCTAGGTAACATATATAGTCCAAGTGCCCGCTAGGTAACCTACATACCAAGTTCCCGCTACGTGACCTAGATAGTCCAGGGCACGCTAGTTAAGCTACATCGTCCAAGTGCCCGCTAAGGAACCTACATAGTGCAAGTGCATGCTAGTTAACCTAGATAGTCCAAGTGCCCGCTAATTAACCTAGATAGTCCAAGTGCCTGCTAGGTAACCTACATAGTGCAAGTGTCCGCTAGTTAACCTACATATTCCAAGTGCCCGCTAGTTAACATAGATAGTCCAAGTGCCCGCTAGGGAACGTACATAGTCCAAGTGCCCGCTAGGTAACCTAGATAGTGCAAGTGTCCGCTAGTTAACCTAGATAGTTCAAGTACCCGCTAGGTAACCTAGATCGTCCAAGGATCCCCTAGTTAGCCTACATAGTCCAAGTGCCCGCTAGGTAACCTAGATAATCCAAGTGCCCGTTCGTTCACCTAGATAGTCCAAGTGCCCTTTAGGGAACCTAGATAGTCCAAGGGCCCGCTAGTAAACCTACATAGACCATGGGTCCACTAGTTAACCTACATAGTGCAAGTGTCCGCTAGTTAACCTACATATTCCAAGTGCCCGCTAGTTAACCTATATAATCTAAGTGCCCGTTAGCTAACCTAGGTAGTCCAAGGGCCCGCGAGTTGACCTACATAGTCCAAGTGCCAGCTCGGTATCCTAGATAGTACAAGTGCCCACTAGGGAACCTAGATAGTCCAAGTGCCTGTTAGCTAACATAGATAGTCCAATTGGCGGCTAGGTAACCTACATACTCCAAGTGCCCGTTCGTTAACCTAGATAATCCAAATGCCCGCTAGGTAACCTAGACAGTCCAAGTGCCCGCTAATTAACCTACATAGTCCAAGTGCCCGATAGGGAACCTACATAATCCAAGTTCCCGCTAGGGAACCTACATAGTCCAAGTGCCCGCTAGGCAACCTACACAGTCCAAGTGCCCGTGAGTTAACCTAGATAGTCAAAGTGCCTGCTAGGTAACCTAGATAGTCCATGTGCTCGCTAGGTAACCTACATAGTCCAAGTGCCCGCTTGGTAACCTAAATAGTCCAAATGCCCACTAGGGAAACTACATAGTCCAAGTGCCCGCTAGTTAACCTAGATAGTCCAAGTGCCTGCTAGTAAACCTACATAATCCATGGGCCCGTTAGTTAACCTACATAGTGCAAGGGCCCGCTAGTTAACCTAGATCATGCAAGTGTCTACTAGTTAACCTACATAGTCCAAGTGCCCGCTAGTTAACCTAGATAGTCCAAGTGCCCGCTAGGGATCCTTCATAATCCAAGTACCTGCTAGGTAACCTAGATAGTTCAAGTGCCCGCTAGTTAATATAGATAGTCCAAGTTCCCCCTAGGGAACGTACATAGTCCAAGTGCCCGCTAGTTAACCTACATAGTCAATTGGCCCGCTAGTTAACCTACATAGTGCAAGAGCCCGCTAGTTAACCTAGATCGTGCAAGTGTCCGCTAGTTAACCTACATAGTCCAAGTGTCCGTTAGCTAACCTAGATAGTCCAAGGGCCCGCTAGTTGACCTACATAGTCCAAGTGCCCGATAGGTAACCTAGATAATCCAATTGCCCGCTAGGGAACATTCATAGTCCAAGTGCCAGCTAGGTAACCTAGATAGTCCAAGTGGCCGCTAGTTAACCTAGATAGTCCTAGTGCCCGTTAGTTAATCTAGATAGTCCATGTGCCCACTAGGGGACGTACTTAGTCCAAGTGCCCTTTAGCTAACCTAGATAGTCCAAGTGCCCGCTAGTTAACCTACATAGTCCAAGGGTTCGCTAGTTGTCCTACGTAGTCCAAGGTCCGCTAGTTGACCTAGATAGTCCACGTGCCTGCTAGTTATCCTAGATTGTCCAAGTGCCCGCTAGGTAACCTAAGTAGTCCAAATGTCCGATAGGGATCCTACATAGTCCAAGTGCCCGCTAGGTAACCTACATAGTCCAAGTGCCCGTTCGTTAACCTAGATAGTCCAAGTGCCCTCTAGGAAACCTAGACTGTCCAAGTGCTCGCTATGTAACCTAGATAGTCCAAGTGCCCGCTTGGTAACCTAGAGTCCAAGTGCTCGCTAGTTAACCTACATAATCCAAGTGCCCGCTATGTAACCTAGATAGTCAAAGTGCCCGTTAGGTAACCTAGGTAGTCCAAGTGCCCGCTAGGTAACTTACATTGTCCAAGTTCCCGGTAAGTAACCTAGATAGTCCAAGTGCCCGTTACCTAACCTAGATAGTCCAAGTGCCCGGTAAGCAACCTACATAGTCCAAGTGCCCGTTCGTTAACCTAGAAGTCCAAGTGCCCGCTAGGTAACCTAGACAGTCCAAGTGCCCGCTGGGTTACCTGCATATTCCAAGTGCCCGTTCGTTAACCTAGATAGTCCAAGTGCCCACTAGGTAACCTACATAGTCCAAGTGCCCGCTAGGTAACCTAGATAGTCCAAGGGCCCGCTAGTTAACCTAGATAAACCAAGTGTCCTCTAGTTAACCTATATAGTCCAAGTGCCCGTTAGTTAACCTACATACCAAGTTCCCGCTACGTAACCTAGATAGTCCAGGGCACGCTAGTTAAGCTACATCGTCCAAGTGCCGGCTAAGGAACTTACATAGTCCAAGTGCACGCTAGTTAACCTAGATAGTCCAAGTGCCCGCTAATTAACCTAGACAGTCCAAGTGCCTGCTAGGTTACCTACATAGTGCAAGTGTCCGCTAGTTAACCTACATATTCAAAGTGCCCGATAGTTAACATAGATATTCCAAGTGCCCGCTAGGGAACGTACATAGTCCAAGTGCCCGCTAGGTAACCTAGATAGTGCAAGTGTCCGCTAGTTAACCTAGATAGTTCAAGTACCCGCTAGGTAACCTAGATCGTCCAAGGACCCCCTAGTTAGCCTACATAGTCCAAGTGCCCGCTAGGTAACCTAGATAATCCAAGTGCCCGTTCGTTCACCTAGATAGTCCAAGTGCCCTTTAGGGAACCTAGATAGTCCAAGGGCCCGCTAGTAAACCTACATAGTCCATGGGCCCACTAGTTAACCTACATAGTGCAAGTGTCCGCTAGTTAACCTACATATTCCAAGTGCCCGCTAGTTAACCTACATAATCTAAGTGCTCGTTAGCTAACCTAGGTAGTCCAAGGGCCCGCGAGTTGACCTACATAGTCCAAGTGCCAGCTCGGTATCCTAGATAGTACAAGTGCCCGCTAGGGAACCTAGATAGTCCAAATGCCTGTTAGCTAACATAGATAGTCCAAGTGGCGGCTAGGTAACCTACATAGTCCAAGTGCCCGTTCGTTAACCTAGATAATCCAAATGCCCGCTAGGTAACCTAGACAGTCCAAGTGCCCGCTAGTTAACCTACATAGTCCAAGTGCCCGATAGGGAACCTACATAATCCAAGTTCCTGCTAGGGAACCTACATAGTCCAAGTGGCCGCTAGGCAACCTACACAGTCCAAGTGCCTGTGAGTTAACCTAGATAGTCAAAGTGCCTGCTAGGTAACCTAGATAGTCCAAGTGCTCGCTAGGTAACCTACAGAGTCCAAGTGCCCGCTTGGTAACCGAAATAGTCCAAATGCCCGCTAGGGAAACTACATAGTCCAAGTGCCCGCTAGTTAACCTAGATAGTCCAAGTGCCTGCTAGTAAACCTACATAATCCATGGGCCCGTTAGTTAACCTATATAGTGCAAGGGCCCGCTAGTTAACCTAGATAGTCCAAGTGCCCCCTAGGGATCCTTCATAATCCATGTACCTGCTAGGTAACCTAGATAGTCCAAGTGCCCGCTAGTTAACCTAGATAGTCCTAGTGCCCGTTAGTTAACCTAGATAGTCCAAGTGCCCACTCGGGGACGTACATAGTCCAAGTGCCCGCTAGGGATCCTTCATAATCCAAGTGCCTGCTAGGTAACCTAGATAGTCAAAGTGCCCGCTAGTTAACCTAGATAGTCCTAGTGCCCGTTAGTTAACCTAGATAGTCAAAGTGCCCACTAGGTAACCTAGATAGTCCAAGTGTGCGCTAGGGTATGTACATAGCCCAAGTGCCTGCTAGGAAACCTAGATTGTCCAAGTGCCCACTAGTTAACCTATATAGTGCAAGGTCCGCTAGTTAACCTAGATAGTCCAAGTGCCCGCTAGTTAACCTACATAGTACAAGGGCCCGCTAGTTGACCTAGATAGTCCAAGTGCCTGCTAGTTAACCTAGATAGTCAAAGTGCCCGTTAGTTAACCTAAGTAGTACAAATGTCCGATAGTGATCCTACATAGTCCAAGTGCCCGCTAGGGAACCTACATAGTCCAAGTTCCCATTCGTTAACCTAGATAGTAAAAAAGCCCGCTAGGTAACCTAGACAGTCCAAGTGCCCGCAAGGTTACCTACATAGTCCAAGGGCCCGCTAGGTAACCTAGATAGTCCAAGTGCCCTCTAGGTAACCTAGATAGTCCAAGAGACGGCTAGTTAACCTACATAGTCCAAGTGTCCGCTAGTTAACCTACATAGTCAAAGTGCCCTCTAGTTAACCTAGATATTCCAAGTGCCTGCTAGGGATCCTTCATAATCCAAGTGCCTGCTAGGTAACCTAGATATTCCAAGTGACCGCTAGTTAACCTAGATAGTCCTAGTGGCCGTTAGTTACCCTAGATAGTCCAAGTGCCCACTAGGGAACGTACATAGTCCAAGTGCCCGCTAGTTAACCTTCATAGTCCAAGTGCCCGCTAGGTAACCTACATAGTCCAAGTACCCGCTAGTTGACCTAGATCGTCCAAGTGTCCGCTAGTTAACCTACATAGTCCAAGTGCTAGTTAGGGAACCTAGATAGTCCAAGTGCCCGATCTGGAACATACATAGTCCAAGTGCCCGCTAGGGAATCTACATAGTCCAAGGGCCCGCTAGTTAACGTAGACAGTCCAAGTGCCGCTAGATAATCTACATAGTCCAAGGGCCTGCTAGTTAGCCTACATAGTCCAAGTACCCGCTAGTTAACCTAGATCATCCAAGTGCCCGCTCGTTAACCTACATAGTCCAAGGGCCCGCTAGTTAACCTATATAGTCCAAGGGCCCGGTAGTTAACCTAAATCGTCCAAGGGCCCGCTAGTTAACCTAGATAGTCCAAGTGCCCGCTTGTTAACCTACATAGTCCAAGTGCCCGCTAGGTAACCTAGACAGTTCAAGTGAACACTAGGTTACCTACATAGTCCAAGTGCCTGTTCGTTAACCTACATAGTCCACGTGCCCGCTAGGTAACCTATATAGTCCAAATGCCCGCTAGGGACCCTAATAGTCCAAGTGCCCGCTAGATAACCTATATAGTCCAAGTGCCCGCTAGGTAACCTACATACCAAGTTCCTGCTACGTAACCTAGATAGTCCAGGGCACGCTAGTTAACCTACATCGTCCAAGTGCCCGCTAAGGAACCTACATAATCCAAGTGCACGCTAGTTAACCTAGATAGTCCAAGTGACCGCTTGTTAACCTAGATAGTCCAAGTGCCTGCTAGGTAACCTACATAGTGCAAGTGTCCGCTAGTTAACCTACATACCAAGTTCCCGCTACGTAACCTAGATAGTCCAGGGCACGCTAGTTAACCTACATCGTCCAAGTGCCCGCTAAGGAACCTACATAGTCCAAGTGCACGCTAGTTAACCTAGATAGTCCAAGTGCCCGCTAGTTAACCTAGATAGTCCAAGTGCCTGCTAGGTAACCTACATAGCGCAAGTGTCCTTTAGTTAACCTACATATTCCTAGTGCCCGCTAGTTAACATAGCTAGTCCAAGTGCCCGCTAGGGAACGTACATAGTCCAAGTGCCCGCTAGGTAACCTAGATAGTGCAAGTGTCCGCTAGTTAACCTAGATAGTTCTAAGTACCCGCTAGGTAACCTAGATCGTCCAAGGGCCCCCTAGTTAGCCTACATAGTCCAAGTGTCCGCTAGGTAACCTAGATAGTCCAAGTGCCCGTCTGGTCACCTAGATAGTCCAAGTGCCCTTTAGGGAACCTAGATAGTCCAAGGGCCCGCTAGTAAACGTACATAGTCCATGGGCCCACTAGTTAACCTACATCGTGCAAGTGTCCGCTAGTTAACCTACATATTCCAAGGGCCCGCTAGTTAACCTATATAATCTAAGTGCCTGTTAGCTAACCTAGGTAGTCCAAGGGCCCGCGAGTTGACCTACATAGTGCAAGTGCCAGCTAGGTATCCTAGATAGTACAAGTGCCCGCTAGGCAACCTACGCAGTCCAAGTGCCCGTTAGTTAACCTAGATAGTCAAAGTGCCTGCTAGGTAACCCAGATAGTCCAAGTGCTCGCTAGGTAACCTACATAGTCCAAGTGCCCGCTTGGTAACCTAAATAGTCCAAATGCCCGCTAGGGAAACTACATAGTCCAAGTGCCCGCTAATTAACCTAGATAGTCCAAGTGCCTGCTAGTAAACCTACATAATCCATGGGCCCGTTAGTTAACCTACATAGTGCAATGGCCCGCTAGTTAACCTAGATTGTGCAAGTGTCCCCTAGTTAACCTACATAGTCCAAGTGCCCGCTAGGTAACCTAGATAGTCCAAGTGCCCGCTAATTAACCTAAGTAGTCCAAGTGCCCGATAGGGAACCAACATAATCCAAGTGCCCGCTAAGGAACCTACATAGTCCAAGTGCCAGTTAGGTAACCTAGATAGTCCTTATGCCCGCCAGGAAACCCACATAGTCCATGTGCCCGCTAGGGAACTTACATAGTACAAGGTCCCGTTAGGGAGCCTACATAGTCCAAGTGCCCGTTAATTAACCTAGATTGTCCAAATGCCCGCTAGGTAACCTAGATAATCCAACAGCCGGCTAGGTAACCTACATACTCCAAGAACCCGCTAGGAAACGTAGATAGTTCAAGTGCCAGCTAGGTAACCTAGATAGTCCATGTGCCCTCTAGTTAACCTTGATCGTCCAAGTGCCCGCTAGTTAACCTACATAGTCCAAGGTCTGCTAGTTAACCTAGATAGTCCAAGTGCTCGCTAGTTAACCTACATAGTACAAGGGCCCGCTAAGGAACATACATAGTCCAAATGCCCGCTAGGGAACCTACGTAGTCCAAGTGCCCGCTAGGGAATCTACATAGTCCAAGGGCCCGCTTGTTAACGTAGATAGTCCAAGTGCCGCTAGTTAATCTACATAGTCCAACGGCCCGCTAGTTAACCTATATAGTCCAAGTGCCCGCTACTTAACCTAGATAGTCCTGGTGCCCGTTAGTTAACCTAGATAGTCCAAGGGCCCACTAGGTAACCTAGATATTCCAAGTACGCGCTGGGGTATGTACATATTCCAAGGGCCTGCTACTTAACCTTCATAGTCCAAGTGCCCGCTAGGTAACCTACATAATGCAAGTGTCCGCTAGTTAACCTACATAGTCCAAGTGCCCGCTAGTTAACCTAGATAGTCCAAGTGTCCGCTAGTTAACCTACATAGTCCAAGTGCCCGGTAGTTAAATTACATAGTTCAAGTGAACGTAGGGTACATACATAGTCCAAGTGCCCGCTAGGGAACATACATAGTACAAATGCCCGCTAGGGAACCTACGTAGTCCAAGTGCCCGCTAGGGAATCTACATAGTGCAAGGGCCCGCTAGTTAACGTAGATAGTCCAAGTGCCGCTAGTTAATCTACATAGTCCAAAGGCCCGCTAGTTAACCTACATAGTCCAAGTACCCGCTAGTTGACCTAGATCGTCCAAGTGTCCGCTAGTTAACCTACATAGTCCAAGTGCTAGTTAGGGAACCTAGATAGTCCAAGTGCCCGCTCTGGAACATAAATAGTCCAAGTGCCCGCTAGGGAATCTACATAGTCCAAGGGCCCGCTAGTTAACGTAGATAGTCCAAGTGCCGCTAGTTAATCTACATAGTCCAAGGGCCCGCTTGTTAGCCTACATAGTCCAAGGGCCCGCTAGTTAGCCTACATAGTCCAAGTACCCGCTAGTTAACCTAGATCGTCCAAGTTCCCGCTAGTTAACCTACATAGTCCAAGGGCCCGCTAGTTAACCTATATAGTCCAAGGGCCCGCTAGTTAACCTACATCGTCCAAGGGCCCGCTAGTTAACCTAGATAGTCCAAGTACCCGCTTGTTAACCTACATAGTCCAAGTGCCCGCTAGGTAACCTAGACCGTTCAAGTGAACACTAGGTTACCTACTTAGTCCAAGTGCCTGTTCGTTAACCTACATAGTCCAAGTGCCCGCTAGGTAACCTATATAGTCCAAATGCCCGCTAGGGACCCTAATAGTCCAAATGCCCGCTAGTGAACCTAGATAGTCCAAGAGCTCGCTAGTTAACCTACATAGTCCAAGTGCGCGCTAGGTAACCTAGACAGTTCAAGTGACCACTAGGTTACCTACATAGTCCAAGTGCCCGATAGGGAATCTACATAGTCCAAGTGCCCGCTAGTTAACATAAATAGTCCAAGTACCCGCTAGGAAACGTACATAGTCCAAGTGCCTGCTAGGTAACCTAGATAGTCTAAGTGCCCGCTAGTTAACCTACATAGTCCAAGTGCCTGCTAGGCAACCTAGATAGTCCAAGTGCCCACTAGTAAACCTACATAGTCCAACTTCCCCCTAGGTAACCTAGATAGTCCAAAGGCCCGCTAGGTAACCTACATTGTCCTAGTGCCCCTTAGTTAACCTACATTCTCCATGTGAACGATAGGGAACCTACATAGTCCAAGTGTCTACTAGGTAACCTACATAGTCCAAAGCCTGCTAGTTAACCTACATAGTCCAAGTGCCCGTTAGGTAACCCAGATAGTCCTAATGCACGCTAGGGAACCCACATAGTCCAAGTGCCCTCTAGGGAACTTACATAGTCCAAGGGCCCGCTACGGAACCTACATAGTCCAAGTGCCCGTTAGTTAACCTAGATAGTCCAAATGCCCGCTAGGTAACGTAGATAGTCCAACAGCCCGGTAGGTAACCTACATACTCCAAGTAACCGCTAGGTAACGTAGATAGTTCAAGTGCCAGCTAGGTAACCTAGATAGTCAAAGTGCCCGCTAGATAACCTACAAAGTCTAATTGCCCGCTAGGTAATCAATATAGTCCAAATGCCCGCTAAGGAGCCTACATAATCCAAATGCCCGCTAGGTAACCTAGATAGTCCAAGGGCCCGCTAGGTAACCTACATAGTCCGAGTGCCCCTAGTTAACCTACATTCTCCAAGTACCCGATAGGTAACCTACATAGTCCTAGTGCCCCTAGTTAACCTACATTCTCCAAGTGCCCGCTAGGTAACCTACATAGTCCAAATACCCTCTAGTTAACCTACATAGTCCAAGTGCCCGATAGGGAATCAACATAATCCAAGTGCCCGCTAGGGAACCTACATAGTCCAAGTGCCAGTTAGGTAACCTAGATATTCCAAATGCCCGCCAGGAAACCCACATAGTCCATGTGCCCGCTAGGGAACTTACATAGTCCAAGGGCCCGCTAGGGAGCCTACATAGTCCACGTGCCCGCTAGGTAACCTAGATAGGCCAAGGGCCCGCTAGTTAACCTAGATAGTCCAAGTGTCCGCTAGTTAACCTACATAGTACAAGGGCCCGCTAGTTGAACTAGAGAGCCCAAGTGCCTGCTAGTTAACCTATATAGTCAAAGTGCCCGCTAGTTAACCTAAGTAGTACAAATGTCCAATAGTGATCCTACATAGTCCAAGTGCCTGCTAGGTAACCTACATAGTCCAAGTGCCCATTCGTTAACCTAGATAGTCAAAAAGCCCGCTAGGTAACCTACACAGTCCAAGTGCCCGTAAGTTTACCTACATAGTCCAAGGGCCCCCTAGGTAACCTAGATAGTCCAAGTGCCCGCTAGGTAACCTAGATAGTCCAAGTGACCGCTAGTTAACCTACATAGTCCAAGTGTCCGCTAGTTAACCTACATAGTCCAAGTGCCCTCTAGTAAACCCAGATAGTCCAAGTGCCCGCTAGGGATCCTTCATAATCCAAGTGCCTGCTAGTTAACCTAGATCGTCCAAGTGCCCGCTAGTTAACCTAGATAGTCCTAGTGCCCGTTAGTTAACCTAGATAGTCCAAGTGCCCAGTATGGAACGTCCATAGTCCAAGTGCCTGCTAGATAACCTAGATAGTCCCAGTGCACGCTAGGGTATGTACATAGTCCAAGTGCCTGCTAGGAAACCTAGATAGTCCAAGTGCCCACTAGGGATCCTTCATAATCCAAGTGCCTGCTAGGTAACCTAGATAGTCCAAGTGCCCGCTAGTTAACCTAGATAGTTCTGGTGCCCGTTAGTTAACCTAGATAGTCCAAGTGCCCACTAGGTAACCTAGATAGTCCAAGTGCACGCTGGGGTATGTACATAGTCCAAGGGCCTGCTAGTTAACCTTCATAGTCCAAGTGCCCGCTAGGTAACCTACATAGTCCAAGTGCCTGCTAAGGGAACATACATAGTCCAAATGCCCGCTAGGGAACCTACGTAGTCCAAGTGCCCGCTAGGGAATCTACATAGTCCAAGGGCCCGCTAGTTAACGTAGATAGTCCAAGTGTCGCTAGTTAATCTACATAGTCCAACGCTCCGCTAGTTAACCTATATAGTCCAAGTGCCCGCTAGTTAACCTAGATAGTCCTGGTGCCCGTTAGTTAAACCTAGATAGTCCAAGGGCCCACTAGGTAACCTAGATAGTCCAAGTACGCGCTGGGGTATGTACATAGTCCAAGGGCCTGCTACTTAACCTTCATAGTCCAAGTGCCCGCTAGGTAACCTACATAATGCAAGTGTCCGCTAGTTAACTTACATAGTCCAAGTGCCCGCTAGTTAACCTAGATAGTCCAAGTGTCCGCTAGTTAACCTACATAGTCCAAGTGCCCGGTAGTTAACTTACATAGTTCAAGTGTCCGTAGGGTACATACATAGTCCAAGTGCCCGCTAGGGAACATACATAGTCCAAATGCCCGCTAGGGAACCTACGTAGTCCAAGTGCCCGCTAGGGAATCTACATAGTGCAAGGGCCCGCTAGTTAACGTAGATAGTCCAAGTGCCGCTAGTTAATCTACATAGTCCAAGGGCCCGCTAGTTAACCTACATAGTCCAAGTACCCGCTAGTTGACCTAGATCGTCCAAGTGTCCGCTAGTTAACCTACATAGTCCAAGTGCTAGTTAGGGAACCTAGATAGTCCAAGTGCCCGCTCTGGAACATAAATAGACCAAGTGCCCGGTAGGGAATCTACATAGTCCAAGGGCCCGCTAGTTAACGTAGATAGTCCAAGTGCCGCTTGTTAACCTACATAGTCCAAGTGCCCGCTAGGTAACCTAGACCGTTCAAGTGAACACTAGGTTACCTACTTAGTCCAAGTGCCTGTTCGTTAACCTACATAGTCCAAGTGCCCGCTAGGTAACCTATATAGTCCAAATGCCCGCTAGGGACCCTAATAGTCCAATTGCCCGCTAGTGAACCTAGATAGTCCAAGAGCTCGCTAGTTAACCTACATAGTCCAAGTGCGCGCTAGGTAACCTAGACAGTTCAAGTGACCACTAGGTTACCTACATAGTCCAAGTGCCCGATAGGGAATCTACATAGTCCAAGTGCCCGCTAGTTAACATAAATAGTCCAAGTACCCGCTAGGAAACGTACATAGTCCAAGTGCCTGCTAGGTAATCTAGATAGTCCAAGTGCCCGCTAGTTAACCTACATAGTCCAAGTGCCTGCTAGGCAACCTAGATAGTCCAAGTGCCCACTAGTAAACCTACATAGTCCAACTTCCCCCTAGGTAACCTAGATAGTCCAAAGGCCCGCTAGGTAACCTACATTGTCCTAGTGCCCCTTAGTTAACCTACATTCTCCAAGTGAACGATAGGGAACCTACATAGTCCAAGTGTCTACTAGGTAACCTACATAGTCCAAAGCCCGCTAGTTAACCTACATAGTCCAAGTGCCCGTTAGGTAACCCAGATAGTCCTAATGCACGCTAGGGAACCCACATAGTCCAAGTGCCCTCTAGGGAACTTACATAGTCCAAGGGCCCGCTACGGAACCTACATAGTCCAAGTGCCCGTTAGTTAACCTAGATAGTCCAAATGCCCGCTAGGTAACGTAGATAGTCCAACAGCCCGGTAGGTAACCTACATACTCCAAGTAACCGCTAGGTAACGTAGATAGTTCAAGTGCCAGCTAGGTAACCTAGATAGTCAAAGTGCCCGCTAGATAACCTACAAAGTCTAATTGCCCGCTAGGTAATCAATATAGTCCAAATGCCCGCTAGGGAGCCTACATAATCCAAATGCCCGCTAGGTAACCTAGATAGTCCAAGGGCCCGCTAGGTAACCTACATAGTCCGAGTGCCCCTAGTTAACCTACATTCTCCAAGTGCCCGATAGGTAACCTACATAGTCCTAGTGCCCCTAGTTAACCTACATTCTCCAAGTGCCCGCTAGGTAACCTACATAGTCCAAATACCCTCTAGTTAACCTACATAGTCCAAGTGCCCGATAGGGAATCAACATAATCCAAGTGCCCGCTAGGGAACCTACATAGTCCAAGTGCCAGTTAGGTAACCTAGATAGTCCAAATGCCCGCCAGGAAACCCACATAGTCCATGTGCCCGCTAGGGAACTTACATAGTCCAAGGGCCCGCTAGGGAGCCTACATAGTCCACGTGCCCGCTAGGTAACCTAGATAATCCAACAGCCCGCAAGGTAACCTATATACTCCAAGAACCCGCTAGGCAACGTAGATAGTTCAAGTGCCAGCTAGGTAACCTAGATAGTCCAAGTGCCCGCTAGTTAACCTAAGTAGTCCAAGTGCCCGATAGGGAACCAACATAATCCAAGTGCCCGCTAGGGAACCTACATAGTCCAAGTGCCAGTTAGGTAACCTAGATAGTCCAAATGCCTGCCAGGAAACCCACATAGTCCATGTGCCCGCTAGGGAAGTTACATAGTCCAAGGGCCCGCTAGGGAGCCTACATTGTCCAATGCCCGTTAGTAAACCTAGATTGTCCAAGAGCCCGCTAGGTAACCTAGATAATCCAACAGCCCGATAGGTAACCTACATACTCCAAGAACCCGCTAGGCAACGTAGATTGTTCAAGTGCCAGCTAGGTAACCTAGATAGTCCATGTGCCCTCTAGTTAACCTAGATCGTCCAAGTGCCCGCTAGTTAACCTACATAGTCCAAGGTCCGCTAGTTAACCTAGATAGTCCAAGTGCTCGCTAGTTAACCTACATAGTACAAGGGCCCGTTAGTTGACCTAGATAGTCCAAGTGCCTGCTAGTTAACCTAGATAGTCCAAGTGCCCGCTAGTTAACCTAAGTAGTCCAAATGTCCGATAGGGATCCACATAGTCCAAGTGCCCGCTAGGTAACCTACTTAGTCCAAGTGCCCGTTCGTTAACCTAGATAGTCCAAGTGCCCTCTAGGTAACCTAGACTGTCCAAGTGCCCGCTAGGTTACCTACATAGTCCAAGTGCCCGTTCGTTAACCTAGATAGTCCAAGTGCCCGCTAGGAAACCTACATAATCCAAGGGCCCGCTAGGTAACCTAGATAGTCCAAGTGCCCGCTAGGTAACCTAGATAGTCCAAGTGCCCGCTAGGTAACTTAGAGTCCCAGTGCTCGCTAGTTAACCTACATAGTCCAAGTGCCCGCTATGTAACCTAGATACTCAAAGTGCCCGTTAGGTAACCTAGATAGTCCAAGTGCCCGCTAGGTAACTTACATTGTGCAAGTTCCCACTAGGTAACCTAGATAGTCCAAGTGCCCGTTACCTAACCTAGATAGACCAAGTGTCCGCTAGGCAACCTACATAGTCCAAGAGCCCGTTCGTTAACCTAGAAGTCCAAGTGCGCGCTAGGTAACCTAGAGAGTCCAAGTGCCCGCTAGGTTCCCTGCATATTCCAAGTGCCTGTTCGTTAACCTAGATATTCCAAGTGTCCACTAGGTAACCTACATCGTCCAAGTGACCGCTAGGTAACCTATATAGTCCAAGTGCCCGCTAGGTAACCTACATAGTCCAAGGGCTCACTTGTTAACTTTGATAGTCCAAGTGCCCGCTAGTTAACCTAGATTATCCAAGTGTGTTCTAGTTAACCTACATAGTCCAAGTGTCAGATAGCTAACCTAGATAGTCCAAAGGCCCGCTAGTTGACCTACATAGTCCAAGTGCCCGCTAGGTTACCTAGATAATCCAATTGCCCGCTAGGGAACATTCATAGTCCAAGTGCCAGCTAGGTAACCTAGATAGTCCAAGTGCCCGCTAGTTAACCTAGATAGTCCTAGTGCCCGTTAGTTAATCTAGATAGTCCATGTGCCCACTACGGGACGTACTTAGTCCAAGTGCCCGTTAGCTAACCTAGATAGTCCAAGTGCCCGCTAGTTAACATTGATCATCCAAGTGCCCGCTAGTTAACCTAGATAGTCCAAGTGCATGCTAGTTAACCTAGATAGTCCAAGTGTCCTCTAGTTAACCTAGATCGTCCAAGTGCCCGCTAGTTAACCTACATAGACCAAGGGTTCGCTAGTTGACCTACGTAGTCCAAGGTCCGCTAGTTGACCTAGATAGTCCAAGTGCCTGCTAATTAACCTAGATAGTCCAAGTGCCCGCTAGGTTACCTGCATATTCCAAGTGCCCGTTCGTTAACCTAGATATTCCAAGTGTCCACTAGGTAACCTACATAGTCCAAGTGACCGCTAGGTAACCTATATAGTCCAAGTGCCCGCTAGGTAACCTACATAGTCCAAGGGCTCACTTGTTAACTTTGATAGTCCAAGTGCCCGCTAGTTAACCTAGATTATCCAAGTGTCTTCTAGTTAACCTAGATTATCCAAGTGTCTTCTAGTTAACCTACATAGTCCAAGTGTCAGTTAGCTAACCTAGATAGTCCAAGGACCCGCGAGTTGACCTACATAGTCCATGTGCCTGCTAGTTAACCTAGATAGTCCAAGTGCCCGCTAGGTAACCTAAGTAGTACAAATGTCTGATAGGGATCCTACATAGTCCAAGTGCCCGCTAGGTAACCTACATAGTCCTAGTGCCCGTTCGTTAACCTAGATAGTCCAAGTGCCCGCTAGGTAACCTAGACTGTCCAAGTGCCCGCTAGGTAACCTAGAGTCCAAGTGCTTGCTAGTTAACCTACATAGTCCAAGTGCCCGCTATGTAACCCAGATAGACAAAGTGCCCGTTAGGTAACCTAGGTAGTCCAAGTGCCCGCTAGGTAACTTATATTGTCCAAGTTACCGCTAGGTAACCTAGATAGTCCAAGTGCCCGTTACCTAACCTAGATAGTTCAAGTGCCCGGTAAGCAACCTACATAGTCCAAGTGCCCGTTCGTTAACCTAGAAGTCCAAGTGCCCGCTAGGTAACCTAGACAGTCCAAGTGCCCGCTAGGTTACCTGCATATTCCAAGTGCCCGTTCGTTAACCTAGATAGTCCAAGTGCCTGCTAGGTAACCTATATAGTCCAAGTGCCCGCTAGGTAACCTAGATAGTCCAAGGGCCCGCTAGTTAACCTAGATAGTCCAAGTGTCCTCTCGTTAACCTACATAGTACAAGTGCCCGATAGTTAACCTACATACCAAGTTCCCGCTACGTAACCTAGATAGTCCAGGGAACGCTAGTTAACCTACATCGTCCAAGTGCCCGCTAAGGAACCTACATAGTCCAAGTGCACGCTAGTTAACCTAGATAGTCCAAGTGCCCGCTAGTTAACCTAGATAGTCCAAGTGCCTGCTAGGTAACCTACATAGTGCAAGTGTCCGCTAGTTAACCTACATATTCCAAGTGCCCGCTAGTTAACATAGATAGTCCAAGTGCCCGCTAGGGAACGTACATAGTCCAAGTGCCCGCTAGGTACCCTAGATAATGGAAGTGTCCGCTAGTTAACCTAGATAGTTCAAGTACCGCTAGGTAACCTAGATCGTCCAAGGGCCCCCTAGTTAGCCTACATAGTCCATGTGCCCGCTAGGTAAACTAGATAGTCCAAGTGCCCGTTCAGTCACCTAGATAGTCCAAGTGCCCTTTAGGGAACCTAGATAGTCCAAGGGCCCGCTAGTAAACCTACATAGTCCATGGGCCCACTAGTTAACCTACTTAGTGCAAGTGTCCGCTAGTTAACCTACATATTCCAAGTGCCCGATAGTTAACCTACCTAATCTAAGTGCCCGTTAGCTAAACTAGATAGTCCAAGGGCCCGCGAGTTGACCTACATAGTCCAAGTGCCAGCTAGGTATCCTAGATAGTACAAGTGCCCGCTAGGGAACCTAGATAGTCCAAGTGCCTGTTAGCTAACATAGATAGTCCAAGTGGCGGCTAGGTAACCTACATAGTCCAAGTACCCGTTCGTTAACCTAGATAATCCAAATGCCCGCTAGGTAAACTAGACAGTCCAAGTGCCCGCTAGTTAACCTACATAGTCCAAGTGCCCGATAGGGAAACTACATAATCCAAGTTCCCGCTAGGGAACCTACATAGTCCAAGAGCCCGCTAGGCAACCTATACAGTCCAAGTGGCCGTTAGTTAACCTAGATAGTCAAAGTGCCTGCTAGGTAACCTAGATAGTCCAAGTGCTCGCTAGGTAATCTACATAGTCCAAGTGCCCGCTTCGTAACCTAAATAGTCCAAATGCCCGCTAGGGAAACTACATAGTCCAAGTGCCCGCTAGTTAACCTAGATAGTCCAAGTGCCTGCTAGTAAACCTACATAATCCATGGGCCCGTTAGTTAACCTACATAGTGCAAGGGCCCGCTAGTTAACCTAGATAGTCCAAGTGCCCGCTAGGGATCCTTCAAAATCCAAGTGCCTGCTAGGTAACCTAGATAGTCCAAGTGCCCACTAGTTAACCTAGATAGTCCTAGTGCCCGTTAGTTAACCTTGATAGTCCATGTGCCCACTAGGGGACGTACATAGTCCAAGTGCCCGCTAGGTAACCTAGATAGTCCCAGTGTGCGCTAGGGTATGTACATAGTCCAAGTGTCTGCTAGGAAACCTAGATAGTCCAAGTGACCGCTAGGGATCCTTCATAATCCAAGTGACAGCTAGGTAACCTAGATAGTCCAAGTTCCCGCTAGTTAACCTAGATAGTCCTAGTGCCCGTTAGTTAACCTAGATAGTCCAAGTGCCCACTAGGTAACCTAGATAGTCCAAGTGCGCGCTAGGGTATGTACATAGTCCAAGTGCCTGCTAGGAAACCTAGATAGTCCAAGTGCCCGCTAGTTAACCTACATAGCCCAAGGTCCGCTAGTTAACCTAGATAGTCCAAGTGCCCGCTAGTTAACCTACATAATACAAGGGCCCGCTAGTTGACCTAGATAGTAAAAGTGCCCGCTAGTTAACCTAAGTAGTACAAATGTCCTATAGTGATCCTACATACTCCAAGTGCCCGCTAGGTAACCTACATAGTCCAAGTGCCCGTTCGTTAACCTAGATAGTCAAAAAGCCCGCTAGGTAACCTAGACAGTCCAAGTGCCCGCAAGGTTACCTACATAGTACAATGCCCGCTAGGTAACCTAGATAGTCCAAGTGACCGCTAGTTAACCTACATAGTCCAAGTGCCCTCTAGTTAACCTAGATAGTCCAAGTGCCCGCTAGGGATCCTTCAAAATCCAAGTGCCTGCTAGGTAACCTAGATAGTCCAAGTGCCCACTAGTTAACCTAGATAGTCCTAGTGCCCGTTAGTTAACCTTGATAGTCCATGTGCCCACTAGGGGACGTACATAGTCCAAGTGCCCGCTAGGTAACCTAGATAGTCCCAGTGTGCGCTAGGGTATGTACATAGTCCAAGTGTCTGCTAGGAAACCTAGATAGTCCAAGTGACCGCTAGGGATCCTTCATAATCCAAGTGACAGCTAGGTAACCTAGATAGTCCAAGTTCCCGCTAGTTAACCTAGATAGTCCTAGTGCCCGTTAGTTAACCTAGATAGTCCAAGTGCCCACTAGGTAACCTAGATAGTCCAAGTGCGCGCTAGGGTATGTACATAGTCCAAGTGCCTGCTAGGAAACCTAGATAGTCCAAGTGCCCGCTAGTTAACCTACATAGCCCAAGGTCCGCTAGTTAACCTAGATAGTCCAAGTGCCCGCTAGTTAACCTACATAATACAAGGGCCCGCTAGTTGACCTAGATAGTAAAAGTGCCCGCTAGTTAACCTAAGTAGTACAAATGTCCTATAGTGATCCTACATACTCCAAGTGCCCGCTAGGTAACCTACATAGTCCAAGTGCCCGTTCGTTAACCTAGATAGTCAAAAAGCCCGCTAGGTAACCTAGACAGTCCAAGTGCCCGCAAGGTTACCTACATAGTACAATGCCCGCTAGGTAACCTAGATAGTCCAAGTGACCGCTAGTTAACCTACATAGTCCAAGTGCCCTCTAGTTAACCTAGATAGTCCAAGTGCCCGCTAGGGATCCTTCATAATCCAAGTGCCTGCTAGGTAACCTAGATAGTCCAAGTGCCCGCTAGTTAACCTAGATAGTCCTAGTGCCCGTTAGTTAACCTAGATAGTCCAAGTGCCCACTAGGGAACGTACATAGTGCAAGTGCCCGCTAGATAACCTAGATAGTCCCAGTGCACGCTAGGGTATGTACATAGTCGAAGTGCCTGCTATGAAACCTAGATAGTCCAAGTGCCCGCTAGGGATCCTTCATAATCCAAGTGCCTGCTAGGTAACCTAGATAGTGCAAGTGCCCGCTAGTTAACCTAGATAGTCCTGGTGCCCGTTAGTTAACCTAGATAGTCCAAGTGCCCACTAGGTAACCTAGATAGTCCAAGTGCGCGCTGGGGTATGTACATAGTCCAAGGGCCTCCTAGTTAACCTTCATAGTCCAAGTGTCCGCTAGTCAACCTACATAGTCCAAGTGCCCGCTAGTTAACCTAGATAGTCCATGTGTCCGCTAGTTAACCTACGTAGTCCAAGTGCCCGGTAGTTAACTTACATAGTTCAAGTGTCCGTAGGGTACATACATAGTCCAAGTGCCCGCTAAGGAACATACATAGTCCAAATGCCCGCTAGGGAACCTACGTAGTCCATGTGCCCGCTAGGGTATCTACATAGTCCAAGGGCCCGCTAGTTAACATAGATAGTCCAAGTGCCGCTAGTTAATCTACATAGTCCAAGGGCCCGCTACTTAACCTAGATAGTCCAAGTGTCCTCTAGTTAACCTACATAGTCCAAGTGCCCGCTAGTTAACCTACATACCAAGTTCCCGCTACGTAACCTAGATAGTCCAGGGAACGCTAGTTAACCTACATCGTCCAAGTGCCCGCTAAGGAACCTACATAGTCCAAGTGCACGCTAGTTAACCTAGATAGTCCAAGTGCCCTCTAGTTAACCTAGATAGTCCAAGTGCCTGCTAGGTAACCTACATAGTGCAAGTGTCCGCTAGTTAACCTACATATTCCAAGTGCCCGCTAGTTAACATAGATAGTCCAAGTGCCCGCTAGGGAACGTACATATCCAAGTGCCCGCTAGGTACCCTAGATAGTGCAAGTGTCCGCTAGTTAACCTAGATAGTTCAAGTACCCGCTAGGTAACCTAGATCGTCCAAGGGCCCCCTAGTTAGCCTACATAGTCCATGTGCCCGCTAGGTAACCTAGATAGTCCAAGTGCCCGTTCGGTCACCTAGATAGTCCAAGTGCCCTTTAGGGAACCTAGATAGTCCAAGGGCCCGCTAGTAAACCTACATAGTCCATGGGCCCACTAGTTAACCTACATAGTGCAAGTGTCCGCTAGTTAACCTACATATTCCAAGTGCCCGCTAGTTAACCTACCTAATCTAAGTGCCCCTTAGCTAACCTAGATAGTCCAAGGGCCCGCGAGTTGACCTACATAGTCCAAGTGCCAGGTAGGTATCCTAGATAGTACAAGTGCCCGCTAGGGAACCTAGATAGTCCAAGTGCCTGTTAGCTAACATAGATAGTCCAAGTGGCGGCTAGGTAACCTACATAGTCCAAGTACCCGTTCGTTAACCTAGATAATCCAAATGCCCGCTAGGTAACCTAGACAGTCCAAGTGCCCGCTAGTTAACCTCCATAGTCCAAGTGCCCGATAGGGAACCTACATAATCCAAGTTCCCGCTAGGGAACCTACATAGTCCAAGAGCCCGCTAGGCAACCTATACAGTCCAAGTGGCCGTTAGTTAACCTAGATAGTCAAAGTGCCTGCTAGGTAACCTAGATATTCCAAGTGCTCGCTGGGTAACCTACATAGTCCAAGTGCCCGCTTCGTAACCTAAATAGTCCAAATGCCCGCTAGGGAAACTACATAGTCCAAGTGCCCGCTAGTTAACCTAGATAGTCCAAGTGCCTGCTAGTAAACCTACATAATCCATGGGCCCGTTAGTTAACCTACATAGTGCAAGGGCCCGCTAGTTAACCTAGATAGTCCAAGTGCCCGCTAGGGATCCTTCAAAATCCAAGTGCCTGCTAGGTAACCTAGATAGTCCAAGTGCCCGCTAGTTAACCTAGATAGTCCTAGTGCCCGTTAGTTAACCTTGATAGTCCAAGTGCCCACTAGGGGACGTACATAGTCCAAGTGCCCGCTAGATAACCTAGATAGTCCCAGTGTGCGCTAGGGTATGTACATAGTCCAAGTGTCTGCTAGTAAACCTACATAGTCCAAGTGACCGCTAGGGATCCTTCATAATCCAAGTGCCTGCTAGGTAACCTAGATAGTCCACGTACCCGCTAGTTAACCTAGATAGTCCTAGTGCCCGTTAGTTAACCTAGATAGTCCAAGTGCCCACTAGGTAACCTAGATAGTCCAAGTGCGCGCTAGGGTATGTACATAGTCCAAGTGCCTGCTAGGAAACCTAGATAGTCCAAGTGCCCGCTAATTAACCTACATAGTCCAAGGGCCCGCTAGTTAACCTACATAGTCCAAGGTCCGCTAGTTAACCTAGATAGTCCAAGTGCCCGCTAGTTAACCTACATAGTACAAGGGTCCGCTAGTTGACCTAGATAGTCAAAGTGCCCGCTAGTTAACTTAAGTAGTACAAATGTCCTATAGTGATCCTACATAGTCCAAGTGCCCGCTAGGTAACCTACATAGTCCATGTGCCCGTTCGTTAACCTAGATAGTCAAAAAGCCCGCTAGGTAACCTAGACAGTCCAAGTGCCCGCAAGGTTACCTACATAGTCCAAGGGCCCGCTAGGTAAACTAGATAGTCCAAGTGCCCGCTAGGTAACCTAGATAGTCCAAGTGACCGCTAGTTAACCCACATAGTCCAAGTGTCCGCTAGTTAACCTACATAGTCTAAGTGCCCTCTAGTTAACCTAGATAATACAAGTGCCCGCTAGGGATCCTTCATAATCCAAGTGCCTGCTAGGTAACCTAGATAGTCCAAGTGCCCGCTAGTTAACCTAGATAGTCCTAGTGCCCGTTAGTTAACCTAGATAGTCCAAGTGCCCACTAGGGAACGTACATAGTCCAAGTGCCCGCTAGATAACCTACATAGTCCCAGTGCACGCTAGTTAACCTAGATAGTCCAAGTGTCTGCTAGTTAACCTACGTAGTCAAAGTGCCCGGTAGTTAACTTACATAGTTCAAGTGTCCGTAGGGTACATACATAGTCCATGTGCCCGCTAAGGAACATACATAGTCCAAATGCCAGCTAGGGAACCTACGTAGTCCAAGTGCCCGCTAGGGAATCTACATAGTCCAAGGGCCCGCTAGTTAACGTAGATTGTCCAAGTGCCGCTAGTTAATCTACATAGTCCAAGGGCCCGCTACTTAACCTAGATAGTCCAAGTGTCCTCTAGTTAACCTACATAGTCCAAGTGTCCGCTAGTTAACCTACATACCAAGTTCCCGCTACGTAACCTAGATAATCCAGGGAACGCTAGTTCACCTACATCGTCCAAGTGCCCTCTAAGGAACCTACATAGTCCAAGTGCACGCTAGTTAACCTAGATAGTCCAATGGCCGCTAGTTAACCTAGATAGTCCAAGTGCCTGCTAGGTAACCTACATAGTGCAAGTGTCCGCTAGTTAACCTACATATTCCAAGTGCCCGCTAGTTAACATAGATAGTCCAAGTGCCCGCTAGGGAACGTACATAGTCCAAGTGCCCGCTAGGTACCCTAGATAGTGCAAGTGTCCGCTAGTTAACCTAGATAATTCAAGTACCCGCTAGGTAACCTAGATAGTCCAAGTGCCCGTTCGGTCACCTAGATAGTCCAAGTGCCCTTTAGGGAACCTAGATAGTCCAAGGGCCCGCTAGTAAACCTACATAGTCCATGGGCCCACTAGTTAACCAACATAGTGCAAGTGTCCGCTAGTTAACCTACATATTCCAAGTGCCCGCTAGTTAACCTACCTAATCTAAGTGCCCATTAGCTAACCTAGATAGTCCAAGGGCCCGCGATTTGACCTATATAGTCCAAGTGCCAGCTAGGTATCCTAGATAGTACAAGTGCCCGCTAGGGAACCTAGATAGTCCAAGTGCCTGTTAGCTAACATAGATCGTCCAAGTGGCGGCTAGGTAACCTACATAGTCCAAGTACCCGTTCGTTAACCTAGATAATCCAAATGCCCGCTAGGTAACATAGACAGTCCAAGTGTCCGCTAGTTAACCTACATAGTCCAAGTGCCCGATAGGGAACCTACATAATCCAAGTTCCCGCTAGGGAACCTACATAGTCCAAGAGCCCGCTAGGCAACCTATACAGTCCAAGTGGCCGTTAGTTAACCTAGATAGTCAAAGTGCCTGCTAGGTAACCTAGATAGTCCAAGTGCTCGCTAGGTAACCTACATAGTCCAAGTGCCCGCTTGGTAACCTAAATAGTCCAAATGCCCGCTAGGGAAACTACATAGTCCAAGTGCCCGCTAGTTAACCTAGATAGTCCAAGTGCCTGCTAGTAAACCTACATAATCCATGGGCCCGTTAGTTAACCTACATAGTGCAAGGGCCCGCTAGTTAACCTAGATCGTCCAAGTGCCCGCTAGGGTTCCTTCAAAATCCAAGTGCCTGCTAGTTAACGTAGATAGTCCAAGTGCCCGCTAGTTAACATAGGTAGTCCAAGGGCCCGCTACTTAACCTAGATAGTCCAAGTGTCCTCTAGTTAACCTACATAGTCCAAGTGCCCGCTAGTTAACCTACATACCAAGTTCCCGCTACGTAACCTAGATAGTCCAGGGAACGCTAGTTCACCTACATCGTCCAAGTGCCCTCTAAGGAACCAACATAGTCCAAGTGCACGCTAGTTAACCTAGATAGTCCAAGTGCCCGCTAGTTAACCTAGATAGTCCAAGTGCCTGCTAGGTAACCTACATAGTGCAAGTGTCCGCTAGTTAACCTACATATTCCAAGTGCCCGCTAGTTAACATAGATAGTCCAAGTGCCCGCTATTCCCTATCGGGCACTTGGACTATGTCGGTTCCTCATTGGGCACTTGGACTATCTAGGTTACCTAACGGGCACTTGGTCTATCTATGTTAACTAGCGGGCACTTGGACTATCTAGGTTACCTAACGGGCACTTGGTCTATCTATGTTAACTAGCGGGCACTTGGACTATGCAGGTTCCCTAGAGGACACTTGGACTATCTAGGTTCCCTAACGGGGACTTTGACTATGTAGGTTCCCTAGCGGGCACTTGGACTATGTAGGTCCCTTAGCGGGCACTTGTACTATGTAGGCTAACTAGCGGGTCCTTAGACTATCTAGGTTACCTAGCAGGCATTTGGAATATGTACGTCCCCTAGCGGGCACTTGGACTATCTAGGTTAACTAGAGGGCCCTTGGACTATGTAGCTTAACTAGCGGGCAATTGGAATATCTAGGTTAACTAGCGGACCTTGGACTATGTAGGTTAACTAGCGGGCACTTGGACGATCTAGGTTAACTAGCGGGCACTTGGACTATCTAGATTAACTAGCGGGAACTTGGACGATGCAGGTTCCCTAGCGGACACTTAGACTATATAGGTTAATTAGCGGGCCCTTTGACTATGTAGGATCCCTATCGGGCAGTTGGACTGGCTAGGTTTACTAGCGGGCCCTTGGACTATGTAGGTTAGCTAACAGGAACTTGGACTATCTAGGTCAGCAAACGGGCCCTTGGACTATGTAGGTTACCTATCGGGCACTTGGACTATCTAGGTTAACGAACGTGCACTTGGACTATTTAGGTAGCCTAGCGGGCACTTGAACAGTCTAGGTTACTTAGAGGTCACTTGGACTATCTAGGTTAACGAATGGGCACTTGGACTATGTAGGTTACCTAGCGGGCACTTGGACTATCTAGGTTAGTTAACAGGAACTTGGAATATCTAGGTTACCTAACGGGCACTTGGACTATGTTGGTTACCTTACGGGCACTTGGACTATCTAGGTTACCTAACGGGAACTTGGACTATGTAGGTTAACTAGCGGACACTTGGACTATCTAGGTTAACTAGCCGGCACTTGGACAATGCAGGTTCCCTAGCGGGCACTTTGACTATGTAGGTTCCCTAGCGGGCACTTGGACTATATAAGTTCCCTATGGGCACTTGGACTATCTAGGTTCCCTAACGGGCACTTGGATTATGTAGGTTCTCTATCGGGCACTTGGACTATGTAGGATCCTCAGCGGGCACTTGGACTATGTAGGTTCCTATCGGGCACTTGGACTATGTAGGTTAACAAGCGGGCACTTGGACGATCAAGGTTAACTAGCGGGCACTTGGACTATCTTGGTTAACTAGCGGGCACATGGACTATCTAGGTTAACTAGCGGGCACTTGTACAATGCAGGTTCCCTAGCGGGCACATTGACTATGTAGGTTCCCTAGTGGGCACTTGGACTATATAGGTTCCCAGAGGGCACTTGGACTATCTAGGTTCCCTAACGGGCACTTGGACTGTCTAGGTTACCTAGCGGGCACATGGACTATGTAGGTTAACTAGCGGGCACTTGGACTATCTAGGTTACCTAACGGGCACTTGGACTATCTAGGTTACCTAGCGGGCACTTGGATTCTAAAGGTTACCTTGCCAGCCCTTGGACTATGTAGGTTACGTAGCGGGCAATTGGACTATCTAGGCTAACGAACGGGCACGTGGACTACGTAGGTAACCTAACGGGCACTTGGACTATCTTGGTTAGGAAACGAGTACTTGAACTATCTAGGTTACCTAGCGGGAACTTGGAATATGTAGGTTACCTAGCGGGCACTTGGACTATAGTTTAACTAGCGGGCACTTGGACTATATAGGTTACCTAGCGGGCCCTTGGACTATGTAGTTTACCTAGCGCGACTTGGACTATCTAAGTTAACGAACGTGCACTTGGACTATGTAGGTAACCTAGCGGACACTTGGACAGTATAGGTTACCTAGCGGGCACTTGGACTATCTAGGTTAACGAATGGGCACTTGGACTATGTAGGTTACGTAGCGGGCACTTGGACTATCTAGGTTAGTAAACCGGAACTTGGAATATCTCGGTTACCTAGCGGGCACCTGGACTATGTATGTTACCTTGCGGGCACTTGGCCTATCTAGGTTACCTAACGGGTACTTGGACTATGTAGGTTTACTAGCGGACACTTGGACGATCTAGGTTAACTAGCGGGCACTTGGACAATGCAGGTTCCCTAGCGGGCACTATGAATATATAGCTTCCCTAGAGGGCACTTGGACTATATAAGTTCCCTATGGGCACTTGGACTATCTGGGTTCCCTAACGGGCACTTGGAATATGAAGATTCCCTATCGGGCACTTGGACTATGTAGGTTCCTCATTGGGCACTTGGACTATGTAGGTTCCCTATCGGGCACTTGGACTATGTAGGTTAACTAGCGGGCCTTGGACTATCTAGGTTGCCTAGCGGGCACTTGGACTATCTAGGTTAACTGCAGGCACTTGTACAAGGCAGGTTCCCTAGCGGGCACTTTGACTACGTAGGTTCCCTAGAGGGCACTTGGACTATATAGGTTCCCTATGGGCACTTGGACTATCTATGTGCCCTAACGGGCACTTGGAATACGTAGGTTCCCTTTCGGACACTTGGACTATGTAGGTTCCTCAGCGGGCACTTGGACTATGTAGGTTAAGTAGCGGGCACTTGGACTATCTAGGTTACCTAGCGGGTACTTGGACTATGTACGTCCCCTAGCGGGCACTTGGACTATCTAGGTTAACTAGAGGGCCCTTGGACTATCTAGGTTAACTAATGGACCTTGGAATATGTAGGTTAACTAGCGGGTCCTTGGACTATGTAGGTTAACTAGCGGGCCCTCTGAGGATCTAGGTCAGCAAACGGGCACTTGGACTATGTAGGTTACCTAGCAGGCACTTGGACTGTCTAGGTTACCGAGCGGGCACTTGAACTGTCTAGGTTAACGAACGGGCAATGGACTATGTAGGTTAGCTAACAGGAACTTGGACTATCTAGGTTAACGAACGGGCACTTGGACTATGGAGGTTACCTAGCGGGCACTTGGACTATCTAGGTTACCTAACGGGCACTTGGACTATCTATGTTAACTAGCGGGCACTTGGACTACGCAGGTTCCCTAGAGGTCACTTGGACTATCTAGGTTCCCTAACGGGCACTTGGACTATGCAGGTTCCCTAGCGGGCACTTGGACTATGTAGGTCCCTTAGTGGGCACTTGGACTATGTAGGTTAACTAGCGGGCCCTGAGACTATCTAGGTTACCTAGCGGACACTTGGACTATGTACGTCCCCTAGCGGGCACGTGGACTATTTGGTTAACTAGAGGGCCCTTGGACTATGTAGGTTAACTAGCGGGCACTTGGAATATCTGGGTTAACTAGCGGACCTTGGACTATGTAGGTTAACTAGCGGGCACTTGGACGATCTAGGTTAACTAGCGGGCACTTGGACTATCAAGGTTAACTAGCGGGCACTTGGACTATCTAGATTAACTAGCGGGCACTTGGACGATGCAGGTTCCCTAGCGGGTACTTGGACTATACAGGTTAATTAGCGGGCACTTGGACTATGTAGGTTCCCTATCGGGCAGTTGGACTGGCTAGGTTAACTAGCGGGCCATTAGACTATGTAGGTAAGCTAACCGGAACTTGGACTATCTAGGTTAACTAGCGGGCACTTGGACTATATAGGTTACATAGCGGGCCCTTGGACTATGTAGGTTACCTAGCGGGCACTTGGACAGTATAGGTTACCTAGCGGGCACTTGGACTATCTAGGTTAACGAATGGGCACTTGGACTATGTAGGTTACGTAGCGGGCACTTGGACTATCTAGGTTAGTAAACCGGAACTTGGAATATCTCGGTTACCTAGCGGGCACCTGGACTATGTAGGTTACCTTGCGGGCACTTGGCCTATCTAGGTTACCTAACGGGTACTTGGACTATGTAGGTTTACTAGCGGACACTTGGACGATCTAGGTTAACTAGCGGGCACTTGGACAATGCAGGTTCCCTAGCGGGCACTATGAATATATAGCTTCCCTAGAGGGCACTTGGACTATATAAGTTCCCTATGGGCACTTGGACTATCTGGGTTCCCTAACGGGCACTTGGAATATGAAGATTCCCTATCGGGCACTTGGACTATGTAGGTTCCTCATTGGGCACTTGGACTATGTAGGTTCCCTATCGGGCACTTGGACTATGTAGGTTAACTAGCGGGCCTTGGACTATCTAGGTTGCCTAGCGGGCACTTGGACTATCTAGGTTAACTGCAGGCACTTGTACAAGGCAGGTTCCCTAGCGGGCACTTTGACTACGTAGGTTCCCTAGAGGGCACTTGGACTATATAGGTTCCCTATGGGCACTTGGACTATCTATGTGCCCTAACGGGCACTTGGAATACGTAGGTTCCCTTTCGGACACTTGGACTATGTAGGTTCCTCAGCGGGCACTTGGACTATGTAGGTTAAGTAGCGGGCACTTGAACTATCTAGGTTACCTAGCGGGTACTTGGACTATGTACGTCCCCTAGCGGGCACTTGGACTATCTAGGTTAACTAGAGGGCCCTTGGACTATCTAGGTTAACTAATGGACCTTGGAATATGTAGGTTAACTAGCGGGTCCTTGGACTATGTAGGTTATCTAGCGGGCCCTCTGAGGATCTAGGTCAGCAAACGGGCACTTGGACTATGTAGGTTACCTAGCAGGCACTTGGACTGTCTAGGTTACCGAGCGGGCACTTGAACTGTCTAGGTTAACGAACGGGCAATGGACTATGTAGGTTAGCTAACAGGAACTTGGACTATCTAGGTTAACGAACGGGCACTTGGACTATGGAGGTTACCTAGCGGGCACTTGGACTATCTAGGTTACCTAACGGGCACTTGGACTATCTATGTTAACTAGCGGGCACTTGGACTACGCAGGTTCCCTAGAGGTCACTTGGACTATCTAGGTTCCCTAACGGGCACTTGGACTATGCAGGTTCCCTAGCGGGCACTTGGACTATGTAGGTCCCTTAGTGGGCACTTGGACTATGTAGGTTAACTAGCGGGCCCTGAGACTATCTAGGTTACCTAGCGGGCACTTGGACTATGTACGTCCCCTAGCGGGCACGTGGACTATCTAGGTTAACTAGAGGGCCCTTGGACTATGTAGGTTAACTAGCGGGCACTTGGAATATCTGGGTTAACTAGCGGACCTTGGACTATGTAGGTTAACTAGCGGGCACTTGGACGATCTAGGTTAACTAGCGGGCACTTGGACTAT